>NW_006399817.1:14795365-14829725 GCF_000299155.1 Elephantulus edwardii
GGGGGCGGCGGGCAGTCCTTGGAAAAAGACACATCATGCTGGGAAAGGTGGAAAGTCAGAGAAAGAGAGTAAGACCCTCAACAAGATGGTTTGACACAGTGACTGTAACAATGGCCTCTAGTGTGGCAGAGATGATGAGAATGGTACAGAGTAGGGCAGTGTTTCGATCTGCTGTTCATAGTGTCATTGTGTGTCATACTTGACTTGATGACATCTAGTAATAGCAACAACTTACCCACTAACTCAACTTACTCAATGTGCAGGTGTCACCTGGCTCTCTTTAGGTTAGCATTTGGGATGTAAGGAACAGTGTTTTATCTTTTACTTGTCTTTCATCAGTATCCATGAAACTGCAAGAATACCCCGTTAACTTACTAAAAAACTCATACCATAAAGTTGAAATCAACTCTCAGCTGACTCTCCAGCAGGTTTTCAGACACTGTAAATTACACGGAAGTAGGGTAAAATCTCTGATACTTTACAGTTAGTATGTATAATGGCAACATAACTTTGGTGGCTTTGTGGTAAGGACTTGGGCTTCCAATTCACAGTTCAAATCCACCTGCTGTTCCAGGGGAGAAAGATGGGCAGCCTTCTTCATTGTGATTTACTGACTCTCAAAACCCCATAGAGAGTCAGCTATAGGTTGGTTCCAACTCAACGGTACAAAACAACAACTTCAATACAGCTTAGGAACCTAGCTACTCATTCCTCAAAAAGGAAAATTTGATTAAATTTCTTTCTGGATCGGCCAGTCTGAGATTCTTGCCTGAATCTTCATGAAAGGTAGCATCTTTCTACTCTAAAGGTTAGCTAAGACAGTAGACTTTTCTTGCTTTATTAATCCTTTCTTCTGTTTTTCTAGTGACAGAATTTAGCAGATTGCCCATCACTTATCATTAATTGAATCAGATCCCCGTCCTACTAGTCCTTCTTCTCTTAAGACAAAGAGATCTTTGGGTACAATTTTCACCTTCAAATAAAACATTTTTTTCAAGTTTGTTTATTTTGTCTATAAATCATTACCATCCCATCCATTGACCACATGATCATTTCTATTATTTGGTCTAATTTCACAACCAATCTTAAATCTGAGGTGATCTAGGATATTCCCTGTATATGCTATACATTTCTGTATATTCAGCAGATTGTTATAAACTAATAAACTGGCCTTCTTTCAGATTTTACCAGCTACTACTTTTACTTTGTAGATAAATGCTCTCAATGGTGATTGCAAATATATTTAGCATAGCTAAATGCTTTCATTTTTAAAAGACTAACTTTTCTTCTGAATTTTTAATAGAAAAAATAATAGTTCTATGAATATATGACATTTTGTTTTACTGTATTAAGTTCTACCCAGGGTAAGGATAGAAGGCAGATAGTAGCTCACCTTAAAGATGTGTTTTATATGAGTACTATCACACTGGATATCTAATTTTCCAAGTAGTTTCACAGTTTTATCTAGGTTAATTTTTCCACCTCTAAATTCATCAAAAATCTTCGATAAAAACCATGTATGAAGCAAAAAGATGTAGTTAAGGAAATTCTCACAGAAAGTGACTTAATATTTAAAATACCTAAAGTAGCATTAAATGTCTGTAATTATTTTAATATGTATTTATTCTTATTTTAAGAATATTTATATTTTGTGTAAAAACAGAATAATAAGGCTAAGGCAATTTGATGATAAATAAAATGTAAAATATATAATCTGAAAATAACATTCTTTAATAAATAAAAACATACACTGAGCAGTCAGGAAATAAGAACACATATTGCAATGGGGAAATGTGCAGTTAGGGACTTTTCCAAATTATTGACTAGTGACGTCAGTTTGAGCACTAAGGCATGTCTGATTCAGGCCATGGTCTTTCCAATTACTAGCTATGAATCTGAGACCTGGAAAATGAATCAGGATGACAGAAAAAGAATTGATGCCTTTGAGCTGTGATGTTGGAGAAGAGTACTGAACATTCCATGGAGGACCAAGAAAATTGAACAGGTATATTTTGGAGAGGGTGCAATCAGAGTGCTCTTTGGATGCAAAAATAATGATGCTTTGACTAACATACTTTGGACATTTTGTTAGGTGCTATGATGTTGGGAAGGATGGAGGGTTGGCGAAGGAGAGGAAGACCCTCAATCAGATGTATTGACATTGTGACTGCTGCAGTGGGCTCTTGTGTGTCAGGAAGTATGAGGATGGTGCAGGACAGGACTGGTTTCAGACCTTTTGTTCATAGGGTAGCTATGAGTCATATTCAACTCGATGGCACCTAACAACAACAACAACAATAAATTAAAAAAACTATAGAAAAAATAAAGTTTTCTAACAAATGAGAAAAAAATGCATTTACTCAGAAAATACAACAAAACAATAATGTTCATTAAGATAAGATCCTGGGAAGTAGCAGAACATCAGAATCCTCATCACTTAATCTTTCTCAGGCTAAAAAGTGAATCTATTATTACCTAATCTTAGAGAAGGAAACTCTGGTGTATTAGTCTGCATGATGCTGCACTAATAACCAGAGGCTAGACCTTTCTATGGTAGTTCAAATCCACCAGTAGTTTTGAGGGAGAAAGATGGATAATCTTTTCCTGTGCAATTTATAGTCAGAGAAAACCAAAAGCTATGAGTCAGTTTCAACTTGAGGGAAATAAAAGAGAGAAAGAAATAAAGTCTTAGAGAAGATGAAGCATTGTGTGAGTCTATAATATTTCATTTAACAGTTTCAACTATGGAATATTCAATCAATAGTACCCATTACAGATATAATTATTATCCCTACAATAATGAATTATCGTTATTACATGGACAAATGTATCCTTTCAACAAAAATCCAATGCTTAAAGCATCACTAAAAGAAGTTAACAATAATACCAAAGTAAGCTTACATTAGATGTTATAAAAAAAAATGAAAATATCCAAAGTTACTTATTATTTAAGATAAACTACAAAATTCAGGATTTTCAAATAGAGGAATTTAAAAGACTAATGCAATAATCTGCAAAATCATTAAAATTATAGGTAAAAATTGTTCAAAAGTCCATTCAAGTTTAGATTATTAGAATTACTAAGAACTTCTAAAGTTGAATAGCAGTAATTTAAGGTGGCAAAACTTGTATTTCTCCAAGAAAAAGATATAGGAAGCTATGGACAGCAGAAAAGTTCAAGACAGATGTGGAAGGAAATAGTTTATACTTAAATGATAGGGCCTTAGGCTCAGAAATCTCCAGAAAGAATAAGAAGAAAATTAAATGACAGGAGAAAAATTAAGAAAATAAAAAGCATGGAGGACAGAAGAAACTTCTGAGTGGATATTGGGTCTCCATATTTTCATGACCTGTTACGTCGGTAGTCACAGTTTGAAGTCTCGCTCTCCATTAAGTATTGCCACAGGCTCCAGATAATGTTAACTCTCTCCTCTTCAGGTATGGAATTTCCTGATAACTCATCAGTTGTTGTCACTGTCACCTTTATTCCTAGAGTGAAAGCAGAGAACACACAGTGCTTTGCTACCTTTGTTCTTTGTGCCTAGTTCACACTGAAGTACCACAGAATCAGTACAGAAGATATTCCTCAAGGATCTGCCCTCCACCCTTTCTGTCTCCTTATTTATGATCTGGCCATCTCCAAATCCTGAATGTTTGCTGCTGTAAGATCCTCTGCCATCGAATAATTTTTCCTGCAAATTTTCATTTGTATCTGATTTTACTTTCACTCTCTTTATTGTTGTTTAAACCCCTCAAAATCCAGTGGATTTGGAGCAGCTATTGTAAAAGTCTGAATATAAATCATCTTCATGATGGTCCCAGAAGGTGCAAATGGCTGCCAAACTCTCTCTAGGAGCCCTGGGCTATTTTTCTCCATAACCTAACAAAATACAATACATAGAGACGCACCATTTTTTGAAAAAGCCTGTTCAGGAAGCTTAGTTTTAACGTCTTCAAAACATACTTAGCTGGTTGTCTGGGTACCACACTGTCAGATGACTAATTTTTTTTTTCTTTTGGCTTGGACACCCATTGTGATATCACCAAAAGTTCCAGCCTTCATAGGGAAATCTTCTTTATGACATAATCAAGAGACCCAGAACCTGCCAGACTACCTGTTTTGATGGTTGAACTTAATAATCTTCAGCTTGAATGTTTACCACCTTGATGGGAACAGGGTCTCATGGAATGTTTTCACATTCCTTTCAACACTCTTTTCTTCAGAAGCTTTGCTTCTGCTGCAACCAAACATGTCACTTGTTCTGAACAAGAAACAGAAAGAACAAGTAATTCACAGGCTGCTAATACAGGCACCACCCGGGGAATTCGTAAATGCCTTTGATGATCTCTGTCTGCTTATTCGTGATGAAAAACTCATGCACCATCAAGGTGAGTGTGCAGGCCACCAGCATTGCCAAAAATATTTTGTACCACTCTGTATTGATGGTAATCCAGTGCTCTTGACTCATCACAATGTGGTAGGTGACTACAGGTTTTTTGACTATCAGAGCAAACTTTCTTTCAAATTTGACCTCCTCCAAAACCAATTAAAGGACATCAAAAGTCATGGTATCATTCAGAATGAAACAGAGTACTTGAGAACTGTTGTTCTGTGTGCCTTGAAACTATACGTGAATGATCACTTTCCAAATGGAAATTGCAATGTTCTGCGAAAAAGTGTGAAAAATAAGGAGTACTTGATAGCGTGCATTGAAAACCACAACTACCAATCAGGAAATTTTTGGAACGGCATTTGGAAATCTAAATGGATTTTTCAAATAAATCCATTTCTGACCCAAGTGACAGGAAGAATTTTTGTACAAGCTCATTACTTCAGGTATGTCAATCTTCATGTTGAAATATCCAAGGACCTGAAAGAAAGCTTGGAAGTAGTTAACCAAGCTCAACTGGCTCTAAGTTTTGCTAGACTTGTGGAAGAACAAGAGAATAAATTTCAAGTTGCAGTCATAGAAGAATTACAGGAGTTATCAAATGAAGCCCTGAGGAAAATTCTGCGGAGAGATCTTCCAGTGACCCGCACTTACATCGACTGGCAGAGGATACTTTCTGACTTGAATTTGGTGATGTATCCTAAACTAGGATATATCATTTATTCAAGAAGTGTGCTATGCAACTGGATAATATAAAGAAAGATCTGCTCCCGGTAATTATCTTGGCCTGGCTCAATTGTGTTTCTGGGGAATGATTATTTATTTTCCTGAAGTTGATACTTATGACTAAGCAAGTGCAAAGCTAATAGAGAAAAATGTAACACATGGTTTTCCTTAAGGAATATTTAACTATAAAGAGTGGAGAAAATGTATTCCATGATAGCGACTATGATACATGCAAAATGATTTAGCAGAATTTAAGACAACACTTTAAAATATTTTACCTCAGATATCTCAGAGTAATAGCCAAGGGCTAGATGTCTTTTTGTTAAGTGTTGATTTTCCAGATCATTTCAGAATAAGATGTAATTGATTTTGGAACAATTACATAGGCACCTACTTCTTGATCTAACATAGGGTTTTGGAGATAATATTTATTGATATTCCTGAATGGAAATTTTCATATAAAAATTGTGGAGAGAGATTAAAATATAAGGCATTTCACCATATTTCTTTCCAACCACTTTTGTGGGACTGTTAAAAACATTAAGAATATGCAAGATATAAAAATGTATTCTTTAATCTGTTTGCATATTATCAAATATCATCAATTTTTCCCATGTGTCTTGGGCTGGGTTCTCAAGAGGAGCAAAAACAATGAGGCGTATATGTAAAATGGTTCATGTATATGTATAGGTAGACATATCCCAAGTCCACATGGGTTAGGAACAAGATGGGAAGCATATCTTCATTAACTTGGTTGTGGGGGCTGACAAACCCAAACCTGGCAGATCAAACAAGGGACTGTTGACTCATAGCACTGTAAGAACTGGAGATAACAAAATCTGCTGGGTCACCTCCCAGTGATTAAAGGATTATGGATAGGATGCAGGATTGAGAGGACGAGCTTTGTCAGAAAATCCATATATACTGGTTGCAGCAGAATTTTGCTTGCATGTGATATTAATGATATTGTTCAATAATTTCCACACTCTGTTGGATCACCTTTCTTTGGGATGGGAACATATAATGTGTGTGTGTATGAATGTATGTATATACACACACATATATACACATATATATACAGAGAGAGAGACAGAGAGAGAGAGAATATATAAGTTTATATCTCTTCCAGTCAGTTAGCCTGGTGGTTGTCCTCCAGATCTCTTAGCACAACATAGTGAGCACACCTAGGACAGCATCTGTGTGTTGAAATACATCAATTGTTATACGGTCAACTCCTAGGGCCTTGCTTTTTGCCAATTCTTTCAGAGCAGCATGAACTTCTTCCTTCATCACCACAGGTTCTTGTCATACTTTGCTACATAACATTCTTCTGTGTCCACCAATTCCTTTTTGGTACAATGACTCTGTATCCTCTTTCCATCTTCTTTTAATATTTTCTGAGTCATTTAATTCTGCCCAAAGCATCCTTAAGTATTGCAACTCTAGGTTTGAAGTTGTTCTTCAATTCCTTCAGCTCAAGAAATGCTGAGCGAGTTTGGCCCCTTTGATTTTCTGATTCCAGCTCCTTGCACATTTCATTATAATTATTTACTTTTTCTTCTCACGCTGCCCTCTGGAATCTTCTGTTCAGCTCTTAATATTTTTATTTCTTCCCTTTGCTTTGGCTTTTCGGTGCTCCAGTGCAATATTCAGAGTCTCTTCTAACATCCATTTAGGACTTTTCTTTCTCCTCTGTCTTTGTAATGACCTTTTGCATTCTTCTTGGATGATATTTTTTATATCTTCCCACAGCTCATTTAGTCTTTGTTCATTAGTGTTCAAGGCCTCAAACTTGTTCCTGAGATAGTTTTGAAATTCAGGTAGGATAGATTCAAGGCCTATCCTTAATTATCCTTAATGATAATGGAATATCATTAATATCACAAGCAAGCAAAATTCAGCTGAAGATTATAAAAAAATGAAAGGAACAGCACATCAACATAGACCTGCCAGAAATGCAGGCTGGGTTTAGAAAAGGCTATGATATGACGGCTATAGTAGCTAATGTGGGATGGATCTTGCCTGAAAGCAGGGAATACCAGAGAAATGTCTATCTGTGCTTCATTGACTATACAAAAGCATTTGATTGTGAGGAACACAACAACCTGTGGCTAACTCTGAAAAGAATGGGAATACCAGAACACTTGATTGTGCTTATGCGAAACCTATACTTGGACCAGCAGGCAATAATCAAAACAGAGCAAGGGAACACTGCATAGTTGAAAATTGGGAAGGCTCTATGCCAGGTGTGTCCTACCTCAATACCTTTTCAATTTATATGTTGTTGTTTTTGTTGTTGTTGTTGTTACATGGCACCAAGTTGCCTGTGACTCATAGTGAGCTTAGGTACAATAGCCCTTAAACCGTGCTCTATCCTGTGCCAATCTCTCTGTCTCTGATAAACCTACTCCCATTACCCCAGTCACTGAATCAATCCATCTCATTGAGTGTCTTCCTCTCCTACCCTGTTCTTCCTTCCTCCCAAGCATGATGTCCCTCTCCAAGTACTGGTCCTCCTTGCAACATGTCCAAAATATGTCAGATAAAGCTTCAGAATCCTTGCCTCCAAGGAGCAGCCTGGCTTAACCCTCTCTAGGATGACTCTATTCATTCTCTTAGCAGTCCATGGTATATTCAATAGTCTTCTCCAACACCAGAGATCAAAGGCATCAATTCTCCTATTATCGCTAGTCATTGTCCAGCTCTCTGATGCATAGCAAGTGATTGCAACGACCATGGTCTATATCAGGTGCACCTTAGTCTCCAGACTGACATCTTTGCTCTTCAGTACTTTGGACCAGTCTCTGACAGCAGACTTTTCCCATTGCAATATGTCTTTTAATTTCCTGACTTCTGTTGCCAAGAATGTTGATTGTGGAGCCAAGCAAACTAAAGCTGTTAACAATCTCAAACTCTTCACCATCTATCACGATGCTGCCAATCATCCCAGTGGTGAGAATCTTTGTTTTATTGATATTGAGCTTCAATCCATACTGAAGGCTGCAGTCCTTGACCTTCTGCAGCAAATGCTTCAGGTCCTCCTCAGTTTCAGCAAGAATGGTTGTGTCATCTACAAAACACAGATTATTAATGAATCTTCCCCCAATCCTGATACCACATTTCTTCTCATAGATTCCAGCTTTTTTGACAATCTGTTCTGTATATAGATTGAAATGGTATAGAGATGGGACAAATCCCTGGCATACACCCTTCCGAATTTTGAACCATGCAGTGTTTCCTTGCTCTGTTCTGATGAGTGCCTGGTGCATTAGGACAATCAAGTTTTCTGGGATTCCCATTCTTTTCAGAGTTAGCTACAGTTTGTTGTGATACACACAGTCAAACACCTTTGCATAATCAATGAAACACAGATAGACCTTCTTCTGGTACTTTCTGCTTTCAGCCAAGATCCATCTAACATTAGCTATAATATCCCTAATAACATGACCTCTTCTAAATCAAGCCTGCACTTCTGGCAGTTCTCTGTTGATATGCTATTCTGTAGCTTTTTAATAATCTTCAATAGAATCTTGCTTGCATGTGATATTAATGACATTGTTTGATAATATACACACTCTGTCAGATCACCTTTCTTTGGAATGAGAACAAATATAGATCTCTTCCAGTCAGTTGGCCAGGTTGTTGTCTGCCAGATTTCTTGGTACAACTTAGTGAGCACATCTAGGGCAGCATCTGTTAGTTGAAATATGTCAATATAACATCAATTCCTAAGGGTTTATTTTTTGCCAATTCTTTCAGAGCAGCTTGAACTTCCTCCTTCACAGGCTGTTACACATATGTTGCTTCATGAATTTTTTCTGTGTCCACCAATTCCTTTTGGTACAATGACTCTGTATACTCTTGCTATCTTCTTTTAATACTTTCTGACTCATTTAATATTCTGCCTTAAGTACTTAAGGCATCCTTAATTACTGCAACTTGAGGTTTGAATTTGTTCTTCAGTTCCTTGAGCTTAAGAAATGCTAAATGAGTTTGGCCCTTTTGATTTTCTGACTCCAGCTCTTTGCACATTTTATTGTAATACTTTGTCTTTCCACACTGGCTTTTGAAATCTTTTTAAATCTTCTGTTCAGCTCCTTAAAATCTTGATTTCTACTTTTATTATTTTATTATTATTACTATTATTATTATTAATTTCAATGAACATTTACAGAGATTGTGGATTTCCATTCATTCATTGTTGCACTTTTCTCCCTGCCCAACCCCACCCCCACTCCCAGTTCGCTCTTCTTAAAAAGCCAAAGAAAAACTCCTTCATCGATATACAATCCCCCGCACCTTGAGTATACTCCACTCTGCAACCCTCATTCCAAACTCTTATGATAATCACAATGCCCTAAAATATATTATTTTTAAACTGTTCTCTCCCTCATCGGCTTCAATGCAGTATACATAATTTATTCCTCTTTTTTCAGACTTACCCCACCCGGATGTCAGCCTTATTCTACAACAGTGGCACCATGCAGTATTTGTCCTTTTGTGACTGAGATATTTCACTCAGCATAATGTCCTCCAGGATCACCCATTTTGAATAATATTGCATGAGTTTCTTGTTTTTCAATACAGCATAGTATTCCATTGTGTGAGTATACCACAGCTTCTCTACCCATTCGTTTGTTAATGGGCAATAGCTGTATAAAAAATAATCTGATAAACAACCACAACAAAAATAATCTTGATTTCTCACCTCTTTTTTGGCTTCTTGGAGCTCTAATGCTATATTCAGAGTCTCTTCTGACATCCATTTTAGTCTTTTCTTCCTACTCTGTCTCTGTAATGACCGTTTGCCACAAGTCATCTACTCTTCGCTCATTAGCATTCAAGGCTACTAACTTGTTCCTGAGATGGTTTTGGAATCATATAGGATAGACCCAAGTTCATATTTTGGTTCCTGTGTATTTGATTTCATTTTTCTTATCTTGAGCTTGAACTTACATATGAGTAGTTGGTGGTCTGTTCCACAATCAGCACCTGGCCTTGTTTTCACAGCTGATATTTAGCTTCTCCCGTGGTTCTTTTCACAAATGTAATCAATCTGATTCATAAGCATACCATCAGATGAAATCCATGTGTATAACCTGTGTTTATGTTTCTTATAAAATGTATTTGTAATGAATAAGCCATTGATTGTGCCAAATTCAATCATTTTATCCCAGTTTCATTTCTGTCATAAAGTTCATGTTTTCTCAGTATTCATCCTTCTTCTCTATTTCAAATTTTTGCATTCTTATTATATACAGAACAGATTATCTAGAAGGCTAGGCTCTATGAGGAGAAATGGGGCAAAAAGTATTGGAGGAAGACTCATCAACAATCTGCGTTATGCAGATGACACAACCTTGTTTGCTGAAACTGAGCAGGACCTGAAGTGCTTGCTGCAGAAGATCAAGGACTGCAGCCTTCAATATGGATTAAGGCACAATATAAAGAAAACAAAGATTCTCAAAAATGGACCAATTGGCAGCATCGATGATAGATGGTGAAGAGATTGAGATTGTTGACCACTTCAATTTGCTTGGCTCCACAATCAACGCTCTTGGCACCAGCAGCCAGGAAATTAAAAGATGTATTGCATTGAGAAAGTCTACTGTCAGAGAACTCTCCAAAGTAATGAAGAGCAACGATGTCAGTCTGGAGACTAAGATGTGCCTGATATAGGCCATGGTCTTTACAATTACTTGCTATCCATCAGAGAACTGGACAATTACTAGCAATGATAGGAAAATTGATGCCTTTGAGCTGTGATGTTGGAGAAAAGTATGGAATATACCATGGACTGCTAGGAAAACAAACAGGTTCGCCCTGTTGTTGTTGTTGTTGTTGTTGTTGTTATGTGCCGTCAAGTTGCTTGCGACTCATAGCGACCCTATGTACAACAGCCCTAAACCCTGCTCTAAGATCCTGTGCCAATCGCATTGCCTCTGACACACCCATCCCGATTACCCCAGTCACTGAATCACTTCACCTCTTAGAGGGTCTTCCCCTTCTGTGCTGTCCCTCCACCCTCCCAAGCGTGATGTCCCTCTCCAAGGACCTGTCCCTCCTTACAACATGTCCAAATTATGTCAGACCTCAGAATCCTTGCCTCCAAGGAGTAGCCTGGTTTAGCCCTCTCCAGGATGAATCTGTTTGTTTTCTTGGCAGTCCATGGTACATTCAGTACTCTTCTCCAGCACCACAGCTCAAAGGCATCAATTCTCCTTCTCTCCTCCCTAGTCATTGTCCAACTCTCTGACACATAACAAGTGATTGCAAAGACTATGGTCTGTATCAGATGCACCTTAGTCTCCAGAGATGCACCGTTGCTCTTGAGTACTTTAGAGAGGTCCCTAACAGCAGACTTTCCCATCACAATACTTTTTTTTTTTTTTTATTTCCTGGCTGCTGGTGCCAAGAGTGTTGACTGTGGAGCCGAGCAAACTGAAGCTGTGAACAATCTCAATCTCTTCACCATCCATCCTGATGCTGCCAATTAGTCCAATGGTGAGAATCTTTGTCTTCTTGACATTGAACCTCACTACATACTGAGAGGGCTGCTCCTTAGAGGCAAGGGTTCTGAAGCTTTGTCTGACGTACTTTGGACATATTGCAAAGAGGAACCAGTCCTTGGAGAAGGACACCATGCTTGGAAGGATGGAGGGACAGGGCAGAAGAGGAAGACCCTCAATTAAATGGATTGATTTAGAGATTGACTCGGGTAGTAGGGATAGGTGTGTCGGGGACAGTGGGATTGGCACAGATTAGCATTTAGGGCTATTGTACATAGGGTTACTACGAGTCACCAACCACTCGACAGCACATAACAACAACAACATGGGTAGCAGGTGACTGCTCTCATCAAGACTTACTTAGAGAATGGCAAAGGACACACTGACAAAGGAGATTAATCAGAACTGGCTTTGACAAGCACTATGGCAATTGGACAATTAAAACAGACATTCGGGTGGGGGGCTAGAGAAAACAGTGCAACAATGAATGAATGAGAACCCAAAATCTCTGTAAATGCTCATTAAAACTAATAAAACTTAATGATAATAATAAAAAAAGACTTACATAGAGCATGATGGCAAAACATCTGCCAGATCCACTCTATATCATGGCCCAACTAGCCTGATATATAACCTTAACAATAACATTATGTCATTTAAAACTATTTGAACATATAATTTTAATTATTTAAATGGTATTCACACTATTAATGTATTACAAAAAGACAATACTTTCTATATTAACCTATAAATTATTAACCTTGTTTTTATTGATGTGTTACAGTAAGACTCTGTGCATAAAGCTTTGCCTACGTTTTAAACTATTTACATTAAAATGGATTTCCGAAAATCATGGGTTGAAAGATGATGACCATATTAATGTCCTTAGTACATATTGTCAAATTGTTTTCTGGAAAGATTTTAGCAATTTGCCAATCCCTCATAATTAGCATAAAAGAGTGTCTAGCTCACAATTATCTTGAACTACTATCTCAGTGCTTTAATATTAGTTTGTCTGGGTTCCCCCCCCCCCTTGATGGGCAACAGACAAAATAAACTCTTTTTTTGTTGTTGTTGTTGTCAAGGATTTCCATTTACTTGCATTTTTTTTTTTACAAAATAAACTCTTAAAAATTATGGAACAAAATAAAAATCTATTTAATTTATGACTCATTGTACCATACCTATCCTTGTCAATATTACTTGTAATTACTGTGTGTGTGTGTGTGTGTGTGTGTGTGTGTGTGTGTATAAAGTGGCAAAGCTTGGAATAGAAACAGTTAAGAATTCTGTCACTTTTATTACACCTACTTACACACATTCAAGTACATACATACACCCTATACCTATACTCTTATTATGAATATATATATTCATAAACATACATGCTCAGGCATAAACACAAAATGTTTCAGATCTTGATAAGCAGTGTGATATACCAGAAAATCAAGTTTTAAAGAATATTTTTGTGTTCTCTAAACCCATAATATATACATGTATAATCACACTAACTGGAAGGTGTGCCCCATCACAATGGGAACCTTGCCTATTCCCACAATCCAATCCATAAATGCACGTCACACACATAATGGATATTCAGTAATTACATAATTGAACACAGATACAAATAATGAATGTATTAAGTGTACTAAGTTTAGCTGACTGACCAGTTTTTAGGGATATCTGATGGCCTAGTGGTAGAAGCTCTTTATCAACCCAAAGGCATGTGGTTTGAATTCACCAGCTGCTTTATGGGAGAAAAATGGGCAATCTGTTCCAGTGTGATTTATAGAATCTGAAAATGTGCTGGAGGGTCAGCTATGCGCAGGTTCTAAATTGAGAGCATATAACAACAGTAAGTGCTAAGATTTTTTTTAAAAAACATCAGTCTCTGCTACATCCTTGTTGTTGTTGTTTTTGTTATGTATCATCTATTGGGAACCAACTCACAGCTGGCCCTAGTGGGTTTTTTGGTTTTTCCCCCCAAGACAATATTTCACATAGTTGAAGATTTTCTATTTTTCTCCCATGGAGCAGTTGGTGGATTCCAACTGTGTGTTGTAGGATTGGCAACACAGGTTCTTACTCATTAGGCCACCAGACTCCCTCAGGAACTATGTATCCCACTGTAGATTCACAATATTCATGTTGTGACCCCCTACTCCAAGACAGTGGTTCCATTCTATAATTGGCATTCCCTCCTACTATTCTGATAAGAATCTGTACTTCCCCCCCCTATTACAATTGAATAGAATTGGCTTCCAGTGAGTTTAATAAAATCAAAGTTACCAAAAAAATAATTGTTTTAAGTTTATGAGATTCTCATCAAAGATTTTTCCTATGAGACTATTTGAATGACCATAACATATTCTACTCAATTAAATACTCCTAAGGCATTGAACATCCTTCAATCCTTCTTTATGTCAAATTGAGTTTCTGATAATCTGGAATGTGCCCTGGCTCTATATTCTAAGTTTGTCTTGTTTGAACCTTTATCATAATATGTTACTGTCGTTGTGTTTTGCCATTGAGTTACAACCAACCCATAGCTGACCTTGTGGTGTTCTTTCACAGGAAATAAATAGCATGAGCATAGAAGAGATTATTATTCCTTTGTACATACCACTTAGTTTGGGGTATAATAATACAAATAGAGTTCCTATTGGCCACTTCAGACATTTTATGAAAGTTTCATAAAGTCCTACCTATTATGGATTGAATAGCATCACCTCCAACTCCATCCCTCCTCCTGCCAAATATGTGTGAATTTGGCTGAGCCATGATTCTCAGTATTTGGTGGTTATGTAGTGATGTAATTGGAAGTGTTAAGCAGACTCCATGACATGATCTGATGAGATTAACCAGTCGATTGTTTAAAGGATTAAGTGAGGATGTAACACCCTTAGGAGCTCTGGTGGTATAGTTATAGTGACCCTTGCTGTTAACCCAAAGATGGTGACTTTCTGGAGCTTTGAATCACCAGCAGCAACATGGGAAAGAGAGAGACAATCTCTTGCTGTGCTATTTACAGCCATGGTGACTTACTAAAGGTCAGCTATGAGTCAGGAATGACTCAATAGCAATGAGTGTGAGAATTTTGAATACAATAGCATCTTTTACCAAGTGACAACTCAAATTAGATGCACATGGAGTGTCTATGCATAACTGTTTATAATAAAAGATAAAGAGCTTACCTGGCAGGGGAGGCACCATGATTACAAAGATGGCTTCCCAGGGCAAGGCTTATCTATTGCATTCCGGATATGCTGACCCCTGTGATTTCCCCACATGTCGGAAACTCCACTACACAGTATTTGGTAGTGGAAACTACATGCTCTCTTTCCCTTGTAAGGGAAAAAAAAATATCAAAAAACCAAAAAACAGAAGAACCTAAGGATAGTATGAAAAACAATGTGTACAAATTTTGTAAGCAAATCAACAAAAGAAGAAAGAAAGAATAAGAATCAGCAGCAAGGCATATCTTTTGGACCCAAGATCCTGTGTTGGAAACCACATAGATCCAAAGAAAGACTGATTGCAAGACACATGGAGATCTCCCAGGAACACAGCATCCACAGATAGTGGGCTGAGACCGGGGCCCTACAGCATATCCCACAGACAGAAACCCTTTCCCTATCACTGGCATTCTAAACTCTAACCTGTAGTCTTCAAAATTCTGTGTGTGTGTGTGTGTGTGTGTGTGTAATAATTTATTTGTTAATTTGTTTGCCACAGTAGGTAACAAATATAACATCGTTAATTAAATTTTAGTCAATAAGTATATGAAGTACTTCCAAGTCTTTATCATTCAGGCATTAAATAATAAGCTTTGGCAATGCTATTAATTTATATCAATTTTCATCAATCTGAGATTTCATGGCATACTTTGTAAGGAGTCACACTGCTAATTTAAAAGCAGCACTTTTCTGGAGGTTTTAGATTCATCAGCAACTTGATGTCAGAAAGTTGGGCAATCTCCTCTCCTTTGATTAAAAGCTTTGGAAACCCAGTGGAGAGTCAGCTATGAGTAAATTCCAACTCAATAACAATGAGATTTTAGCTTTCTCATCAATCTGTATATACCACGGCATACATTTTAGATTCTAGCCCTTTGCTTGGAGAATTCCAACAGCTTCTTATCACTTACCACTATTTCCTACATGTTATGCCTCAGAGAGTTGGACAATGACTAGGGAGGATAGAAGGAGAATTGATGCCTCTGAGCTGTGATGCTGGAGAGGAGTATTGAATGTACCATGGACTGCCAAGAAAACAAACAGATTCATCCTGGAGAGGGTTAAACCAGGCTACTCCGTGGAGTCAAGGATTCTGGGACTTCATCTGAAACACTTTGGACATGTTGTAAGAAGAGACAGGTCCTGGGAGAGGGACACCGTGCTTGGGAGGGTGGAGGGACAGCGCAGGAGGGGAAGACCCTCTATGAGGTGGATTGATTCAGTGACTGGGGTAAACGGGATGGGTGTGTCAGAGGCAATGTGATTGGCACAGGATAGAGCAGGGTTTAAGGCTGTTGTAAATAGGGTCGCGCTGAGTCACAAAAGACTCGAGGGCACATAACAACAACAACAACAATCTGCTTCATCCTAAAATCTAGTGAAATGTCTCTCTATTCCATTTCTGTCACCAGCCTCTCATTTCTGGAAAGCAATCAATTTGTTCTTTCTATTTCCTTTACAATGTTCTCTCAAATTTTTCCTATTTAGGCTTGATTCTTCCTTTACATTTAAATGATTTTTCTGTAAGAAAGATATTTTCAGCAAGAGATCCAATACCTCTCTTCTTCTGCACCTAAAAATATTTTTCTTTTATTTTCCTTTCAGATGGTCTCCAAAGATATGCCTGTTCCTTTTTTCTTTATTATTAAAGACTAAAATTCCTAGATTCTAGAATCTGCTGTCTTCCAGACTCTCCATCTTTAATTGCCTTCCTTTGGGTTTGGCTCCTCATTTTCTCTTGTTTTAGCTCCTCTTCTCTATCAGCAAAGATACTGTTCCTACTCTGTTAAAGAATTGTATCTAGAAATTTCTTGAGGTTTTTCACAACCAAACATATCAAAATTATTCTTAATTTGTTCTAATTCCTTCCCACAGTCATTTTCTTAAAAGAGTGGATTTAATTAAGAGTTTTCTGTGTTCTAGGCATTCTACCAAGCAATTTCTTCTGCTTCATCTCATCTTTGTAAGATATATACAACTGAGAATTACTGGGTTTTACAGTTTAAGATGCTAAGAATATTCTAAAGTAACTTGGTTAAATTAATGGAACTGGTAAGTGACAAAATTGGGATTCCAATTCAATTCTGACAAAGTTTAAAGCATATGTCCTTTATACTGTTTCATACAGTTAGATTTGTGTTTTAACTTACAGTTCAATCATATAATTAAAACCTCACCTCAACTTAATCCATTGCTCTGAAATTGGAACCAACTCATAGCTGACTCTTCAAGTTTTTGTGAGGTCGTGAAAAGCTTGGAAGGCTATTTCCCACCTTTCTCCCATGGAGATGCTGGTGGATTTGAACCAACAAAGCGCCATCTTTTGGTTAGTAGCACAACATCCTACAGACTATGCCACCAGTTCTCCACAGTTTGATACAGTTGTTAATTTCTACAACCTACAAACTCAAACCTCGAATTGCTATAATCAAGGATGCTTTAGGCAGAATATTAAATGATCCAGGAGGTATTAAAAGAAGATGGAAGGAATATACTGAGTCATTGTATAGAAAGGAATTGGCAGATACAGAAGAATTTAATGAAATAACATTTGAGCAAGAGCCTATGGTGATGAAGGAAGAAGTTCAAGCTGCTTTGAAGGAAATAGCAAAAACTAAGGCCGCAGGAATAGATAGTATACCAATTGACATATTTCAGCCAACAGATGCTGCCCTGGACATGCTCACCAAGTTGTGCCAAGAAATCTGGAGAACAACCACTTGGCCAACTGACTGGAAGAGGTCTATATTTGTTCCCATTCCAAAGAAGGGTGACCCAACTGAGTGTGGGAACTACAGAACAATCTCACTGATTTCACATGCAAGCAAGAGTCTACTGAAGATTATCCAAAAACGACTGCCAGAAGTTCAGGCTGGGTTTAGTAGGGGTCGTGGTACTAGGGATATTGTAGCTGATGTTACAGGGATCTTAGCTGAAAGCAGGGAATACCAGAAGAATGTCTATCTGTGTTTCATTGATTATGCAAAGGCGTTTGACTGTGTGGATCATAACAAACTGTGGCTGACTCTGAGAAGAATGGGAATCCCAGAACATTTAATCGTGCTAATGCGAAACCTATACTTGGACCAAGAGGCAGTTGTCAGAACAGAGCAGGGTAACACTGCATGGTTCAAAATTGGGAAGGTTGTACACCAGGGATGTGTCCTATCTCCATACCTTTTCAACCTTTATGCAGAGCAGATTATCCGAGAGGCTGGGCTCTATGAGGAGAAGTTTGGAGTTAGGATTGGTAGAAGATCTATTAACAATCTGCATTATGCAGATGACACAACGCTGCTTGCTGAAACTGAGGAGGACCTCATGCACTTGCAGCAGAGGGTCAAGGACTGCAGCCTTCAGTATGGACTGAGGCTCAATGTCAAGAAGACAAAGATTCTCACCACTGGAGCAATTGGTAGCATCAGGATGGATGACGAAGAGATTGAGATTGTTCACAGCTTCAGTTTGCTCGGCTCCACAGTCAATACTCTTGGTACCAGCAGCCAGGAAATCAAAAAACATATTGCAGTGGGTAAGTCTGCTGTTAGGGACCTCTCTAAAGTACTCAAGAGCAATGGTGTCTCTCTGGAGATTAAGGTGTGCCTGACACAGGCCATGATCTTTGCAATCACTTGTTATGCATCAGAGAGTTGGACAATGACTAGGGAGGATAGAAGGAGAATTGATGCCTTTGAGCTTTCGTGCTGGAGAAGAGTATTGAATGTACCATGGACTGCCAAGAAAACAAAAGATTCATCCTGGAGAGGGTTAAACCAGGCAACTCCTTGGAGGCAAGAATTCTGGTGCTTCATCTGACATACTTTGGACATGTTGTAATTAGAGACAGGTCCTTGGAGAGGGACATCCTGCTTGGGAGGGGGGAGGGACAGGGCAGGAGGGGAAGACCCTCTATGAGGTGGATTGATTCAGTGACTGGGGTAATCGGGATGGGTGTGTCAGAGGCAATGTGATTGGCAGAGGATAGAGCACAGTTTAGGGCTGTTGTAAATAGGGTCGCGCTCTGAGTCACACAGGACTGGAAGGCATGTAACAACAACAACAACAACAACCTTGAATAACCTGTATCTTGGGCATTTCTGAAATGTGAGAATTTAACTCTTTTAAGTGCTTCATTCCCTTAGTTGGATTTGTACCTGGTCTACTCCTATTACAGTTTTTAAAAACAGCTCCTCCTCCTCCATTACAATCTGTAAGCAAACATAGTTGTCCTCTAGGTATCTTCTCACCATTATCCTCATTCACTAAGGTCTTTCGAACAACTTTACCATTTTCTACCATAGTTATGAGATGCAACATAAAAAGGAAATTTTTTTATTTGCTTACTAATTATAGCCTATTCCTGAGTAGTTCTTCAAACTTTACTTTTTCATAACACTATGTATCATCTTTTTTTTTCCTCTTCTTCTAGGCTCCAAATGTTCTGTTTTTAATTTTGTCAGTGGACTTGTCACTAAGCACTATATTCCATTTCAACTTTACCATACTGCTGTTGTTATTGTTGTTGCTATTGGCCATCTAGTCACCTATAACTAGACCCCATGGACATTTGCTCTTAAACCTGCCCTATACTGAGCCAGTCTCATAGTCTCCAACCGATCTAATGCCATTTCTCCACTGAGTCAATCCATCTCATCCTGGGTCTTCCTCTTCTCCACTGTTCTTCAAGCATGATGTCCCTCTCAAAGGTCTTGTCCCTCCTCGCTGCATGCCCAAAGTATGTAAGACAGAGCTTCAAAATCCTTGCCTCCAGGGGACAGTTTGGCTTTACTCTCTACAGGACAGACCTGTTTGTTCTCCTGGCAATCCATGGTATGTTTAACACTTTTCTCCAGCACCACAACTCAAAGGCATCGATCCTTCTTCTATCACCCTTAACTACTGTTCAGTTCTTGGATGCACAGCAGGTAATTGCAAAGACCATGACCTGGATAAAATGCACCTTAGGCTCCAGAATGACATCGTTGCTGTTCAGTACCATTAGATAAGTTTTTCATAATAACTCTCCCAATTCAATTAAACACCCAGAACACTATAGCTTAGCAATGCTCAAACTCACCATGCTCCTGCTTCTTTCAGGCAGAAACAAGACTAATCTACTCAATCTTAGAGATGGCTCCAACAGTTTGATTTTTAAGCTTCACGTACATATTTTCAAGTTTCAAAATCAACATTTCCAGAGTTAAGCTTATAATCTTCTCTGTTTCACTTTCTGTTAAGCAAATTATCCTTGCTAAGTCTCCCTTTCCTACTGTTGGAAACACTATCTTGCCATAACAATAACTCAATCAAAGTTTCAGGTATCTGTAACTTATTGTTCTACTTTCTAAAATTAGCCATTGAATTTTAATTTCTATCCCTATACATATTTTTCTTTACTCATTCTCTTTGCTACTACGTTATTTCTAATTTTCATTGCTTCTCCCTTGTCAAGTTTTCTAACTAATCTTCCTGGCTCCATTTCTTTTTTTAAAAACCTCCAACCTATTCTATATAGTGCTGCCAAATTAATTTTAATAAACCTCAACTCATTACTCATCTCTGTCACTCTCAATCTTGATCAAACACTTTTAAAAGGTACAGATAGCTTAGGGATAAACGACAAATTCCTTTGCTGAGCATTCCAAGTTCCTCTACAGTCTCAGTGCCCCCAATCTTTTTTATATCTACAATGGCTACCCTGAGATTTTACTACCTTTGCTAAGAAGAATGCTTCAATATCTTAATCATGATCTCTACATTTTGTAAACATGAAAACATTTTTTTTTCTGCCTTGGCACTTTGCCATCCTACTTAAAATAGTAAACATGTGTATTTGTTGTTTTTCTTTTCTTTCAAATTGTGAAATTTGAGTCAGAATCTCTAAACTAAGGTTTAACTTACCGATATTTTTGTGATATTAAGCAAGAATATATGATGTCTTTATTCCATTTTTATCTGTTAAATGGAGAGGATAGCTGCAAGACTAAAATGAGACAATTGTTCTCCATCTTAACCTTGTCTGCCTGTCTTTGCACCACCACCTATTGACTACCAGATATCAAAAGGATCCCTATAGTTCACACACATCTGTCTCCTATCAATTAGCTAAGTGATACAGGATGGAAAGTGAATGAGAGATCAAATGGAAGCTATCAGATATACATCTCAATGTGATTTCTGACAGCTTCTAGAACTTTCATTATAGTAAGTATAAAGGCTCTCTTTTGAGCCCCTTAAAATTTCTATTGATTTTTAAAATATATTCTAGCAATAAATAAAATATGTGTTTAGAAAGTTTCCAAGTAACACTGAGTGTTTTATTCCATTTTCACTCTCCTGAAAAGAATATACTCTTCTAGATTATAAACGCAATAGCTTTTCCAAATTAATTGTGTTACATAAATATTACATTTCTCACAGCTCTCATCTCTCTACTCATTTTTTATTCTTAATTTAGAATAAATAAAGTACCTTCAATTGCTGAACACTGTGTTAATCTTCTAAATTCTTACAAATAAAGAAGAATTTATGGTGGGAATAGGATTTGTTAATTGGACAGATTTATTTTTTCATTCCCTAGGAATGTGATCTGTGACCACTAATGGGATGTAAATGCAACCCACAGTGCAGAGGCAGTCATGGCTTGAGAGATTTTGAGTTAATTTATTGGTATGTAGCACGGCTCTCTTATCAAACCTGAATGAATCACTCAACCAGACAACCCAATAGACTGATCTCACCTCTGCAATTTGCAGGCACAGTGGCTGTGAATTATCACAAGGAGGGCTGATTATGGAAGATAGGTAAAGTTTCATAAGCTTTATCTTTTAAAAGAGATGTCTGAACAATGCCCTACCATTTCTTAATGAGAACTCTTCAATTTTACCTTAATACTTCTTTTCAAAAGTCATACCTAGATAAAAAGTCTTCTGTTTAACAGCCTAAATTATTTCGAATTTCTAAAAATACTAAAAGAAAACAAGGCTCTTTTACCAAATTTTTACTCAAATGAAAAATACAGATTTGTTGTTGATAAGGTCACTTTGAGTAGTTGTTGTTGCTTAATGCCGTCAAGTAGTAGACGACTCATAGCAACCCTATGAACAAACAGCCTGAGCACTGTTCGTACATAGTTTCCAGAGGCAAGCCATTTCGGAAGTGGATGCTGCTCCTGCTTCCAGGCTTGATTTAGTCGGGAAGCTCCAGCCAACACTGTCCACCATGGGTGCCCATTACCACGATTGGCACATCCTGTCACAGTCTTCAGCATCACAGCAACCACGAGTTTCCTATGTACAGCAATGCACAGACCAGTGCTATATCACCTAGAAGAATGTTTGACAGGAAGACAAGGCAGCTGGGAAAGAAGCGGCCATGTTGTTCCTGGTTTTGGCTGGCTCCTCTCAGGCTCCCAGGCTCTTGGGAAGCTCTCCTTGCCAGAAGGAAGGAGCATGGTGGTGGGAGTGCAGGAATCATGGCAAGCTTTTGGAATCGACTGCTTTTCCGAGAATGTGGTTGATGTACAGGTTTGCTCTGTCCCTGTGGCCCTCCGGCCCTTTGGGCTTAAGGCCACCTCCTGGTTCAAACCCTAAGCCCAGGCTGGCTAGTCTCACTCCAGGGACAGAGCAAACCTGCATGTCAAACACATTCCCGTAAAAGCAGTCAACAGTAATTAACAGCAAGGCTAAAGAGGAGGCTACAGACTTGTTTTCAGTATTAAATTAGTCATGTATAGCACTGGTGATAGCCAAGCAAATTCCATCTCCTCTTGTGCTGTGTAGAGCCTCCCAAAGCTCTTAAGGGAGTCAACTATGAGTTCATTCGAAGTCAATGGCAGTGAGTTTGAATTTGAGATTTGAGTGTATAGTGTTATTAAGAATTAAAAAGAAAATGGAATAAAGGGTTATACTAAGGAAACTGTGTTACCTGCATTAACTGATTTTATTTAATCAGGAACAAACGTCTAACCCATTCCCACCTACATTTGTTCTACTCATGATTGTTGTATGATAAAATTATTCAGTTCCATGTAGAATAATCTGACTTCCTCACATCAACTTTTCTATGTATGCATGTTTCAACTTCCTTTTGTAGAAGGAAATGTAGTTCTAAGAGTTACTCTTACTATAGATCTCTTTCCCAAAATTGTTTTACAAAATGTTTTCACTACCCTATTAATAATGCTACTGCTGTTTTACCTGTCCATCCATGATTCCTTCAATTAGACTGATTGTTGTTATTAACTACTGCAGAGTTAGAACCAACTCAAAGCTGATCCTCCAGCAGTTCAGAGGCTGTAAATCACATGGGGAAAACTACCTCATCTTTGTTCTACAAAGCAGCTAGTGAATTTGAACCACATGCCTTTCAGTTGGCAGCACAACACCTTACCACTAAGCCACCAGAGCTCCCATCATTAGAGTAGTTTCATAAAATACTTTGTACTGTGCTTGGACCACAAGGATACAACTACTTTGAAATTATTAATCTTGTTTGTTTAGTTGATCTCATTATATAGAGGCAACCGTAATGAATGTTAGTAGACATTTGTTGAATATGCAGATGAACGGTTAAATGGAGAACTAGAAAAGAGGGTGGGGAATGAACTGCATTGGAAATTAGGGCTTTTTCCACTAAATAACTTAGTACCAAAGCATCAAGAGGGTCACGTGCAATCTAAAATTGAAATCATAAAGAATATTAATTATTAAGAAAGAATGAAAAAGAGTAATAAAGAGCTCTAATAACAAACTAGAGAGCTATTGTGACCTAGTGACAAGAAGCTGTGCTGCAATCCTGAAGGCATATGGTTTGAGGCCACCAGACATTTCAAGGGAGAAGGATGGACAATTTCCTCCCATGTGATTAACTGCCTCTGAAAACCCACCAGAGTATATGTTGTGGGTTGAATCTGACTCTACAGTATAACAACAATAACAGAAAAAGGTGCTTTGGTTCCCTAGTGCAAGAAACTGCACTGCAATCCTTAAGGTATACAATTCTAATCCTAGCTGCTCTATGGAAGATGGGCAATCTCCTTTCATGTGATTAATTGTCTCTGAAAACCGACCGAAGGGTCAACTATGGGTCAGTTACAACTTAACAATACACAACAACAATAACAATAAGAAACATGTCAAAAAGTGTTGTGTAGGTTTCTCTTAGAATGTCTGAATGTACATTAATGAACTTGAGAAATGTTATCACTTCAAAAAAAAAAAGCTTGAGTTTTCCCTGGGATTTATCCTTGATCCTTCCCTTTTCTGCTTCACTATCCATATCTAATCCATCTGCAAGTCTTACCAATTTAATTTTCAAAAGAATATCTGTTTTCCATCATAGCAATTATAGCTCTTTGGCATTAACCTTTCTTGTAAGAATATTCTCATATCTTTTGAACTACTTTCTAATTCTACTTTTACTCTATTTCTACTATTCCTATAAAGTCACTGTTTGATTTTTTAAAAAACATAGGTGAATCTGCTGCTCGTCTCTGAAACATACAAATGAGTTTAATTATCTTTAAATTTAATCTTAGTACTACAGCCTACAAGATCTTGTCACTTCTGAACTTTCACTTGTTCTCCAACCTTATCAAGCACCGCTCTTCTTCTAACTGACCACTCTTGCACCCGTTAGACTTTATTTTCTGTCATTTGCATGCTAAGTACTCTTCCACATGAGGATATGTGTGCTTAAAGTTCCTTCTACTAAAAAAATTACTTCATAATATCATATTTCTTTGTTGCCTTCCAATGCTAATTAGAAGTTACTCCTCACTACAAACACTTGATTTATTGCCTTTATAGTAGTCATCACTACTTCCTCAGTAGTTAGATTAGGACACACTAAGAAACAGAACTGGCCATCCACATATAAAATAACAAACTTAAAAAAACTCTTTGGCCACCCACAAGTTCAGTTTTCCATGCATGAGCTTCGCTTTCCTTCCATGAAGCACTTCCTCTTGCTCTACTTCCCACCCTTAACCCTCCTACCGCAACCATAAGCCTTGCTTTGTTTTCTAGAAGATGGTAGAGTTCAGACCAGTCAGACTCAGGAAAGAGTAAAGGTGGGAGTTACTCTCTCCTCCTCAACCATAGAAGAGAAGTGTGCAAGTAAGTCATGCCACCAACAGAGACTCAGGGACTGCACTGTCTGGACCTTGCCACTTCCCTGGGCATTTCTCTGCTCAGGCAAGAACATATCTCTCCCAACGAGCTGCAGGAAATGAACCCATTAGCCCCAGCTAAGACTTAGGAACTGAACTATTGGGACCTTGCATCTTCCCTGAGCCTTTGTCTGGTCAGGTTTCAGTGACACCCTCCTGACTATCTGAAGAAGAGGAGATGAGTGCATGGGTCAGCCATTAGCACCAACAGAGATTTAGGGATTGCATTGTTTGGGATTTGCAATTTCCCTTGGGCCTCTATCAGCTCAGGCAGAGCACCTTCCTCCTTACCACCCAAACAGTTGTCCACTATTAGCACTAGCTGAGACTTAGGGAATGTATTTTGGGGATCCTGGAGCCTAGCTTCAAATCTCATTAGGTCCTCAGGCCACTTCCACAGTAGTTTGCCTCTGGAAACCCTATGAACCTGGAGAAAGGACGAAAGTTATACAGGAATTGTCCAGGACTTCATTCTTAGGGTTGCTATGAGTTGTCAGTGACTCAGTGACAACATTTCTTCCCTGGCCCTTTGTCTACTCTCAGGTGGAAGTAGCTTCCTCCTGGCCAGGCACAGAAGAGGAGATGAGTGCAAGGTTGGCCATTAGCATCTATTGAGCTTTGGGGTCTACACTGTTGGGACTTTGCCACTTTGCCGGGCCAATTCCCAGAGTAAAATATCATGAGAAATCCAAGTTTTATTGCTGGGACTCCTGGGACTTTGCCAATTCCTGATGCAACCATTCTCCTTCCATCAAACTATAGAACAAGAAAAAGAAATAGGGCCACCACTGCTGAGCAAAGTGAAAGACCCCATTTGCCTGACCCTCACAAGATAGCTAGATGACAGCTTCCCACAAGAAACAGGGCACAGAGCATTCATAGATAACCAGTGAAGATTTCAACTGGGAAATTGATCCCAGGGCAACATCTAAAGTTTGTGACTTATCAATAGTTTCATAAAGATATGGAAGTGTCAACCACCTATGCAAACAAAACCAAAACTGCCTCACACATACCAAGAAAGCAACATAAAGTTGAGAAAGCAGGTTCAAACATTATGAAAAAACAAATCTTCTCCTAAAAAGCAGACCAAATTAATACCTCAGAGGCAGGGAGGCAGAAGAAATATATTGACATGGAGTTTTATGAATAACTACTAAAGCAGTTACAAATTATAGAAGAAAGATTCAAATCCTGAACTAAAATTAATGCATCTGAGACAGAGAACCAGAATAAATAATGTGGTGTTAAGTGGACATCTATTGAAGAATCTATAAATAGTGTGGGGGGGGGGGAATTGAAACCATTAATAATGAGGTACAAGAATTTAAAAAAAAAAAAAAAGAGAGAATGTATAACTACCACAATGCTTGGGGTGGGGGTGGAACAGAAATTATAAAAATGTAAACCAGAATCTGAGGACCTAAATGGTAGAATTTTTCAACCTGAGGGAAAGATAAAAAAGCAGAAGAGAAAATGAAAATAAAGAAAATTTAGAATCATGTAGGATAAAATAAAATGAAACAACATACATGTGATCAGAATTCCAGAATATGAGGGAGGCAGAGAAAGCACTGACAAAATTATGGAAGGCTTACTAGAAGAAAACTTTCCATGTATCATGAAAAATGAGTAAATCCATATTCAAGAAGCTCAGCAACTCCAGACAAGATCTCAAAAGAGAAATATCAAAATATATCATAATCAAATTCTCCAAAATCAAAATAAGGACAGAATACTAAAAGAACCATGAGAAAAGCAAACAGTCTCCTACAAAAGAGAACCAATTAGATTACGCTCTGACTTCTCAGCAGAAACCATGCAAGTAAGACAATGGAATGGCATATATGGAAGGCTGAAAGAAAACTGTCAGCTAAGGACACTGTACATAGCAAAGTTGTTTGTCAATATATGAAGGAGAAATTAAGTCATTTGCAAAGAAATCAAGAACTTAAAAATACATTAAAACTAACTCTACAAAAAAATCCTAAAGGAGGAACCCTACATAGAGATAGTAAAGGAAAGTGGATGGATCAATATAACAACAGAAAAAGGAACACAGCAAAACGACAAGGATAAAACCTAACTTGTCAATAATCACATTTAGTGTAAATGGCTTTATGATATTAAGGGTCTAGTGTTCAAAATGGCTTTCCTAACCATTGAATTTGACTTTGTAATGGAGATGGGTAGAAATATGTGAATAGAGAGTGTTAGTCTATCCACAAGGGGATTGGGTAGACTCACCAACCATTATGAGACTGGCTAATCTTGCTATTAAGCTGATAATATCCCACAGCAGAAAAGAGGGACTTCACCACAAGAAAAGAAGCAAGAGAATGCAATTTGTCCTTCGGCACCAGAGATTCTTGTGCCAGCCAGACTCAGGCCTTTGAGTAGAAACAGCCATAGCAGCCAAGTAGAGAAACAGAGACCTGACATGAGATGAAGTGAACCTTGAACTGCTATGCCATTAAACTAGAGCCTAGAGTTTTTAGCCCAAGTTTGTTGGGGGACTGAGGAGGGAAGAGCCATGACTGGCAGGACTGAGAACTTTTTTGTATTACTGGTCGAAAGCCACAAAGCTCAAGACTAAAGTACCTTTACACACATTCCAGAAGCTGTCCTGACTGTATTCTGTTAACTAACCTGAATGATAACCTTTTAACTTCCTCAGTATGGTTCTGTGTGACCTGTGAGACACCACATCAGGTTTTGGACCCAGTAATGTAATAAGATTGGTGTTGTAATGAGTAGAAAGAGGTGTGGGAGCATTGGGGACACGTCTGACCTCATGGGAATTGGGTTTGTGTTATTGATGTTGTGGCCAGGCACAGTTCCCCTTTGTGAAGTTAATAAAGATCATATATGGCCATCCACATGTGATCCTTGCTCTTTTTACAGACTTAAATGTACCAATTAAGAGAAAAAGAATAGAAGAATGGTAAAAAACCAAAATGTATCATCAATATGTTGCCTACAAGAGTCACATCTAAGGAATGAGGAAAAAGACAAAAAATCAAAGGGTTGAATAAATATACCAAGCAAATGACATCTATGAGAAAGCAGAATGACAATACTAGTCTCTGATAAAATAGGCTTCAGAACTTGGGGTGGTGGGAGGGGTGCGGGGGGTTGTGCACCAGGGAGGAGTGTTTCATTTACTTTTCAAAGAGAGGCTCAAACTGGAGTGGGGAGGGCTGGGCGAGAGAGAAGTGCAGCAATAAATGAATGGAAATACAAAATCTCTGTAACTGTTCATTAAAATTATTTTTAAAATTTTTAAAAAAGAATATCATCCAGGAATAATGTAAAATATTATTGCAAAACAGAGGAGGAAGAAAAAACCAAGATGGATATCAGAAGAAACTCTGAATATTGCACTAAAGTGCCAAGAAGCCAAAGGAAAGAGAAGAAATCACGATATTAAGGATTTGAACAGAAGATTCCAAAGGGCTGTGTGAGAAGAAAAAGTATTACAATGAAATGTGCAAGAAGCTAGAGTCAGAAAATCAAAGGGGCTGAACTTGCTCAGCATTTCCTAAACTGAAGAACAAATTCAAGCCTCGAGTTGCAATACTTGAGGATTTTTTTGGCAGAATATTAAATGAACCAGGAAGCATTAAAAGAATATGGAACGAGTATAAAGAGTCATTGTACCAAAAGGAATTGGCAGACACAGAAGAATTTCATGAAACAACATAGAAGCAACAGCCCATGGTGATGAAGGAAGAAGTTCAAGCTGCTTTGAAGGAATTTATAGAAAACAAGACCCCAGGAATTGATAGCATACCAGTTGACATATTTCAACAAAAAGATGCTTCCCTGGATGTGCTCAATTAAGTTGTGCCAAGAAATCCGGAGGACAACCACCTGGCAAACTGACTAGAAGAAATCTATATTTTTTCCCATTCCAAAGAAAAGTGACATGACAAAATGTGGAAATTATTGAATAATATCATTGATATCACATGCAAGCAAGATTCTGCTGAAGATTATCCAAAAATGACTGGAACAGCATATCAACAGAGAACTTCCAGATGTCCAGGCTGATTTAGAAGAAGCTGTGGCACTGGAGATATTATAGCTACTATCAGACGGATCTTGGCTGAAATCAGGGAATACCAGAGTAATGTCTGTCTATGTGTTTGTCTATCTATGTCTAATGTCAATGTACTTCATCGACTATGCAAAGGCATTTGACTGTGTGGTAAACCAGTATAAAATAAAAAACTTATTTAAATTGAAAAAAAATAGGCTTCAGAATTAAAATCATCATTAAAGATAAGGAAGGCTACTATATAATGATCAAAGGCACACTACATGAAGTAGGTAGAACCTTGGTTAACATCTATTTATGCACTAAATAATAGATCTGCAAAATACATGAAGCAGTGGACAACAGACTTGAGAAAGAAATAGACAGCACTACAATAGTTGTAGGATGCTTTAACACACCACTCTCAACAAAAGACAGGTCAACTTGAAAGAAATTTGACAAAGATGTTGAAGAACTAAACTATACCATTAGCCAATTCAGTCTTGTAAACATAAGGTTTAATGGCAAGAAGCCATGCCGCAATCCCAAAGCACACAGTTTTAATCCACCGATTGCTTTGTGGAAGAAGGGTGGGTAATCTCCTCCTGTGCAATTAATTGCCTCTGAAAACCTGCCAGAGAGTCAGCTATGTGTTGGTTCTAACTCAGTACACAGCAACAACAACAACACAGACAAATTTACTTTCTTCTCAATAGCACATGATACATTCTTCAGAATTTATCATATATTAGAAGACAATGCAAGCCTCAACAAATAAAAAAACATTGAACTAATATATCTTCTCAGACCACAATGTAATAAACTAGAAATTAACACAAGAGGATAAAGGATAAAAACCTAACCTGTGTGGAAGGTAAACAACACTCTACTTGAATACTATGGAGTTGTAGAAGAAATAAAAATGAAATAAATTTCCTTGACTCAAAGTTTCCAAGTTAAAGAGAGAATTCGTCAACAGAAAGAGACGAGTTTATTCCCTCATAGTACTGCTTTGACAGGGATAAGCAAATCAGAAATTGGCTACATAAGGGGCATATACATGGAGTAGCTGGCTTACACATTTTCACAAAGGAAGTCATTAATAAGATGATTGAAGGGGGGAAAGCCACAGTATACATGAATAAAATATAATCTAAATTAATGATACAAATAAATTTTCTTTGAAAACATTTCCTCCAAAGAAAGGAAAGTGAAATACAATATATCAAAAACTCTGGGATAAAACTAAAGCAGTCCTTAGGGGGCAGCTCATAGCAATATCCAAGCAAGATGAAGCTGTTGACAATTTCAATCTCCTTTCCATCCATCATGACCCTGTCTATTGGTGCAGTGGTAAGAATCTTTGTTTTCTTGATATTGAGACAGTACTTATTGAAGGCTGCATTCCTTGATCCTCTGTAACAAGAGCTTCAAGTCCTCCTCACTTTCAGCAAGTAAGGGTGTGTCATCTGCAAAATGCAGGTTATTGATGAATCACCTTCCAATACTGATTCCACATTCTTCTTCCCAGAATCAAGCTTCTTGGATAATTTGCTTAGTATATAAATTGAACAGGTATGGAGAGAGAATAAAATTCTGATACACTCCCTTCCCAATTCCAAACTATGTGGTGATCCCCTGCTCCACTCACACAACAGCATCCTTATGGATTCTGCATGAGCACAATCAAGTGCTCTGGGATTCCCATTCTTCTCAATGTCAGTCACAACTTGTCATGATCCATGTAGTCAAATGTCTTTTCATAGTCAATAAAGCACAAATAGACATTCTTCTGGTATTCCTTACTTTCAGTCAGGATCCATCTGACATTAGCAATGATATCCCTGGTGCCACAGCCTCTTCTAAATACAGCCTGAAGTCCTGACAGTTCTTTATCTATATACTGTTCCAGCCATTTTTGGATGATCTTCAGCAGTATTTTGCTTGCGTATTATGTCAATGATATTGTTCGATAATTTCCACATTAGTTTGATTACCTTTCTTGGAAATGGGAACAAATATGGACCTCTTCCAATCTATTGCTCTGGGAAGATTTGCAGTTGTGGATCTTTTCAAATTATTGAGTACAGATGTCATTTTTAGGACTAAAGTGTGTCTGATGCAGACCATAGTCTTTCTAATTACTGGCTATGCATCCAAGACCTGGACAATGAACAAGGATGACAGAAAAAGAATTCATGCTTTTGACCTGTGGTGTTGGAGAAGAGCACTGAACATCCCATGGACAGCCAAGAGAACAGAGAGGGTGCAGCCGGAGTGCTGTTTGGAGGCAAGAATGATGAAGCTTCACCTCACATACTTTGTACATGTTGCTAGGAGGTGCTATCCCTTGGAGATGGATGGACATGATGGTGGGAAGAGTGAAAGGTCAGTGAAGGAGAGGAAGACCCTCAACTAGGTAGATTGATACAGTGGCTGCTGCAATGGGACCTTGTGTGTCAGGACGTGTGAGGGTGGTGCAGGACAGAACAGGGTTCAGATCTTTTGTGCACAGGATTGCTATGAGTCATACTTAACTCAATGGCACCTAACAATAACATAGCAATAGGATGTGATGTTAAGAGTTTATTGCTCAAAACAGCTTTCCTTGCCATTGACAGACTTTGCCAAGTGGATGAGTGAGAATATTTGAATAGGCCATGTTAGCCTATCTGTAAGGGGATTGGCTTGTCTAGCTATTAAATTGAACAGATCAAGCAGAAGGATTGGAGGATCATCCCCAAAAGCAGCAGAAGCAAGAGAATGCAGGGTATCTTTTGGGACCAGAGATTCTTACCCCAGCCAGACCAAGGTCTATAGTAGGAGCAGCCATAGCAGACACAGTGGAGAACCAGAGACCACATATAAGATGGAGCAGACCTTAGCACTGTTACTTCATCTAACTAGAGCTAATAGCCTTTTTTCCAAGTTTGCTGGAATACCAGGGGAGGGAGGAGCCATAATTGGCAATACTGAGAGCTTTATAACACTTGCCTAAAGCTATGAGCATCAAGGTTGAGGTGCCTGTAAGCATATTTCAGGAACTGTCCTGAGGATATTCTGCTACTAAGAAGAATTATAGCCTTTTAACTTCTCTAGAATGAGTATATGTGGAGCTATCATCAGATGCTGGGATGAGTAGAAAGAGATACAGGAGCATGAGGTATATGTTTGACCTCATGGGAGTTGGTTTTGTGTTGTTGATGTTGTTGCCAATGACAGTTCTCCTTTGTGAAGATAGTAAAAGTCAGATATGGCCATCCCCACGTCGCCTTTGCTCTTTTTACATAGGCAGTTTTTTAAAAAGTAGCAAAAATAACAACACTTCAACCATATAGAAAAAAGAACAAGAAGCTAATCCCACAGACTCTAGAAAAATGGAAATTATAAGGACAAGAGTTAAAATTAACAGGATAGAAAAAAAGGAGCTCTTTCTTCAAAAGGATTAATAAAATAGACAAGCCACTGACAAATTTAACAAAAGAAAAGAAAGACACAAATAACTCAAATAAGAAATGAAATAAATGGCATCAGAACATCAAAATTAATTTGATAGTAACAGAATAGTATGAAAAGCTTATTCATACAAATTTGAAAACCTAGAGGAAATGAACAATTTTCTGAAACCCACATCCTACCCACAATGTCACAGAAAGATGTATAACGCTTGAACAGACCCATTTCAAAAGAAAAAAATGAGCAAGTCATAAAATTCTTCCCTTCCCCCAAAAAGTCTTAGCTCCGATGGCTTCATGGGTGAATTCTATAAAATATTCAGATGAACTATCACCAATCTTACTTAATTTGAAAAAAAATTAAAGAAGGGACACTCTCAGAGTCATTCTATAAAGCAGGTAGAGTCCTAATATCAAAGCCGAGAAAAGACATTACCAAAAAAGAAAACCACTACCAAACAAGAGATATTGATAAGTGAACATCTCTCAAGAGCACAGATGCAAATATCCTTGATAAAATCCTGACTACTACAATATAGCAGTATGTTAAAAAAAAAAGTAATTCATAATGACTAAGTGGAATTCAGAACAGATACTCAAGGATGGTTCATTTTTCTTTTTTTATTTTTTTTGGTATGGTGACTGCGAGGAAGTGAAAGATCCATAGGACCCCGGGTAGTGGTCTTGCTGTCCACGCTCTGGTCTGCCCCTGGTTGAATGAGATATGGGGGAGTCTGATTCTTTGGACATGAGAAACTGAACCGGTGGCCAGAGCTGGTGCACATGTCTGGACCTGGTGCTTACAGTAGCTGGGGATGACAGCTGAGTGACTACAGCTGGAGGATGGGAGGGAGCAAGGTGACTATAGGGAGAGGATTCGGTTTCACATACCAGATGTTATTAAAAAGCTGCCCTTTGATCATTTTCCAAAACCACTGTGTTTTGAAGCAAGATGCTGAAGGCCAGTGCACAACAATGGACATCAGAGTCTGAATGGGGTTTGACTGAACAGAAAACATCTGGAACCTTTAAAGGTCTATTCCATCCATAAGGGAGACCACAACTACCTCGGAGCGCCAGTGGAAAATAAGAATACTGAATATGAAGTTATTGAAGAAGACTATAGGAAGATGTACCCTCGTCTTGCCTCAAAGAGTGCCAGATGATGGGGGCGGGGCTGTTTTAAGGACTAAAAGTAAATGTAGTTTGGATGATGTGCTTGGTGATGGAGCTGAAATTTCCTCAAATTAAAAATATAAAATTTATAAACTATCTTGTGCACCTGATCATCCATTGATGTCACATGTAAAAGGTGAACTGGCTGACCAAACTGCTAAATATTTGGATGCTAAATTGACTTCTCTTGAGCCTCATGGGAACTGCGCAGGGATTCACACTAGGCTGGCCACCCAAAAAGTTGTTGTGGTTCCTCATAAGAAGAAAGCCACGAACCCTTCTATCTCTCAGAGCATGCTAGAACTGTAGAAGGTGACGATGTCTAGGATACTAAAGCTGAAAAGCAAGGTGCAAGAGAGGCAGGTGTTGTTGGTGGTGTAGTTATGTGCCATCGAGTCATTTGCGACTCATAGCGACCCTATGTACAAGAGCCCTAAACCCTGCTCTATCCTGTGCCTATTGCATTGCCTCTGACACACCCATCCCGATTACCCTAGTCACTGAATCAATCCACCTCATAGAAGGTCTTCCCCACCTGCGCTGTCCCTCTACTCTACCCAGTATGATGTCCCTCTCCAAAGACCTGTCTCTCCTTACAACATGTCCAAAGTATGTCAGACGAAGCCCCAGAATCCTTGCCTCCAAGGAGTAGCCTGG
>NW_006399817.1:14830751-14852803 GCF_000299155.1 Elephantulus edwardii
ATAGATCTCTTCCAGTCACTTCGCCAAGTGGTTGTTCTCCAGATTTCTTGGCACAACTTGGTGAGCACATCCAGGGCAGAATCTGTTAGCTGAAATATGTCAATTGGTATGCCATCCATTCCGGGGGCCTTATTTTTTGCTATTTCCTTCAAAACAGCTTGAACTTCTGCCTTCATCACCATAGGCTCTTGCTCAACTGTTATTTCATTAAATTCTTCTGTATCTGCCAATTCCTTTCTGTACAATGACTCAGTATATTCTTTCCATCTTCTTTTGATACCTCCTGGATCATTTAACATTCTGCCTAAAGCATCCTTGATTGTAGCAACTCTAGGTTTGAATTTGTTTTTCAGTTCCTTGAGCTTAAGAAATGCTGAATGAGTTCTGCCCTTTTGATTTTCCGACTCTAGCTCCTCGCACATTTCAATGTAATATCTTGCTTTGTTGTTCCAGGCAGGTAGCTATTCTAAATGTGAAAAAGCAGAACCAAAAGGTGAACTCCAAGACAATTGTGAAAATGGAGCAGGAGCTGCAGCATCTATATTCCCAGCTATGTCCAGAGCAGGTACAGCAGCAAGTGAGAAAGGAGCAACTAGAGAAGACATTCCAAGAAGAGGAAGAAAATCTCCAGAGTTTGGAGAAAGAGCAAGAAGAAGACCTGAAGCAACAGCTGGCCCAAGCTCTGCAAAGGCATTGCACTCTCATGGAAGAGCTCAATCACAGCAAGAAGAACTTGGAAACAATCATTCAAGCCAAGAGAAAAGAGCTGGAGCAGACCAAGGAAAAGAAGGAGGAGGTGAAAGCATAGAAAGAAGTTCTTAACCACGTGAATGATGTCCTAGAGAATGAGCACCAGTGTATTATTTGCTTAGAATACTTCATTCAGACTGTCACCTTGAACTGTGCTCAGTTTCTGCTCTTTCTGTATCAGTGAAGGGATGAAGCAGAACAAGGAGTGTCCTATTTGTCGGAAGGACATAACATCCAAAATTCACTCCCTTTTTCTGGACAATTGCATTAGTAAAATGGTAGATAATCTGAGCTCAGAAGTGAGAGATCATTAATTATCCCTTTAGAAACAGAAAGCAAAGTGACTGTCCTGAAGACCAAACCCCAGAGCATTTTAAAGCCTACCAGGCAGTGGGAACTTGGGATGAGTCTGGGGAATTCTCTAGACATAATTTTTGCTGTTCACCGTGGGAAGCTGTGTAAGGCAGAGACAGAGTGAGTGCATTCTCTGTCATCATGTGATGTTACTGTTGGCCGGCACTGCTGCCGCCATGCCTGAAACACCATTAGTACTCATGGGCCTAACTGCTTAAAGTTGCTTAGTAGACTCCTTCACTACATGTTGAGTGGTTCTACTAGTTCTGTTTTGTTTTATAATTTGTTCTTTTTCTTGCATTGTTGTTTGAGTACCTCAGAAGCATCTCCTTTTGGACATGTTGGAAGTACCTCTATGGCTGCCCCTGAAAGCCAGGGCAGCTTCTGTTTTGAGAGGATGGAATACCTTTGTGTGAAAACAAAATGTCATATCCTGGAAATAAAGTGTAAAACTTCTTGGTTATTTAAAAAAAAAAAAGAATGATTCAACATAAAAAAAAGTCAGTGTAATTCACCATTTTAACAAAGCAAAGAACAAGAACCACATGATTCTATTAATTGATGCAGAAAAAGCCTTTGACAAACTCTAACACACTTTCCTTATTAAAACTCAAAACTATAAGAAAACTATAAGACAAATTGAGACTAGCCTATGCCATAAATAGGCTTGCAAATAAAGCTAGAGGTACACATCAGGAAAAGATAGTACTGATGAATCAAACCTTTCAAAAGTCAAGACCCTTTATGCGTTAAAACATTTTTCAAATAAAGTAAAAAGAAAACAGACTGAGGAAAAAAAAACATGGCAATACATCTCAGACAAAGATTTCATAACTAAAGTTTCAGAATATTACAGGACCTAGACAAGAAAAAGATTGATAAACCAATTATAAAACAGACAAAAGATATGAAAAGACTTTTTAGAAAGGAAGACGTTTTGCATGTCCAATAAACACATAAAGAAATGCTCAAAATCACCGACAACCAGAGAAACACAAACCAAAGCAACAATAAGATACTATCTCACTCCAGTAGCAGTAGCGAAGTATATAAATTACCTTTATCTCCAGTTTCCTCATTCTAATCCTGTTATGTTCATTTCTATGCCATTGCCTCACCTAATTTCCAACTGAAGAAAATTATTAGACGTTACCAAACTATTCATTTATTAAAATTTTAATTATTATAGTTCAATGCATATGTCAAGAAATGTAAAAGAATGAAAATATGAACCCATTTATCTTTAAACAGCATACCCTGTTAGAATGAAGTTAGCTGTAAAATTATTAGTGATATTTTTCTGAATAACAGAAAGTGAGCTGACATTTTTCAAATAGTTATTCGAGTTGCTTTGGTGCCCATGACACACTATTGCACACACTTTGTGTGCCCTGAACTTGCTAGCACAAAAAACAGACAGCACAAGACTTATAGCTGCTGGCAAAAAGAAAAACAACAAAAAACTAGAACCCACTAAAGAGTCAATTTCTCCCTATTCCAAGATATGTAGAGTCCTGTGGAAAACAGTGCAATTCTACAGTTTTAATACAATGACGATAGATAATATTATGGGAGTCAGCTAGCTAGATTTAAAATAGATAATATGCTTTTTAAGCATATAAGTAAAATTCAGCTCTTATTCACCAAATAAAAGGTGTTTGTGATATTATGGTGAGAAAATGCTTTTAGAGTCATTAAATTCATTAGATTTCCTCCCAATCCCTGTACCTCTGCCATTCCTAGCCCACCTAAATACAGAGTTAGAAATCTGTGCCTATTTTACATCAAATGAAACTGCCACTTCATCTGCAGCATTTCCACCTTCTTCAGAGATCATGAGCCTCTGCCTCAAACAAGGTCAACAGTAAACCCTTTCTAAAGGGCTATAGAGCACGGAAAGACCTGAATCTTTCAAGCTGAATGTATTCATTGTTGGTAGAGCAAAGCACAAATTATGGAGCTATATTTCAGTTGATTTTGAGGAGCTTAAGTTATGCTACTTCTGAATAAATAATTTTTGTTTCTTTTTTCCATTTATACTTTTAATGTGGACCATGACTTAATGAATTTACTCTCATTCAGTTAATCCTACAACTATTGTCCTAAAAGCACTCTAGGCAAGGCAATGTGTGTTATGATGGTGCAATGCTAAGAGAGGAAGAATTGCATACTTCTTCCCCCCCCCAAAAAAAAGATAATTAAAAACAAAAAAATCTTGTGTCCGTACAGAGTGGTGATTTCATAATGAAATATTCAGTGTGAAGTTTCTAGCTATTTGAAGAGAGTATTTTGTGCAGAAATTAGTATCTTTACTTTTTGTTTTATAAAGAATAGAATAGCAATACCTCCCTTTAGAGGAAGCAGAGTACTGAGTTTTGGATTGCTTATTCTGAAATGAAATGAAAAGTTTTCTCTGATTTGAGTCCAGAAGAGATAAATTTCGTTGACTTGTCCCTGAGCAGCAAGAGGTGGTAGATTTTTGGGTTTTGAAGGTAGAGATAAAAAAAAAAGGCTAAATAAAGTCAGAGTCCTAAAACTGAACAGGAAGAGGAATATTTTCATGGCTGGTAGAAACACGTATACCGTTGCTGCCATATGTCAGTAAGTGTCAGGAACTCGAGTAAGAGTGGTTCATACAGCAAAAAGGAAAATGACCTCCAATCCCAATGTTGTCGTTGTTGTTAAGTGCCATCAAGTTGTAGGAGACTCAGAGTGACCCTGTGAAGGAAAGTCCTCAACACTTCTGTGACTTTCATCCTCTTTCCAGTTCACATGGTTTCCGGAGGCAAGCTATTATGATAGTGGATGCCACTCCTGCTTCCAAGCTTGTTTTAATCGGGGAGCTCCACCAAACACTGCCTGCCATGGGTAACCATTAAGGCATTTGACACATCAGTGTCACAGTGTTCAGCTTCACAGCAACCACAAGTGACCTCTGTACAGCTCTGTAAGATTTTGTAAATTATACAGAAAGGAACTGCCCTTTTTCTCCATCAGAGTAGATGGTAGATTCAAACCAGCAGAGAGGCATTATCTTTGGGTTAATGGTGCAACTTCCTATGGCCTACGCCACCAGAGTACCCTATAAAAATACCGCTGTTGCTGTTGCTACTGCTGTTATTAGGGACAACATCAAGTGGAATACAACTCATAGTGACTTGAACAAGATATCTGAACCCTGTCCTACCTTGTGCCATCATCTCTGACACACTTGAGCCCATTGCTGCAGTCTCTTTGTCAATCCTTCTGGTTGGGCAGCGTCCCCTCCTTCCCCATCCTACCACTTTTCCAAGCATGGTGTCCTTCTCATATGAATAGCCTCTCCTAGCAACAAGTATTTGAGATGAAGTTTCACCTTCCCTACCTCGATGGAGCACTCTGGCTGCACTTTTTTATCCAATATGAGACTTTCAAAGAGATTTACCAGTCCACTGAAATGTACTGATTGGCCTTCCTTCATTCCAAATGCCCATGAAATCAGCATCTGTGTAAGGGCACATGTGGTAAGATCTGTACCCATCTTCCAACAGGATATGGCAGGCTGTCCAATTCACGTTCAAATGAGGGTAAATTAATGTCTGCCAAATTCCAACTAAAACTCCAGTGTCACATTTCTTAGTAAGCAGAGGGAAATTTACAGCTCCGTTATAGAGAAGTTGGTCTGAGCAGCAGATATTAAAAATCCCAAGTCCTCCTAATGAGATCCCTATGAGAATCTTCTAGAAAGCAAAGGAAATCTTCAATATTATTCTTTTTACTTGCTCATTTAGGGGTATTTGAGCTTTTGTGTATTTACCTGCAAGAACCCCTGGTGGTGCTGTGTGTTACATATTAAGCTGCTGAGCACAAGAGGTTGGTAATACGAATCCAACTGTTGGTCCTTAGAAGAAAGATAAGCAGTTTCCTCCCTTTAGATTTGGTCTTAAGATGCAACGTGGTCATGAATTGGAACTGACTTGCTGGCAGTGCTGGGGGTTTTGTTGTTGCTGAGGCTTTGTTTTTGTATTTAGCTGAAGAAATGCACTTTATCCATGTTAAGGATGCAGGGCTTAATTGCCAACCAAATGTTTGGGATGCAACCTTCAGAAACTGATGTGCAGACCTACTAGGTGCACCTGTGTTTTTGTGCCTTCTGAATCTTCTTTTGCTTTTAGTCAAATATATATAGCTTGAGAAGACATAACATAATAGAGTATCATAATGAAATGTGCAAGGAGTGGAGTGAAAAAATCAAAAAGGAAGAACCACTTGTCGTTCCTCAAACTGAAAAACAAATTCAAGCCTTGAATCACAACACTGAAAAATTCTATGGCAAAATCCAGAAGGATGTAGATAGATAGCATCAAAAAAATATGGGAGATTATGGTCAGAGCTGAGCCCAAAGAGGCGACCAGAACAGAGGCCTCTCAGCCCCAGAAATGCTACTACCAGCAATGTGCGCACTGCGGCCCCACACCCTGTGAAGCCAGAGGAAATGGACTTGTTTCAGTTGCACCCAGAGTTCTTTCCTCCACTGACCCAAAATCAGAGCTATGATGATGCAAAGGATAAGAAAGAGAAGACATCTCAGGCCCAAGTGGAGCTGGCAGACATGGGCTGTGGCTATGATGGCCTGTTACTGGAGCTGTGACCACTTTTCCCAGACACCCTTATTCTAGGTCTGGAGATTCAGGTAAAGGTTTTAGACTATGTATAAGACTGGATTTGGGCTCTTTGTGCAGCTCTAAGAGGCAGCTTCCAGAACATCACCTGTCTCTGTAGTAATGCCATGAAGCATCTGCCTAACTTCTTCCAAAAGGGCTAGCTGACAAAGATGTTCTTCCTCTTCCAGAACCCACATTTCAAGTGGACAAAGCACAAGTGGCAAATCCTCAATCTCACACTACTGGCAGAATATACCTATGTGTTGAGATTTATGGTCTACACCATAACGAATGTGCTAGAGCTACACAACAGGATGTGCACCCATTTCTCTATTTGGATGTGTGCCTCTGAAGGAGCTGAGTGAAGACCCCATTGTGAGACATCTGGGCACCTCAACTGAAGAGGGAAAGAAAGTTCTAATTCAGTGGAGGGAAGAATTCCCCAGCCATCTTTTGAAGAATACAGGATCCCAGTCTCCAGGCAGTTAACTCCCGATCCCATTCTGTCTGTTCTCTTAGCTGCTCACCCTGCCTTAGCTGGACCTCTTCTTCTTCAAGAGGCCAAAAAGAAGACCAAGCCGGAATTAATGACTCAAAGAAATAGGAGAGCTGGCCAAAGCAAAACCCTGGATTCACAACTACCCAACTCCTCTCCCCTTCTTGTTCCTCCATTGTAAGCAGAAAGCAAAAGATGCTGACTGGGATTCTTGTACTCCCTTAGCCTTCCTTTCTGAAACCTCTTCTCAGCCTGGTTGAGGAACACAGTGCTCCACTATATGTCTAAAGTACCTGCTGGTCTTAAAAAAAAAAGGAAGGAATACAAGTCACTGTACCAAATAGTCAACAATGAACCATTTCAGAAAGTAGTACATGGTCAAAAACAGTAGTGAAGGAAGAAATCCAAATTGCACCAAAGGCATTGGAGAGGGGAAAAAAAAAGAGTTGATAAAATATCAAATTAAGGTGTTTCAAGAAACAGATGCAACCCTGTATATGCTCGCCAGTCTCTGCCAATAAATATGCAAGACAGTTATCAGGTCAACTGAAATAGACTGTGACAATGATTCAACAATATCATTTATGTCATGTTCAGATAAAATATTTAAGATTATTTAAAAATACCTAGAGCAGTATGCTGATAGAGAACTGCCTGAAATTCAAGCTGGATTCAGAAAAGGCTGTGTCAGGAAAGATCACTGTTAAAGCTAGATAGATCTTGGCAAAAAAGCAGAGAATATCAGAAAGATGTTTACGTGTATTTATTAACTATGCAATGAAAGGTATTTAACTGTTTTAAGCATAACAAACTATGGCCAACCTTGACAAGAATGGGATTCCCAGACACTTATTTGTGTTTATTCAAAACCTGTACATAGACCAAGAAGAGTTTTGAACATAACAAACACTGGGTTGTTTAAAATCAGCAAAGGAGTGTGTCAGGGCTGTGTATTTTCTCCATACCTATTCAGTCTGTATGCTTAGCAGATCATTCAAGAAGCAAGACTTTATGAAGAAGAATGTGGCATCAGGATTAGGAGAAGACTCATTGACAACCTTCATTATGTAGATAACAAGATCTTGCTTGCTGAAAGTGAAGAGTGCTTGAAACACTTGCTGCAGAAAATCAAAGACTAAAGACTTCAGTATGAATTACATCTCAGTATCAAGAAGATAAATATTTTCCCAATAATGGGATTAAATGAAGCCATTCTACTCTTCCTGTATTCAAGTATCTTCAATCCATTTATATCCATTCTCATAAAAATACAGTCAATTCAGGTATATAAGTAATTAGAATTTTTGAAAGGCATTCCCATAATTGATTTTCAGAATGCCTCAAGAATTTTATTTTCTATTTTTCAGTCTTATGAAAAGCAGGAGTGCTTCTTCATTTACTATTGTCATTGTTGGCTGCCATCATATCAGGCCCTGCATCAGAATTTGTCCGTTTCCAATCAGACTATTGTGATTACTAGGATTTTCACACACAAGCAAAAGCCTGCTGAAGATTATCAAGAAATGACTGGAACAGTATCTTCACTGAGAACTACCAGAAACACAAGTTAGATTTAGAAGAGATCATGGCACTACTAGAGACATTATCGCCAATGTCAGGTGGATCTTGGCAGAAGGCAAAGAGTACCAGAGGTATGTCTATCTGTGTTTCATTGACTATAAAAAGGCATTTGGCTGTACGGATTATAATAAATTTTTGTTAAACTTGAGAAGAATGAGAATCCCAGAACACTTAATTGTTCTGATGTAAAATTTACACTTGGAGCAGGAAGCAGTCATCAGAACAGAGCAAGGAAACACAGTAGGGTTCAAAATTAAAAAGGAGCGCATCAGGGATGCATGCATCTTGTCTCCATACTTTGTCAATCTATATGCAGAACAGACCATTCAGGAGGCTGGGCTTTCTGAGGAGGAATTTGGCATCAGGATTGCAGGAAGACTCATCAAAAACCTATGTTATGAAGATAACACAACCTTGTTTGCTGAAACTGAAGAGGACCTGAAGTGCTTGCTGCAGAAGATTAAGGATTGTAGTCTTCAATATAGATTGGAGCTCAACATCAAGAAGACAAAGTTTCTCACCACTGGGCAAATCGGCAGCGCCATGATAGATGGAGATGAGTTTGAGATTGCAAAAAATTTCAGGTTGCTCAACACCACAGTCAAGACTCTTGGCACCAGCAGTCAGGAAATCAAAAGACAAAGTGCATTGGAAAAATCTGCTGTCAGGCTTTTTCAAAGTACTAGAAAGCAATGATGCCAGTCTAGAGACTAAGGTGTGCCTGATTCAAGACATGGTATTTGCAATTACTTGCTATGTATCAGAGAGCTTAACAATGACTGACAATGACAGAAACAAGACTGATGCCTTTGAGTTGTGGTTCTGGAGAAGAGTCTTGAACATACCATAGACTGCTAAGAAAACAAATAGGTCTGTCAGAGAGGGTGAAACCAAGTTTCTCCTTAGAGGCTAGGATTTTGAAGCTCTGTCTTAGATACTTTGGGCACGTGGCCTGGAGGGACCTTCTATGATTGTAAGGGTGGAGGGACATGAACCTGAATGAGTTGGACTGATACAGTAACTAGGGCAATGTGGATAGGTGTGTAGAAGTCAGAGAGACTGGCTCAGGACAAGCAGGCTTCAGAGCTGTTGTACATAGCGTTGCTGAGTCCCAGGCAACTTGATGGCACATAACAGCAATAAGAGTTTTCCAAAGTAGATTGCTACACCTCTCTTTCTGGTCCATTTTAGACTGGAAATTTTGCCGAAACCTGTTTTAGCTTCACAGAAACACATAAACTCCCATGGACAGATAAGTGGTGTCTGTGCACAAGGCACATTGGCTGGAAATTGAGCTCAGATGTCTTAAAAAGAAATCCCTCAAATCATTGCCATCAAGTTCAAAGTAACTCATAGCTCACTCTCCAGCAGGTTTTTGAAAGGCTGTAAATCACATGGGAGGAAACTGTTCATCTTTCTCCCACAGAACCACAGATGAATTCAAACTGCCAAAGAGGCAAAAGCTTTGGTTTAACAGCATCAGTTCCTAGAACAAATTCCACCACTGCTCCCTCAGGTTCCTGCATGGAAGATGAACATTCTACCACCAAACATCAATGCTTTAAACCTTTAGACATGGAATAGTTATTGAGAGTATTCTTTGCTCCAGATCCCACTTGAGACATTGGGAATATGAAAAGAAATCAAATATTCTTCAAACTTTGAGTAGGTCCCAGTTGTTATTAGTTGCTGGCTGTGATCTTTCGGACTTCTCTTACTAGGCCAAGTTTCTTAGTTGCCTCTGGATGGATTTGAACAGTCAACTTTTCAGCTAGTATTAAACATATAAACATTTGTGCCACCCTCAGAATGAGAAGGAGACATTGCCAGTTAAAATATTATGCACCTAGTATAGATATAAGCTGGGCACAGCAGGAGAAAAGAGAAGAATGACAAATCCTCTTTAGGAAGGTTCGAGAAGTGTGGTAGAGACTTATACACGCTGTCTGGATTTCTCTCACTCTACATCCTCCTATAATTAGAGCACTCTTTCCTCCAGGGACTGGAAATTTTGCTAGGCTGTAACAAGCTGCCTCACACCAGGTCACATGACTTTTCCAGGGACAGCCTGCATACAACAAATGACAGAGGGATGCTGGAAATCCCAGCCTTCCTCCGCTAACTCAGAACAATTCCAGCAACATCCCAGTTTCCGATATCCCTATAACACTGGCCAGAGCATTTTTTTTTCTTCACGGTTCAATAGCTCCTCTAACCCAAGTGCTTGCAAACTTGCAGAAAGAACAAGATGGTAATTATTTTTAGGCAACATATTTTGATCTCTGTCCCTTTTTTATTTTTTAGGGTAGAGGAGGTTGTTGATTTTTATAATCCTATAAAAATGTAAACACCATTTTCAGCACAGGGTAGTATATGAAAAGGTTTAGACCTGATTTGGTTTACTAATGCCCACCGAATTCAAGTTCCTTTCCTGACTTATGCCCCAGACATATTGGTCCAAAGATCACTTCCTAGTATACATCCTGCAATCAAATGTCTCTCAAGTCTGTTTTCTAAGGAATTTGATGGGGACAACTGACAAAATAAAAGAGAGGCTAAAAGATATAGCAAAATTTACTAGACAATGATAGACAGTTAACATTCTGGGTTTACCTGGATGTTCTTTGGAAAAAAAGATCATTGAATCTGTTTTTGAAAACCAACCACTGAAACCCATTTGCAACATAACTCTGTTCTGACACATGTGCCCTCAAAATATAGAACAGACTCCACAAATAAACTTCTGGAAAACAGTCTTTTGTTTTTCTAAATTCTCGAGGCTTTGAAGTTCAGAGAAAGAACTTAATGCAAAGAATCATCCATTTCTCTCTAAATCAGATATATTTCCTGTTCCCTCTTCCTGATTCTCACAGTCTTAGCAATGATTCTACATTTACCTGTAGCAAGACCTGATCAGACTCTCACATTCATTCTTCTCTGAATAAATGATCAGCTGACTGTTTCACCCAAACTCAGTTATACACTGATATAAACATTTCTTGTTCAATCAGTTCATTGGTATTTTCCTTAATTACTAGAAAAATTATTCCACTTATTATAAATAGCTTGCCCCCTCCTCTCTATTTTTAATCCACCAGCTATTTTGCAGAAAAATGAAAGGTAATCTCATCCCATGAGATTTACTGTCTCTTTTCAGAAAGGAACAGCACATCAACAGAGAACTGCCAGAAGTTCACGCTGGTTTTAGAAGTGGCCGTGGTGTTCAGGATATTATAGCTAATGTTAGATGGATGGATCGTGGCTGAAGAGAGAAAAAGCAGTAGCACCAGGGATATTATTGCTGATGTCAGATGAATCCTGGCTGAAAGTAAAGAATAATAAGAAGAATGAATACTTATGCTTTATTGACTATGCAAAGCACTTGATTGTGTGGATCATAACAAGTGATAGCTAACATTAAGAATAGCTCACATTAAGAAGAATGGGAATCCCAGAGCACTTAATTGTGCTCTTGTGTAACTTATACCTATATCAAGAAGCTGTTGTGTGAACAGAGCAAGGGCACACTACATGGCTTAAAATTAGGAAGGGAGTGCATCAGTGTTGTATTCTCTCTCCAAATCTATTCAATCAATATGTTGTAATTTACTGTCAGGTTGGAACGGACCCATACCTGACCCTCTGACCAGTTTTCAGAGACTGTTAATTACATGGGAGAAGATTGCCCATCTTTCTCCCACAGAGTGGCTGGTGGTCTTCAACTGCGTGTCTTTGGGACTGCAGCACAGCTTCTCGCCATTACACCACCAGAGCTCCCTTTCAATTTGTATATTGAACAAATTATTTGAGGAGCTGGACTCTATGAAGAAAAATACGGCATGAAGATCAGAGGAAGACTCATCAATAACCTGTATTATGAAGATTACACATCTTGTTTGTTGAAAGTGAGGAGGACATGAAGTACTTATTGCAGAAGATCAATAAATACAGCCTTCAATATGAATTGCATCTCAACATCAAGGACACAAAAATTCTTACCACTGGACCTATAGGCAAGTTCATCTTACTTGGATCCACAATCCACACCCTCGGTACCAGCAGTCAGCAAATCAGGAGATACATTACGCTGGAAAAGTCTGCAGTCAGGATCCTTTCCAAATTCATATTCTCTCTCTCTCTCTCTCTGTGTGTGAGTGTGTGTGTGTGTGTGTGTGTGTACTGTCAAATTAGATTTGACTAGCACAGGAGGAGATTGCAGAGCAACTGGTGGTTTCAAACCACACATCTTTAGGATTGCAGCACAGCTTCTTGCCATTAGGCCACCAGAGCTCCCTCCCTCCCATTTACTGAAGAGTAATGATGTCAATTTGAGGACTAAGGTGGGTCTGATTCAAGTCATGGTTTTTCTGATCACTCGCTATGCATCTGAGAGCTGGATAGTGAATAAAGATGACAGAAGAATTGATGTCTTTGAACTGTAGTGTTAGAAAACAGTATTGAACATCCTGTGACTGATAAAAGAACAAATAAGTCTTGAAGAAAGTGCAGCCAGAGTGTTCTTTGGATGCAAAAATAATAAAGCTCCTATCAGACACTTTAGATACATTGCTAGGAGGGGCTATTGCTTGGAGAGGGACTTGATGCTTGGAAGGAAAGAGGGTCGGCAAAGGAGAGGAAGACCCTCAACAAAGTAGACTGACACAGTGACTGTCACAAGGAGCTCTTGTATGTCAGGAAATGTGAGGATGGCACAGAATAGGACAGAATTCAGAACTTTTGTTTAATAGAGTCACTATGTATTGTGTTTGACTCGACAGCACCTAACAACTACTACAAGGGTTTGTTATTAATCTTATTTCTATTTTCTTTTTACATTAGATATAATCACTGAAAATTGCTTAAATAAATAAATAAGAGTGAAGCGTTTTCCTAAAACAATATTACAGTTCTTTAAATATTTCTGAATTTCTTAACAAAAAAATCACACAATAATTCTCAAAAATTATTATAGTGAAAGTAAAAAATTAGAAATCAAATCATTTGCAAAAGACTTTGTTATGTCATTATCAGCATCATTTGCTGTAGAAGGTTGAAGACTATAGTCTTCAATTTGGATTGAAGCTCAACATCAAGAAGACAGATTCTCACCACCGGGCCAGTTGGCAGCACAAGGATAGATAGATAGATAGATAGATAGATAGATAGATAGATAGATAGATTGAGGTTGTTAACAATTTCAGCTTGCTCAGATCCACAATCAAGACTTTTGACACCAGCAGTTAGCAATTCAAAAGACAAATTGTTGCGGGGAAAGCTGTTGTCAGGGACCACTCCAAAGTACTTAAGGACAATGATTACAGTATGGAGACTAAAGTGTGCATGATTCATGCTATGGTCTTCACAATTACATGCTATGCATCAGAGAACTGGACAATGACTAAGAATGATAGAAGAAAAATCATTACCTTTGAGCTGTGGTGTTGCAGAAGTATTGAACATACCATGGACTGCCAAGAGAACAAATAGGTTGCCTTAGAAAGGGTGAAACCAAGATGCTTTTTGGAGACAAGGATTTTGAAGCTCCATCTAATATACTTTGGGCACATGACTAGGAGGGACCAATCCTTGGAGAAGGACATCATGATTGGAAAGGTGGAGGGACCTTGCAACAAGAGGAAGACCCTGAATGACATGGATTGGCATAGGCACTGGGAAAATGGGAGTAAGTATGTCAGATACAGTGGCTCAGGATAACGCAGGGTGCAGAGCTATTACTTACGGTCATTGTGAGACACAGATTACTCAATGGAACATAACAGCAAGTTCTCAGTTAGTAAGTAGTTGTGCTACCAAATGAACAATGGCTCTGGGAGAGAAAAGTGAGCAATCTCTTCCCATGCAATTTACTACCTCTGAAAACTCACTGGAGGGTCAGCTAAGACTTGATTCCAACTTGATGATACATAAAGACAAAAACAATAAATACTCTCAGCTACTGGGAATACAATTTATTATGGTTCACTTAGTGACCCCCTTCTACCCCTTTGACTCACTTACTAAGAGGCATCTGAGTTAATCCAATATGATCAAACAGATTGAGGGAAATTGAACTAATAAATTTAATACACTATTGACTTTATGAGCTGAAGTCAGTTCAAGGACACCTAACAACAACAACATTGGTAGTACAGGGAGCTCTACTGGCTTACTGGTAAGAAGTTGCACTGTTATTGTTGTTGTTATGTGCCATCGAGTCACTTGCAACTCATAGCGACCCCTATGTACAACAGCCCCAAACTCCACTCTGCCCTGTGCCAATCTCACTGCCTCCAATACACCCATCCTGATTAACCCAGTCACTGAATGAATCCACCTTATAGAGGGCCTTTCCCTCCTGTGCTGTCCCTCTCCCCTCCCAAGCATGATGTCCCTCTCCAAGGACCGGTCTCTCCTTACAACATGACCAAAGTATGTCAGATGAAGCCCCAGAACCCTTGCCTCCAAGGAGCAGCCCAATTTAACCCTCTCAAGGATGAATTTCTTTGGTCTCCTAGCAGTCCATGGTATTCTCAATACTCTTCTCCAGCACCACAGCTCAAAGGCACCAATTCTCCTTCTATCCTCTTTGGTCATTGTCCAACTCTCTGATGCATAACAAGTGATTGTAAAGACCATGGCCTGTATGAGACGCACCTTAGTCTCCAGAGAGACACCATTGCTCTTCAGTACTTTAGAGAGGTCCCTAACAGCAGATTTTCCCAGTTGCACTACAGCCTATAAAAAGAGCAAAAGCCATGTGGGGATGGCCATATGTGACCTTTACCCACTTTACAAGAGGGTAAATCTACAGCACAAAACTTATTCCCATGAAGTCAGTGATGTACCTCCCATGCTTCCACACTCTTTCTATTCATCTCAACACCAAAATGAGTGCCTTACTGAGTCCAAAACTTAAGGTGGTAGCTCATAAATGACACAGAACCATACTAGTGAAATCAAAAGGGTATAATTCAGGCTAGTAGCAGAATATAGTCAGTAAAGCTTCTCAAATGTTCACACAGGCTTCTCAGCCTTGAATCTCACAGCATTAGACCAGAGTTGCAAAGTTCTCAGTCCTGCTAATATTGGCTCCCCCACCTCCAAAATCGTCCAGCAAACTTGGGCCAAAGACTTTTAGCTTAGCTCTGGTTCTGTCTATGAGAGAAGAAAGGAATAGCACCAGCTCCTTCTCATGTCAAGTCTCTCTGGTCCTCTGCTTTGGCTATGGCTGCTGCTGCTGAAGGTATAGCTGAGCAAGAATGTCTGGTTTTGAATTGCATCCTACATTCTCTTGCTGCTTCTTTACTCTCCTTCTCTAGTATGAAAGGTCTAATCTGCTACCGGAGCTGCTCAATTTATTAGTGATACTGGCCAATCCCCTTGTAGATTGGTGAAACTGGTCATTCCACAGTCCCCTTGTAGATAGACTAACACACTCTATTCACAAAATCCTGCCCATCCACATGGTCAAGTCAGATTCTATGGCAAGGAAAGTTATATTGAAAGATAAGCTTCACAAAACCCAGAGAAGCATTTGCAAGAATAAAGAGGATATTAGATGGTTTGGATGTGCTTTCAATGCAAAGTAAGGTGGGTCAAATCCACCAGCTTCTGTGCCAGAGAAAGATGAGCAGTTACGTCCTGTGTGATTTACAGTGTCTAAAAACTGCCTATAGGGTGTCTACTGGCATATGGGAACAATGATAATATAAAGGAATTCTGATGATATAGTGCAGAGTTGCACTGCTAACTCAAAGGTGTCACTCCTCTGAAGGTTGCAATCCACCAGCCGCTCTACAAGATAAAGATGGGCATTTTCCTCCCTTTTTATTTACAGCCCCTTTCCTATGAAATTATTTCAACTCCATGGCAATGTGTGAGTGATTGCTGATGAAATCCTTTTTCACTATTGTTTGTTATAACTTGAATTATATCCCCCCAAACCACTCCTGTAAATATGATTCATTCAGAAATAGGGGTTTTCTTTTGTTAATACTAATATAAGGTTAGTCCTAAATCTTATCACATCTGAATTTTGAAAGAGCAAAACAGACACAGCAATACACAGTGGCAGAAGCAGCATGGTAAAGGGCACTCAGGAAATTTGTGATAAACTCCAGAAACTAGAAGAACAGCTCATCAATCAAGACAGTCAAGACCCTGATTTAGAGCCTCTCAAATTGCGAGAAATTAACTTTTTGTTCTGTATAGCCACTGTCGTTTTCCTATTATAGCACCACTAGATAATTAAGACAATATACCTTATCTTATAGAAGCCCTGAAGCTGGATAATTAACTCATTTAATTAGTAGAAGACATACATCATAAACCTAATAACCAAAACCAATAATTCCCTTGTCAAACCAATCATCTATACCAAGGGAGAAAATCAGATTTCAAGTTTCTTTGAATAGGTGTTAACATACGTTTATTTAAAAAAAAATCACTATTTTGTTGTTTGTTATGTGCTCCTAAGTCGACTATGACTCCCAGAGACCTTAGAAGTTGGCTCTTAACCTTAACAACAACTTTTAACTTTGCCCAATTCAAAACTTTTGCCAACTTCACCATCTCTGACACACTTGATCCCACTGTCAGTTACTATGTCAATTCATCTCCTCTGGGGTCTTTCTCTCCTGTGCGGATCCTCCACCCTTCAAAGCATGATGTTATTCTCCAAGGGCTGGTCCCTCCTGGCAACCGACATGACCAAAGTATGTGAAATAGAGTTTCAAAATCTTTGCCTCCAAGAAGCAATTTGGTTTCACCCTCTCCAAGACAGACCTATTTGCTCTCTTAGCAGTTCATGGTATGTTCAATACTCTTATTTAGTACCATACATCAAAAATCATCAATTTTTCTGCCATCCCTAGTCATTGACCAGGTCTCAATTCTGTGGCCTACCAGTAAGAAGCGTTACTGCAATCCCAAAGACAGGTAGTTCTCACGAGCTGTTCTATGGAAGAAGAATGGGAAGTCGCCTCTCATGATTTACAGCCTCTGAAAACCCACTTGAGGGTCAGTGATGAGTCATTTCCATCTAGATGCTATACAGCAACAAAAACAGAATGAAATATAAATAAAATTCCATTCTAAAAATGTTCTGTGTATTTTATGAAAGAAGAAATATGTACCACTAAAAACTAGTCCAACAGTTAATAACATCCAATTGTTAATTAATGTGTGGTAGAAAAATAGAAAATATTTTACAGACAAAAAAATTAGGCTAGCTGAGAGTAGAAGTATTTTAAGAAGTTAATATGTAAAATAAGCCTCAAACCTCATGCCATTGAGTTGAAACCAACTTATAACTGAACCTATTATGGGTTTTCTGATGCTATAAATGACATATAGGAGGAGATTTTCTATTTTCCACTTGTGAAGCAACTGGTGGATTTCAACCACTGGAAAGCCTTACCCTGTGGTTAGCAGCACAACTCCCTACTACACCATCAGACTTCCCTAAATCTAACTAGTGTCATAAATAAACTCTAGTGTAAACACAAATAAAATGCTCACTTACCATTTCACTCAGTATTTTAGTGATGCTCTTCGGTTAAGTGAAAGATCAACAGTTTGAATCACCTATCCGCTCAGCCAGAAACAAGATGATAATCTCCTCCTATAATCATAATAAACATAATGGAGCATTCTATGAGTCGGAAATGATGCAATAGCACTAGGGTTTTCTGGTATCTTAAAAAAATATGTTTCAAAGCACATTTAGTTACATATAAAATATAACAATCTATCTTTTTCTTCTCAATCAACTATCCTGTGATTGTTGTTTCCATTCATTCTTCTTTTTCCTTTCTGCCTTCTGATCTTTATCCCTGAGGAAATGTTGCCTTTATGATCTGTGTGGTTGATTGTTCTGAGTACCTCACTGGTGTTAATATTCACCTTATAAGCCTGCCTAGTATTTAGCTCTCCAAAGAGTTCTGGTGACCTAGTGGCTAAGGAGTTGGGCTGCCGACTCAAGTGCAAGTGGTTCAAATGCACTAGCTTCTCTGCAGGAGAAAGATGAGCAATCTCCTCCCATGTGATTTACAGCCTCTAGAAATTTGCCGGAGAGTCAACTAACTATGAGGTGCTCCTGACTCCATAACAATGAATGAGAGTGAGAGTGATTTTCTAGCTAAAAGATAAGTCACTCGGGTGTAGTTAGTCTCTGACTTTAAATGTAACTGGGATCCCTTCAGTTCACGTTTGACCAGGAAAGATGGCCTTTTAGTGATTTTTAGTTTTGTTCAGAAATTTTTCCCAATCTTTCCAAAACTCCCAATTGTCCTGTGCTTCTCTCTCCTCTTATTCTCGATTTTATAGGAAAAAGTGAGGACAGAGTCACACTGTACCCTGTCTCTATGGAGGTGATAGCAGGGTGCAGAACTACAAAGAACTAAGTTTTCTTTGAGGATGCCCCTCTATGGGAACCTCTTGAGCCTGTGTCTGTGTGCACATCAATGGATGAGTTCTGCCAACAGCCAAACAACCAAGGGTAGAGCTGGCTAGTATTTCTAATCTACCTTTTCAAAAGTTTTCCTTGCCCCTTTTTGCTCCCAGTCCCAGCTTTCATGGACATACATGAGATCATACCTACCAGCACCACATCTTTGCTGACTGAAGGCAAATTTCTCCTTACCTATCCTCCTCAGATGACAATGTAGGTTTGAGAGAACCCTGAGATCAAAGGTCTCACAGAGTTCTTGTTCCCAGGAACCAAGCTGACCTTGTGCATTTCAGGCCTCAGGAGGAAGGGATACTGAGGGAGTTCATATATCTCTGGATTCCAGGACTCTCTTCAGATCTCATCATTCCAGGTTTGCCCTATGGTCCTCTCCGCCATTAGCCTCTTCTCACTCTGAGCCAAGTCCCAAAACCCTCTTTTCAGTAATAAATAGAAGGACCCACAGGATGGGTGTGATGATGTGGATGAGTGTTCCAGGTGCCATCTCTGGAGAACCAGGCCTCTGCCTTAAGCTCTTTACCTTTCCTTACAACCATTCTGTCCTGTGTCCCCACGAAAGCTAAGGCCACAGGACATGGAACACAGGGCGTGAATGTGGCAGGTCCTCAATAAATGCTTGTTAAACCGATGAAAGAAAGGGGGAAAGTTGACTTTTTCTCTCAGTAATCTTCTTTGACTCTTCAGGGGTGTTTTTCTTTCAAGATAATGACACAGCTTGAGGTTGACTATTAGAAACAGCTCAGAAGAATTGCTTATCTTTAAATGTGTGAAAATAAAGCCTGATTCTTTAGGTACTTTCAAAGATGCACAAAAATTATAGTCTTCCACAACATTCAAGGCAACAGAAGGGCTGAAGTCATTCCCGTTCCTGCACTTAACAACGTATTCACAGCATGACAGCTCTCAGCTAGCACTCAAGGGTTCTTTTGCTAGGCACTCTAGGATATTTTTCACCTGGGGAAAATACACCATAGTAAAATGAGATTTAGGTGAGGGATGTGCCTTTCTTTCAGAGAGTGGAGGTAAATCTATCATGAAAAGGAGGGTGATGAAAGAGAAGTTGCTCGATCCTTCAGTAGAGTTCATAGGCAGTTCCATTTTTGGATAAGCGTATGAAATAATTCCCTCAGCTTTCTTTGCCAGTTTCCAGAAGTACTTCTAATCCTTCAAAGATTGTTAACACAAAATTTGTGCAGTCTGATTCTCAACAGAAAGCCAAAAGGAAATGAACAAAAGCTTGGATTATCTGATAAAATGTTTCTATTTTACTCTAAGTTTCAAGATTATGCTCAGAGCTTTTTCTATGTGTGCTTTATTTTTCCCCACTAGTTTATTTACAAAACTGAATACAAATTCGAACAAAATCTTTCCATTTTCCTCACCCCACCACCGATCAAATTGTACAACCTAATGATTAATTCCCCCTCCCCCTGCACATCTACATCCATTTGCTTCCAGCCTCTCCCATTCCTCCTGGATTCTTATCCTCATTCTACAATAACGGGTGTATACAATATTTATCCTTGTGGGACTGAGTTCACTCAGCATAACGTTCCCCAGTCCCTCCCAAGTTAGGTAATAATTTACAAAGTTTATTGCTCCTGCGTGTTGCATAGTATTCCATTGTGTGAATGTACCATAATTTCTAAATCCATTCGTTTGTGGTTGGACACTTGGGCTCTTTCCATGTTCTTGTGATGGTGAAAAAATGCTTCTGTGAACATTGGTGTACAAATCTTAGTTTGTGCCTCAGTTCTCAGATTCTCAGGGTATATTCCAAATAGTGGAATAACTGGGTCATATGGAGTTTCTATGTTCAGCTTTTTGAAGAAGCGCCAAACTGCCTTCCAGAATTGTTGCACCATTTTACAATTCAATCAACAATGTGTAAGAGTTCCTTTCTTGCCACATCCTCTCCAACATCTATTAATTGCTGCCCTGTTAAACTTTACCACTGTTACTGGAGTGAGATGGTACCTCATTATAGTTTTGATTTGCATCTCTCTTATTGCCAGTGATATGGAACATTTCTTCATGTGTTTGCCATTTGAATTATCTTCCTCTGTAAAAATCCTTTCCATGTCTTTTGCCCATTTTGTAATTGAGTTGTCTGTCTTTTTCTTGTGGAGACCCAGGAGTATTCTGTAAACTTTTGCTATAAGACTCTTGTCTAACATGGTGTTGCCAAATGTTTGGTTTAGAGCTTTTTTTATAATATTTTCATCAAGGATTGAGGAAACCTACTCTTCACATCACAAACAAAAAAGGAAATATATTTGAGTGCCCTTACTTCTACTCATCTTAAATTGTCATTGCTAACTGCCATTGATAGGATGGGCACTTCACTCCAAGGTAAGTGTGGTGAAGGGCCATAGTGTCGACTACAACTCACAGTCACCCTGTAAACAATGGATCTGAGTCCTGCCCTATCTTGTGCTATCCTGACTAACTCTAACATACTCAAACCCATGCTCAATCTGTCCCATAGATCAGACCTCCGTACACAGGAACGGAGTGAGCACCCTCACCTAGGGTTGAGCAATAGAATGACTGTTCTGTTCTTGCAATAACTCAAGGAGAGAAACTATTTCTACGGTAGAGCTGAAAACATATACAGGAAATATCTATTAATTCATATTTTTACAATGTTACTGATTGTTGATTGCCTTCAGTCAACCACAACTCATAACGAAGCCCCTCTACAACCATCAAAATATGTCAAAGTTTATACAGTTGCCAGAGGCATGTTGTTTAGGAAGTGAATGCCACTCAATATCATAAGTAAAAGTAACTATACTGAAAATTATTTGGGTTAATATCTACTTTCTTAGCATTGAGGACTCTCCTTCATAGGGTCACTATGAGTCGCCTGCAACTCGATGGGCTTAACAACAACAACATCTACTTTCTTAGACTTCTGAGTATTACACCAAATACCATTTTAAGATAGATGATAGATAGGTAGATGAATAGAGCAACAGATACATATGTAGATAAGGCATATAGGTAGATATTATCAGGTTAACTCTGATTCATGGAAACATAATAAAATCTTTCCCATTACTACATCATCTCACTTGAATATCATTGATAATCCATCTCATCAAAAGTATCCTTTACGCTCATTGTCCTTCAGCACTGCCAAACACATCATCTATTGATCCCTTCTGATTATATACAAAATAAATTAATCAGATAATGTTTTATTGTGATACATAAATAATTAATTGGTTAAATTTGGGGATTAGATCATCAGATTTTTCATCCTAATCTGCTTCAGTCTGGGAGATTTCACTGAAACGTGTCAAATACTCTTGCTTATATTTGAAACACCAATGTTATAGCTTCCATCATCACAGAAACGTGCAAGCCACCACTGTAGAACAAACTGACAAGTGAATGATAAATGAACTCTCATGACATAGTCTGTTACTAATTGTGTCATTAATAAAAAGGTCAGCTGCTCAAATCTATTGGTTTCTCTACAGGAGAAAGATTGGCAATTTCCTCCTCTAAAGGCTTATGGCTTAAAAAGCCCAATGGAGGGTAGCTGTGATTCAGAATTGTGAGGATACTGGAGAGTAACAGGTTTGAATTTTCTGTTTGTTTGGTTTTGGTATATTTCTATGGGACTTATGATGTAGAAGAGAATTTCTAGAGAAGCTGTGGTATATTCGCACAATGGAATACTATGCTGCATTAAAAAAACAAGGAACTCATGCAATATTATTCAAAATGGTTGACTCTGGAGAACATTATG
>NW_006399817.1:14858450-14859081 GCF_000299155.1 Elephantulus edwardii
GGTAATTTCTTCCCATAGAGACTTAGAAAAATTATACTATATTCATTCCCATCAAATTGATTCTGACTCACAGAAATCCTTCCTCAGGTTTCTAAAGCTGTCAATCTTTACACGATAAACAGATTTTAATGATTTTTATCATCATGTGACACATAGGTGTCACAATTGAACAGTAATTGACAGAAAGACATAAAAATATACAGTTAATCTTTTTGAAGGCACCTGTATCCTTTTTCTCCATACCTGCTCAGTCTGTATGCTGAGTAAATCTTTTTAAAAGCTCGACTTTATGAAGAAGGATGTGGAATCAGGATTGGAGGAAGAATTATCAAAAACCTGCACTATGCAAATGATATAATCTTGCTTGCTGAAAGTAAAGAGTATTTGAAATGCTTGGTGCAGAAGATCAATGACTACAGTTTTCAATATGTATTATCCCTTGGATTGCCAAAGGGCAAGTAAATATGTCTCAGAGAAAGTACAATTAGAGTGTCCTTAAGGTAAAAATAGTAAAACTGCATCTCAAATACTCTGGGCATCTAGTCAAGAAGACTAAGTCCTGGCAAAAATACTTTGAGGACCCTCAACACAATAGATTAACTTAGAGGCTGTAAACAATGATCTCAAGTAT
>NW_006399817.1:14860689-14865703 GCF_000299155.1 Elephantulus edwardii
TAAAACTTAAGAAATTAATAACTTTGTGTTAAATCATATTTATATATACGCTTACACACAGGGTACAACGGTGACTTAGGGGTAAGAAGTTGTGCTGCCAACTTGAAGGCACATTGTTCAAATCCACCAGCTGCTTTGAGGGGGAAAGATGGGCAATCTCCTGTGTGATTTATTGCCTCAAAAAAATCGCTGAAGGGTCAGCTATGGGTAAGTACTAGCCATATGGTACACAACTGCATAGCATATATACATTCATATACATGACTGAATTAAGTTTTACTTATGTTCAATATGTGTTATAATTATTCCTAACATTTATACCATTTGGGAATGGACTGTCTTTGTTATGGCAATGAGGTATGATAAAAATATGTTTGAATATAAAGCACTCAAGCAAACAGCATACGTAGATATAATGCAAATAATAGCCTCATAGAAACTAGCCTGGAAGGAGATTGCAAAAACCTATACTGTACATGTTATTTGTGTTAAAAATTCAGTTGTGTATGGTACATTTGAGTCAATATCTTTTGAGATATAAAAGAAACTAAACATGTCAGCAGAGAAGAAATGGGATAAAATGAGCATCAAGATACACAGAGAGTTCCGTGGCACCAGGAAATAGAAAGTGATAAGACAAAGACCTTTCTCTAAGAGAAAGCCAGCACTGTGAATTCAGAATTTCAACCTCCTAAAGTCTGGAACAACCAATTTGTTTGTTAAAGTCATTAACTTGTATTTTATTTTAACAGCACTATATAATTAAAACTATAGATATATATATATGTATTTATACAAAATCTTATAATTGGTTTTTCATTAATGAGAAGACATGAAAAGCACAGTTTATTTTAAGCTTAGGTATTTGTGTATGTGTGTGTTGTGTGTGTGCATTTAAAATAAAGGAACTTGGCTTTCAAAACCTTTATGCTTTTGGATCTTTATTTCTAATGTTGAAAACATGAAGAAAAGGAAGAAGGAAACTCTTTCTAAATAAAACTTTGTAGGAAAAGTGCTTGAGTGCTTTAATTTCCATTTCAAAAAAATTAATCTTGAAACATTTTATACAAAATCTTATAATTGGTTCTATAGTTAATTAATTTTTCATTAGTGAGTAGATATGAAAAGCACAGCTTATTTGAAGTATTTATTATTCCTTCTTGGATTGCTAATGAATTAAAGCCTCAAGTGCATCTGTATCACAGCCACCTTCCTGCTCATCTATCGACATGCACAAAAAGGAATATGTTAAAGCCAAAAGTGCTTCATCTATCTGGTGCTATTATTTTTCCTGCCTAATTTATGAATGTAAATTTATTCTGTGGTACTTTCTGAAAAATTAACTACTGTTTCAACTAACACAGTCTTTTCCAGTCCAGTTACTTTAGTAATTAAGATTCTATTTGAAGTACATTTTAATTTAAGCATATTATAACTTTTATCAACATTTTTCTCTTCATCAAAGTTTGGTTTAAAGTCATGTCAATAGCATTAACTGTTTTGATCTGTAGACCCTTCATGAAACGGGATGTTATTTCACCCTGTGGAGTTTGGTTTATATTCCTTAATCTATTTAAGATGGTTTTAAATGATCCAATCATTGATACAAATATCAATGTTTTTCAAGACCACTGGGATATTTGCAATTATTAAAAGTCCCGCTATGAAATTGATTAAGTTATCTGCAAAGCAAAATACATATAAACAGATATTCTCATTAATAGTATTATTAAAGTTTGTTTCTTTACTAAGGTTTAAAATAACTTTAACAAAATAATAAATGGATTTTTATGTATCATGAAAGTCTTTCATCATTACTTTATTCCAAGCTAATTGAATAAAATTATTTTCATTATGAAAGTTATAATAGCTTTACTACCGCGGATACACATTTTCCCCACTGTCATACATCGTTGTTTGTTGTTAGGTGCCGTCAAGTCGAGCATGACTCCTAATAACCCCATGAACAAAAGATCTGAACCCTGTTCTGTTCTGTACCACCCTCACACTTCCTGACACACAAGGGCCCATTGCAGCAGTCACTGTACCAACTCATAGGGTTGAGGATCTTCTTCTCCTTTGCTGACCCTCTACCCTTCCCAACATCATGTCCCTCTCCAAGGAATAGCACATCCTGGCAATATGTCCAAAGTATGTGAGGTGAAGCCTCATCATTCTTGCCTCCAAATAGCACTCTGGCTGCATCCTCTCCAAGACATATCTGTTCATTCTCTTAGCTCTCCATGGAATGCTCAGTGCTCTTCTCCAACACCACAGCTCAAAGGCGTCAATTCTCTTTCTGACATCCTTAGTCATTGTCCAGGTCTCAGACACATAGCTAACAATTGGAAAGACTATGGCCTGAATCAGATGAATCTTAGTCCCTAAACTGACATCAGTATTCCTCAATAATTTGGAAAGATCCCTAACAGCAAATTTTCCCATTGCAGAGCATCTCCTTATTTCCTGATTGCTAATACCAAGGGTATTAATTGTGTATCAAAGCAAAATGAAGATGATGACAGTTTCAGTCTCCTCTCCATCCATCATGACACTGCCTAATGGTCCAGTGATAAGAATCTTTGGTTTCTTGATATTGAGATGCAATCTATACTGAAAGCTGCTTCCCTTGATCTTCTGCAACAAGTGCCTCAAGTCCTCCTCACTTCCAGCAAGAAAGTTTGTGTCATCTGCAAAACACAAGTTATTGATGAATCTTCTTCCAATTCTAATGTCATGTTCCTCTTCATAGAGTTCAGCTTCTTGGATGATTTGCTCAGCATAAAGATTGGACAGATGGAGAAAGAATACAACCCTGACACACTCCCTTCCCAACTCCAAACCATGCAGTTCTCCCCAATCCATTCACACAACAGCCTCCTGATCCAGAGATAGATTCCACAGGAGCACAATTAAGTGCTCTGGGATTCCCATTCTTCTCAAAGTCAGCCACAGCTTGTCATGATCCACACAGTCAAATAACTTTGCATAATCAATAAAGCACAAATATATATTCTTCTGGTATTCTTTACTTTAAGCCAGAATCCATCTCACATGAGCAATGATATCACTGTTGCCACAGCCTCTTCTAAATCTTGCTTGAATTTCTAACAGTTCCTTATCTATGTGCTGTTGCAGCTGTAGCAAGGTGAATTTTCTCCACCTGAAAAGAAGACATTTTAAGAAAAGTAAATCTCCACCTGCTAAACAAAAAGCTGTTTTGGTTTTGTTTCATTTTGTTTTTTATTTAAAGACTTTTTATTTCAAATCTAGTAGAACTCTAAAGGGGCAAAAGATGTGCTTCAGTACTTAGCCACTCAGAAGGGAGTTCTGGTGGCCTAGTGGCAATAAACTGAGCTGCAATCCTGAAAGCAAGTGGTTCGAGGCAACCACCTGCTCCATGGGAAAGGGATGGGCAATCTCCTCCACGGGAGAAGGATAGGCAATCTTCCTTGTGATTAACTGCCTCTGAAAATCTGCTAAGACAGTCAGCTATAGGCTGGTTTTAACTCTACGGTACACAACAACAACAAAAACAAAAATAACAGCCACCTGGAACAAGAAATACCCTAGAGATCTGCTCCTGTAAAATTATAGACTAAAAAGCTCTATGGAGTAGTTCTACTAGAGTAGAATAGAGTTCTACTCTATTCTTTGAGTCAAAAATTTACTCCATGGCATCCAATTACAATGACAAATGAAATGCACCTGATTCTCCCAGCAAAACAACCTCAAATCCTAAATGTATTGAAAAAATAGATACTGTGGAGTGTATCTTTCAACTTTACTTTCCTAGTCATTGTTTGACTTTGCCACGTAGATGGGAAAGAATATGCAAATGGAGTATGTTAGCCTATCCACAAGGCGATTGGCTAGTTTTGTCCTTTAATTGAAGGATCCAGCAGCAGTAAAAGGAACTTCCCTTCCACTTGGGAAGGAATGTCACCACCAGGGATGCATCCTGTGTCCAGACTTTTCCAATTGATATACTGAACAGATCATGCAAGAGGCTGGACTGTATGAAGAAGAAAGTAACATCAGGATTGGAGGAAGACTCATCAACAACCTGGTTATGCAAATTGTACAGCCTTGCTCATTGAAACAGAGGACTTGATGCATTAGCTCCAGAAGATCAAGGACTGCAATCTCCAATATGGATTGCATCTCAACATCAAAGATCCTCACCACCAGGCTAGAAGGCAGCATCATGATAGATGGAGAAAAGATTGAGGTTGCTAACAATTCAGTCTTGCTTGAATCCACAATTAACACTCTTGGCACCAGCAGTCAGAAAATCAAAAGATGAGTTGCACTGAGGAAAATCTGCTGTCAGGGATCTCTCCAGAGTGCTGAAGAGTAATAATGTCCTCCAAGAGATTAAGCTGCACCTGATCCATGCCATGGGCTTTTCAATTATTTGCTAAGCAATTAAGAATTAGACAATGACTAAGGATGGCAGAAGAAGAATTGATACCTTGAGTTATGTTGCTAAGAATAATATTGAAAATACGTACCATGGACTGTCCCAATAGAACAGGTCTGTCTTGGAAAGGGTGAAACTAGGTTGCTCCTTGGAGGTAAATATTTTGAAACTCCATATTACGTACTTCAAACATCTGTCAAGGGGCTAGACCTTGGAAAAAAAACCATGCTTGGAAGGTTACTGTTGTTTTTATGTACCAGAGAAACAGGACCATAGATGATCATCCAGTGGGCTTTTGAGGCAGTAAATTGCACAAGAAAATATTGCTCTATCTTTTTTCAGTTGAGTGGCTAGTCAATTTGAACCACATGCCTTTGGGTTGGCAACACAGCTCTTTACCACTAGGCCACAAGGCCTCCCTTCATAGTCACTGTTGTTGTATGTCATTGAGTCAGAATCGATCCACAGGTGATCCTCAAGAGGGTTTCAGAGGCTGTTAATCTCACAAGAGGAGATTGACCATCTTTCTTCCATGGAGTAGCTAGTAGATTTGAACTTGGTGCCTTCTGGATTGCAGCGCAGATTTTTTTT
>NW_006399817.1:14869333-14888902 GCF_000299155.1 Elephantulus edwardii
GTGTCAGAGGCAATGAGATTGGCACAGGATAGAGCACGGTTTAGGGCTATTGTACGTAGGATCGCTATGAGTCGCAAACGACTCGACGGCACATAACAACAACAACCTTTTCAAAGCTTCCAAAAATTACCTTCATTCTTTGACTCTTAAGTGGCATCAGCTGACGATTTACTCCCATTGTGAAGACATTTACTTCCACTTCTCCATCTCTGTTTTATGAGAATCCTCTACCCACAAGACCTGCCTGGATAATCTAGATAATCTTCCAATAGCAGCATCGTTAATCACATCTGCAAAGCTTCTTTTTTTCCACATAAGGTTTATACATTCATATGTTCTAGAAACTGACAAATGTATTTGGGGTCAGTTCTTAATTTTCCACACTGAGTCACCCAAAGGTCTCGAAGTGAATCACAGATGCTAACAATAAAGTTCATGTAGAATGGATTTCTCCCAGACCACAGGGGCACTGCTGGCATTCTCAGGGTGGTTTTACATCTCCTGTTCATTTTGTTACTTCAGACTCACAACAAACCTGCATTAGTGCAGGAATTCAAAACAACCCAGGTACATTCCTGAGGATTTCCTATGAAGCCACAATGTCTTGGGTTCATTCTGAGGCATCTTTGAAAATTTCACCAGAGCCTGAAAAAAGGAAATAATCAAAGGTTTATGAAGTCAATCTATTACAAAATGATATGAATATATCTACACTCACTTGCTGCCATCAGATTGATTCCAACACTCCCTCATTGTCATTGAGTTGGTTCCAACTCATAACTGACCCTCTGTTTGGTTTCTCAGGTTATAAACTATATGGGAAGAGATTGCCCATCCTTCCCGACAGAGCTTCTGGAGATTCAAACCACCATATAAACAGATCCTTTGAATTAACACTGCAACTTGCTACAAACTTTGCCACAAGAGCTCCCTAAAAACAGCCCAGTATTATAAAATTGTTAACAGCTGATACACTGATATATATGTAATGGATGATGAGTATAACACAAATGAAATAATCAGTGTAATTCATCACATTGGGGGTGGGGGAGAAGCTAAAATCTTCTAAGTTACTCCGTAAATTCCAAGAACATATTTGACAAAACCCAGTATTTGTCTTACATTGTAAGTCCAAAACAAAAGTTTTTCCCTGGTTTCTTATTTGATTATCAAAGAAAATATCTTGCTCAAGTCACAAATTAATATGTTTAATACATATTCATTTCAGTCATTCCCTTAAAAAATAGACCATGAATGGAATGGTCCTTTTTAAATTTCTACTAAATGTGTTAATAAATTGGCAATTCATGTGTTAGTGGTGTCAGCAATATTATCCAAGCAAAGAAAGTCATAGAGATACAAACACAAGATTGAAGATACAAAAGATTCACATTTGCAGATGGTGTGAATATGTGTCTGGGAAGTAAGAAAAAAAATGTTACCACACAAAATAATCCAGCAAGTTTCCAGATTGTACGATAAATTTGCCAAACTTAATTGCATTCCATTATAAAAATGATACCTGACTAGAAACTAATTAATAAACTGACTTAATTTCATTCATAATAGAGGTCAGCATATGTAAATGCTAGAATATTCATTTAATTCAGGTTACAAGGTTTTTTAATGGCATATAGAAACTTTACAAATAATTGTAAAAATGTATCAGATTTCTATTTGGAAATAGTAAATGTATAAAAGATGCCAGCACTTCCGTAGCTGCTATAAATAATGAACTCATGATGGTGATAACTAGCATTTACCATTTACTATGTGTCTACTTAGGAACTTGATCAGTTAGTAGGTTAAGTGTTCAACTGCTAGTCAGAAGGCTTGCTGTTCAGATCTACTAGCCATTCAAAGGGGGAAATGTGTGTCACGTTGCTGCAGTTAAGCATTACAGACTCAGAAATCATGTGGGGTTGGTTTTGCTTTTAATGATCTGACAGAAGGGAGCTGATCATAGTAAAGTTGAGGGTTAGTAGGAAAAAAGGAAGGCTTAACAAGATGAGCTGGCACAGAGGTTGACTGCAAGTGTAGCAGTGGTTGTGAGGATGGCAGAAGTCTGGGAAGTGTTTCATTCTGTCATCCGTGTTGTACTACACTGAACAACAATAGCACAGGGTGGCTATGACAAGCAGTACACTAGCTGCATTTTTTGTTCAGTCACTGCTCCCAAGAAGTAAACTTTAATTCCCACTTTACAGATAAGGAAATTAAGGACAAGAGAGGTTAAGCAATTTTTCTAGGATCAATAGACAGTAAATGACATAGGCAGAACTCAAAGAACTACATAGGATACATTATGGAAATCGAGAAATTGTTAATGAAACTTACCGAAACGAAAAAGGCAGAAGAAAGAGCACATTTTCCTTTAAAAGGGTAATAATCATCAACTCATTGTAGTAGATTTTAAAGTCCTTAAAATAATCATTATATTTTTAACATAGCTCTAAGCTATGTGTTTCATTAAAGAATGAATATATAGAAGTAATTTGTTAGCATATAATCAAGATGTGGGATTCTGCCAAGTATCTAAACTGCTCTAGGCACTATGCCCAAATCAGACTCATATGGTCAAGTCTTCTAATGGGCAGATACCCTCTGCCTCCTGGGTGCACTCATGGATCAGGGCATCCAGAGCTAAGAGAGGTAACTGACACACACACAGTTGCTCCCTGCACAGGGCCTCTGGAACACTCACCAAGGAGGGCCTGGCTAGAAAGCCCTCAAATCCACTTCCAACTTGGAGTACTCCAACTAAATTTATGGTTGGCCTGTGTAAGTTTGTTTCACTCACATAATTAATGACAGAAGGTTTGTCTTTTATCACACATGGAAAGGAACTCTCTTCCTCTCCTCCTCCCTTCTTCTGTCTTTCTCTCCTCAACTGATTGAATCCCAGATGCACTATGATTCCAGCCATCCACAAGTTGGACTGCAGCAAACCCAGTCTCTCTTGAGAACATTCATCAAGGAGCACAAAACCCCCTGTCAATTAGCTATAAGGAACTATGCTGCTGGAAAGAGAGTCCCAGAACCAGAGTTAGCATCTATACAAACCAGAGTTAGAGAGAGGCAGAAACTAAAAACCTGGCCAAGAATCTATCTTGAAACAAGAAAATAGACCCCACATGCAGAAAGGAGCAAAGAAGAGAGGTATCATGCAAACCTTGAAGCGAAGTACATGTAAGAATTTCCTGTGGATATGTAGGAATGAATGCCCTGGGATTCTTGTTAAAATGTGAGTTCTGATTTAGGAAATCTAGGGTGGAAATACAAGTTTTCAGCAAGGGGTGGAATTGGAACAAGCCAGTTCTAAGTCCTGTAGAAACATATTTCAGAGACCCCCACAGATTTTCATTATCTGTGAGACCTAGTTGTATATCTTACAGAAGAATGCTATCAAAGTCCCTATGACTTTTCAATAAGCCTTCATTTCCATGTGAGCTAATTTGAGTAAGTTTCTGTTTCTTCACACACAAAAACCCCAAAACATTATTTGAATAAAAATCTTGACTCATCTTGCCTTTGCTCTGAGCAGAGGGAACACTCTGACAGATCAAGATTCTTCTCAGGAAATTAGTCTGATTCATGTATAGGCATACATGGACCGAGAGTGGTTTCAAAGCTCTCTTCTGCAAGAACACTGTCTAAAGAGTTTTAGCCTGAAAACTTTAAAGCAAATATAACCCAAATGTTGCCTTGGCAAATAAAATCTTAATAAAACCACCTCTGGGCAATATTAGTCAATATTGGGTTCATAAGTGATTCCTATTTACTACTCAAGGAGACCTTGAGCTCTGGTGGTCTAGTGGCAAGAACTTGCACTGCAATCCTAAAGGTACATGGCTCAAGGCCACCAGCTCTTCAGTGGGAGAAGGATGGGCAATCTCCGAGATTAACTGCCTCTGAAAACCCACCAGAGGGTCAGCTATAGGTCAGTTCTAACTCTAAGTTATACAACAACAAAAAGAAAGAAAGTTTGACAATTCCAATCTACCCAGAAATAATTTCAGGAAATATATCGAGAAATTTGCTTTTAAAGTGTCACAGCCTTAACAATTCTCTAGAGTTTTTGTGCTCAGTACACATGGTATAACCGTGAGTTAGAATTCACAATTAATAACATTCATTACTAATTTAAATTTCAGGGAATAAATAGTCTATTCACTACTAAGGCTGACATAACAAAGTGCAAAACTGGGTAGTTTAAAGCAACAGAAAGTCATTCATTCGAGTTCTAGAGGCTTAAAGTCTGAATTCATGGTATTGGCAGAGTCAGGCTCTTACTAAAGGCTCTACAGATAGATCCTGCCTCTTCAATCTTCTTGTACTACAAAAGCTTCTCTGTTTACGACAGCATAACTTCGTTCCCTGCCTCCATGTTTGCAAGAACATTTTTCATGGTGTCTCTGTCTTCTAACCTTCTTATAAGAACACTAGTAATATTAGATTAGGGCTCTCTCTATTCTAGTGCGATTTCATATTGATTAATGCCTGCTTTAAGGGCCTTACTCCCAGACAAGGCTACATTGACTTGTACCAGGGCTGAGGATTTCAAACATAATTTTTTAAGAGGAAATTAAAGCATAATACCAAAACCCTTTATTTTAATTTTTAGGAAGAAGAGTTAAAATCCTTCTCTAGCAATATTCACTACCAAGGTCAAACTGTCAAAAAAAGATCATATTGTCAGAATATTTTTAAAATGTCAATTTTTCTTTCTTCCATGACAAGCATGTGAATCTAGCTTTTTCCAAAATGAAGATGGAAGATGGAACTATAAATTTAAAATAGGTTAGAGTTGAGAGATGTAGCACAAAGGATAAGCATATGTTCAAAATATCTAATTCACATATATAAGTCCCCACTATTCTGAATTGGAGAGAGGTATAAAGACTCTAAATGATTATAGGTAAAAGCTAAAAATTATTTAATGTCCATGATTTATTTGGTGTGGAGAATTCATAGATGTGAAATCTAATTATAACTTGCATAAAATATTTGCCTAGGAATCTCATACTTAAAGTAGCAGACTTGAGTAGAATAAGTCATAAGTAAATTAATCCATAATTTAGAAATGCTTACCCCCACCCCTCCCTCTGTTTTTAATGTGGATTCTGGAGGAGATTTTTTTCCTCCCTTTAAATTTGATACATGGGTATCTAAAGATAAGTCTTCCTAGCCTTTAGCCTTTTAGAAGAATTTAACATTGTTTATTTGCTATAAAGACAAGGATTTTATAAACCTCATCAGTTTACATAAAAGACTAATTGTTTTGTTTTTCTTTTCAGGAAAGAAAATACTTCTTTTACTATAGACTAGTCAAGAAAGAATATATAAATCAGGGAAACTGCCCTATAGAGCAACTAGTTTCTCCAGTCCAGCTGCTCATTTTATTAATGAATTGGCTACCAGTTTATAGAAAATCATTATCTCCGTGTTGAGTCTTCTAATTTATGATCATGTTATATCTCTCTAGTTTATTTGTCTTCCTTAATTTTACTCAGATGTGTTTTGTGTATTCTGTGTAGAGGTTTTGCACCTTGCTTGTTAAGTATATACTTTCATGTATAAGTTTTATAAGTTGTGTAAGTTTTTATATTATTTATTTCATTTTCCAATTGTTCATTGCAAGTATATAGAAATGAAATTTATTTACGTAGGCTGACTTAGTGAATGGTAGCTTTGATAAATTTGCTTATTCATGCAAGTAGTTATTTTGTCAATGCCTTTCCTATATGAAAAACAGTATTATCTAAAATAAACAAAATGCATACATTTTTCCTGGTCATAAATTTTTAATTTCTTTTCATGCTTTATTTTTTTAATGAGCAGTTCCAGTACAATGCTGAATAGAAATAATGAGAACAGATATCATCGTTTTGTTCCTGATTTTAGGAAGAGCATCTCAGCTTTTCACAATAAAATAAAATGCTAGCGGTTTGCTTTTCATAGATATGTAAACTAGTTTTTTAATATTTTTATTATAATTTGAGTGGAAGCTTACATGTTGGTTTTTCATTAAATCGTTCACACACATTTTGTCTTATAACATTAGTACAGTACTCACAATGTCTGATCACCCACTTATTGTATATTGCCTTTCCCTTCACTCATCTTAATTATCTATTTCTTAATTTTTATTATCTATTATCTCCCAATGGGAGATGGGAGAGAAGGTGGCCATGTCCTTCCCGGCTAACTCCACCCAGAGTTTCTGTGACTTCTTGCTGCCTGAGCAATGTGGTCCATGTGAACAAGTAATTGCAAGTTTTTGGGGTCGTGTGTGCTCTTTAGGGTTTGTGTTTCAGGTGCAGGACTGCTATTCCCCTGAGGAGTAAGGCCCATGAAGCTTGGCCTAGGGTTTAAGGCAAATGGTGGCTTAAAGCCCAACGGTTCAAATTGTTTTTTGTCAAACATCTTCTAAGTGGTATAGCACTGGTCTGTGCATTGCTGTACAGAGGTAACTCATGGTTGCTGTGATGCTGAACCCTTTGACACTGATGTGTCAAATGTGATAATGGTTACCCATGGTGGACAGTGTTTGATGGAGCTTCCCAATTAAAACAAGCTTGAAAACAGGAATAGCATCCACTTCCGAAATGGTTTGCCTCCATAAACTCTATGAACAGTGCTCAGGCCTTTAGTTCATAGGGTCGCCATGAGTTGTCTACGACTTGACGGCACCTAAAAACAACATTATCTATTTATTCATTTTTACTCCCTTCTTCCTCCCTTTGCATCTCTGATCTTTTGATCTTGGATCTTTTGATTCAAGAACAATCTTTTGTGTAAAACTTCCTTGAACTCCTTTGTAATAGTGGTCTTAAATAATGTTTACCCTTTTTTATTTCACTCAAGGAGTAACTTATTCACTCAGGTAACTCTAGTAGAATAGTCCGTAGAGAGTTGCTCTGCCAACCGATAGGTGGTACCACTCTGGCATTTCAAATTCACCAGTAACTCTGAGGAAGAAAGAAGTGGAGCCTCTTGTTTGATTTATAGCATCTGAAAAACACTGGAGGGTCAGCTATAAGTCAGTTCTGACTCAACAGCACTGAGTTTTTTCTTTAACTTAGTATAATACATAAAGTCCTCTAGATTGACCCATGTTGCATAGTGCTCCTCATATTCCCAAAGAGAAAAGCATACTGGGGACAGGGGTGGGCAAGGAGGGAAATGTGCAACAATGAATAACTGGAAATCCATGTTCTCTATAAACTTTCACTAAAATTTCAATTAAAAAAAAGAAAGTAGTATAAAAAAGAAAAAAGTGAAAAAGAAATAATAAAAATTATTGAGTGGCACAGAGACAGGGAACTGCCAGAAACTTAAGCTGGATTCAGAAGACCATGAACAGTATCGTTGCTGATGTCAGAGGGATCTCAGCAGAAAGAGGAAATATCAAAGAGATATTTACTTGTGTTTTATAGGCTGTGCAAATGTATTTGACTGTGTAGATCATAACAACTCTGGACATCATTAAGAAAAATGGGAATCCCAGGACATTTTATCCTATTATAGACATTATGTTAAACCTATTTATAAACCAGGAAGCTGGGGTCTGAACAGAAACAGGGAACATATAATTTATAATCATGAAACTTATGTGTCAAGGTTTTATTCTTTATCCATATTTATTCATTCTGTATGCTGAGAAAAAAAGAAAGATAGACTATATGAAGGAGAATATGGCATTCTTGCTTGCAAGAGTGAAGAAATCTTGAAGCACTCAATGAAGATCAGTGATTACTATGGTTTACATATCAAAATAAAGAAAACAAAAGCTTTCACTACTGGCCAATAGGCAACATCAAGATAGATGGAAAAAAAGATTGAAGTTACGAACATTTCCTTCTACTTGGATCCATAATCAACGCCAGTGATAGTACTGTTAGAATTAAAACCAGAAAGATAGGGAAGGCAGATGTTACTTAAGCCATGAGAGCCAGGACACTGACTTGTGGGTAAGGCTGTCCTCTTCTGGAAGCAACATAATTAATGTTTAGGCCCATACGTAATGTTAGAGATCAATAGACAGGAATAAAAATCACCTACTAAATTTTGAACTCTTCATGTTCCTATTGGCCCAGACTCTAGCCCTAAGGCACACCCAGAGAGGGTAGCCATAAATGATAACTTCACCTCAGTATCACTTCACCTCCTCTATTACTTCCTTTCTAGGAAGGAGCATTCATCTTATTCCTCTGGGACATGACTTTTTAAATAAATCTCTTTTTACATCGACTTCTGCTCTCTTTTCCTTTCTTCTTGGCCTTGTGCTCTAATAAAGGCTTCAGAATATACTCTCGGCCTAGAGCTCCAATAAGACCTCACCCTACACTCTCACTCTGGCATTCTGTGCACTAAAGTCAGCTCTGCCACAGGCCACCAAATTGCTGCACACTGTGCTACCTAGTAGCTTGGGTACTTCACTGTCGCCTCCTCTAATCTCTCCTGCTTGACTTAATTCTTTGACCAGGTGAAGAAAGCAAACCAAAGCAATGACCCACTTGCTAACAGAAGCAGTCAAGAAATCAGAAGACATATCTTGTGGTAGTGGTTGTGTGCCACCAAATTGCCTGTGACTCAGAGCAATTTTATGTACAATAGTTCTGAAACCTGCCTTATCCTGAACCAATCTCACTCCTCTGACACACTTAATCCATTTTCCCAGTTACCATGTCAATTTCATCCAGGGTCTTCCTCTCCTATACTGTCCCTCTACCTTTCCAAGCACGATGTCCTTCTCCAAGGTCTCTCCAGGCCACATGACCAAAGTATGTCAGAGGGAGCTTCAAATGCCTTGCATCAAAGGAGTAACTTGGCTTCACCTTCTTCAAGACAGATTTGTTCTCTTGCCAGGCCATGGTATGCCCAGCACTACAACTCAAAGGCATTGATTCTTCTTCTATCATTAGCCACTGTGCAGCTTTATGATATATAACAAGTAATTTTGAAGACTTTTGCCTGGGTAAGGCATAGCTTAGGCTCTAAACTGACATCATTGCTCTTTAGCACTTTAGAGAGGTCCCTAACAGCAGGGTTCCCCAGTGTAATTCTCCTTTTGAGTTCTTGACTGCTGGTGCCAAGAATGTTGATTGTGGAGTCAAGTAAGATGAAATTGTTAACAACCTCAATCTCTTCTCCATCCAACATGGTGTTGCCAATTGGCCTATTGGTGAGAATCTTTGTCTTCTTGAAGTTAAGCTTCAAGCAAGTACTGGTACAATCAGCTGTGAAGGGCTTCTTTACAATGCTGAAGATCAGGGATATCAGTTTTAAGATTGGGGCACATCTCATCCAAGTCAAGCAACCAGAGTGTCCTTTAGGGGCAAGGATAGTAAAAATTTGCCATATTTAATTTGGGCATATTCTCATGCCCTTTACCTTGGAAAGAGATATCATGTTGGGAAACATAAAGGGTGCCAAAAAAGAGGAAGATCTTCAGTGAGATGGATAAACCCAATGACAGTAACAATGGACTGTAGCATGATGGCGAGCATGAAGATGGCTCAAGATAGGACCAGGTTCTATGATTTATAAGCTCACAATGAATCATTCATAAATTCACTGATTAAGCTCTATTATTTTATTAATTTCTTTATATTTACTATCTTATTCTACTGTGGCATTGAAGGAGGCAATAGAGTTGCTTTTTATGTGGTAATTATAGAATATAAAGGCATTTTGAGTTCTATATTTGATTTTTATGATTCATTGAAACATATGTACCAACAACCAGAGCCAAAGAAGAGAAAATACACTTTTAACAGCTTTTGCAATTGGAAATCAATCTAACTTACAACCAGGATGCAGTAATAATAATGGCAAATAAAATGTAAAAGTTAGGTAGAAGATCAGTAGTTGGAAAACATGGACTTGGCTGGAGAAAGAATAATAGGATTTTTTACAATCAATTATTTATTTACAGCAAATACCTTTTATAAAAAACACAGAAGTCAACTATACATATGGGCCTCACCTGATGGTTTACATATGAACAAAATTTATTATATCTAAGGAAAGAATCTCAATATCAGTTATGAAAACTAGACTCGGTGCATATTAAGGAACTATTAGCATCAACTACTAATATATATATATATATAAGTTCAAAGTGAAGTTAAAGAACAATAAACATCTATATCCATACCTTTTCAACCTATATGCAGAACAGATTATCCGGGAGGCTGGACTTTATGAGAACGAATGTGGCTTTAGAATTGGAGAAAGGCTCATCAATAATCTATGTTAGGCAGGTGATACAACCGTGATTGCAGAGCCTAAGGAAGATCTGAAGCATTTAAGGCAGATGGTCAAGGACTGCAGCCTTCAATATGGATTGAAGCTCAACATCAAGAAAACAAAGATTCTCAGCACTGGGTCAATTGGCAGCATCATGATAAATGGAAAAGAGATTCAGATTTTTAACAAGGTTAGCTTGCTTGGTTCTACAATCAACACTCTTGGCACTAGCAGTCAGGAAATCAAGACAAAGTGTATAGGACCTGTCTGTTGTCAGGGACCTTTCCATAGGTTCCTTCCATAGCTGAAGAGGAAGGATGTCAGTCCAGAGGCTAAGGTGCACCTGATCCAGGCTATGTATTTACTTGCTATGCATCGAAAAGCTAGACAATGACAAAGGATTACAGAAGAAGAATCAATGACTTTGAATTGTGGTGCTGAAGAAAAGTGTTAATCATATCATGGACCACCAAGCGAACAAAGACGTCTGTCTGAAAGAGGGTGAAAACAAGTTCCTTGGAAGCAAAGATTTTGAAGCTCCATCTAACATACTTAGGCCTGTTTTCCAGAGGGACTGGTCCTTAGAAACTTATATGCTTGGAAGAGTAGAGAGATGGCATAGGAGAAGACCCCGGATAAGACTGATTGGGACAGGGATTGTTTTGAGGGGTTCAAGTGTGTCAGAGACAATGAGATTGGCGTACAAAAGGGCAGGGTTCCAAGCTATTGTGAAAAGGGTCTCTCTCTATGAGTCACAAATGACTCAAAGGCACATAACAGCAACAATTGCACAGGAGGTTGGAGCAGATGGTCTATTCGAACCGAATGTTTTCAGGATTACAGCACAGATTCTTACCAGTAGGACATCAGAGGTCCCCTACACACATTTAGGATATCTTTTTAATCCATACAGCAATATCTGTATTGTACCAGTTATTTAGTTCATGCTTGGAAAGAAGATTCTGAGCCCAAAAAGTCACAAATATCTATTAATTTGGTCATTTAAAAACAGAATTGCAATCCTAATTTAGCCTCATTGTTTGTATTTATACAAAGACTAAAGAGCTAAAAATTAAACTAAAGTTTTTGCATCCATTATTCATACCCAGTTAGGGTTCTGGTATTGTGCCCAGGAGAAAGTGATTAATGCATACAAAGCACCAAGGTCAAATTTATTTTGGGTACAACGTAACGTACCTCTGTATTTCAGATAACTGCGATGTTATGAATTCTTAATGTTTTCATACCATTAACTTAATATTCTATCACGAATTAGAAATTATTGATGCTGATACCAAGTGTTCAGACATGAAAACAACAGAAACTGGAACCAAAAGAGCAACAAAAGCCATCAAATAGTTATACCTCAAATATTGTGTGGAGAAAACAAATATTATATTTAAGTTTTAAAAAATTATTTCAGGTTCATAATAGATTTTTCCCCTTGTCTCAGTAGTTTATCTTGTGGGGAGGAGAACCAACTGAGAAACAACAACCACAAAAATGACTGTCATTTCCACTTCTAATCGCCCTTCTATTTTCAAACAGCCTTAGCATAACAGAACTTTAGCCCATTAACGGAGATAGCCATCACTTTTCTAATTAGATAAGCTTCATTGAATCAGACTGCCCTGTGAATTCACACAGAGCAAATCTTATATTTTTCAATGACCTCCCAAATATAATGGAAAATGTGCTGTCATCGGAAAGGTTTCCTCTGTGAACTTCAGGCAAGAAAAAGGTTAAAAGGGCAGCAAGACAATAGCTATGGAAGGATCTGGCCTGGAACACAGCATAGGCCTAACTGTCCTCAGCAACACCTGCTCACAGCAGGGTCTGTGTCTTTACACCTTCCCTGGGGGGTTCTGCAATCCTAACATTAGAGCCAGCCTTCTGAGGAGAACACAAGAAGCCTGGGATAGAGTTTCAGGTAACTTAGACTCAGCTTCTGATCCGGAGCCCCCCAAAACTCCCTGATCAGACTTAGGCATGGTGATAACCAAGTTCATAAACCCTATTATACAATTCCAGAGTCTTTCTTCTGTGGAATAGCTCATGGAGTCAAACTGTTTTTTGTTATGGTTGCCAGCACACCTTCCTTACCTTCAAAGCCATCGAAGCTCAACAATTCAAAATATCAGAACTAAAAAGATTTGGGGGGGGCAGTAAAATTGAACTGAACTGAAAAGAACTCTAGCCTGAATTAATGTGAGGCAGTTAATGGATTGTATTTATTTGCATTTTCTGCCAAAATATTAATCCATTCGATGACATAGATGCCCAGACCTTGCATGGATATTTGCCTTATACTGCCGTCTAAATTCAGAAAAATATTCTGACTTCAAAATGCATCTGGCTCCAAGGCATTTGGATAAGGAATAGGAAAGTTATATCTTAGGAAATTATTCAGACCTGAATTTAAACCTTGGATCTGCTAGCTACTAGGAATGGAACTTTAAATAAATTTCTTGAATCTGGTTATTCTGTTAAAAATGGCAAAATCAGACCTTTGCTCTGTTACAAGACACCAAGGTTTGTGTGTCATGGCTATTCCAGAAGCATCTTTCAGCCACCTCTTCCCCAGAGTTTGCTGAAGGCTGCAGCCAAGTCCAGGCACACTCACTCCCTGACCAGCAACAGAACCACTGCCCCCCCGCCCCCAGGTTAAGGGGCTGCAGTTTTAGACCCCGATCCCACTCAGAGAATTAGACTGCTGTCTCCGCCACATGGAGATCCTACAGTCCTGCAGCCTGGTGAGTGCCCAGCTGCTGCCCCTGCTGTCCATGCCAGGAACACCAATATCTCAGGTATTGTGGGTGAAACACTGCTATCTAGCTACATCATGTGAGAGTTCTTGAGCTCACCAGAAGAGGGCAGGTGGAAACACAGTTTCAGGAGGGCAACAGTCATCCCACTCTTGGTTGACTGTTCTTTCCAAAAGAGGAGTACCAATATACATGTCCTGCAGAAAACATTGCGATATCTGGGTCATTATTTAGTTACAACAACAACCTAGTATCTACTAAGACTCACGAAGTGTCAAGAAAGCATCAATCTGCCTCAGTCACCATGAAAAAAAAAAACAAAATAATCATTCTCCTAAAAAGGTAGACCCAGTGAATACCCTAGACAGAGAAAACCAGAACAATTATGTTGATGTGGAGTAATTTGAACAGCTACAGAAGAAGATAAAAATGATGGAAGAAACCATGGAAGTCATTAAGAGAGCAAATATCCCAGAGACAACAATCCAGAAAAAACACATAGATGAGGAACAACTTGAGCAACTATGGAAGCAAATACAAATAAATGGAAATAAGAATTGATAGTAGAGATAAAGAGGTTCAGGAATTTAAAAAACTATCACAACATAGACAGGGTACAGCCAACATAGTACTGGAAATAATAGAAAAGCATGAAAACGCAATCCAGAACATGAAGGTATAAATGACAGAAGTGTCCAACACACTGGTAGGACAAAAAATGTAAAACTGAATATATGGAACAGAGAGTCAATGAGCTGGAAGACAAGAGCCTCACTGGGAATATACTAGAAGAAAAATTAAAGTTGAGATGTAAAGAAAATAAAGAAAACATTAGAATTATGTGGGATGACATCAAAGGAACAACATACATATGATTGGAATTCCAGTTCATGGGAGTGACAGAGAAGTCACAGAGAAAATTATGGAAGAAATACTAGAAGAAAACTTCCCTGGTATTTTGAAAAATAAGAAATTCCACATTCAAAAACCATAGTAGACATCAAATAGACTAGACCCCAAAAGAAAAACATCAATACATAGCATATTAAATTAAAAGATAAGGATAGAATATTAAAATCAGCATGAGAAAAAGAAAAGAGTAACCTATAAAGGGGAAACAATTAGATTAATTTCTCATTTCTCAGTAGAAATTATGTGAGCTAGAATGGCACACACAGGATGGCATATACCGAAAGCAGGAAGAAAACCATTGCCAGCAAAGGATCCTACACCCAGCAAAGCTCACTATCAAATATGAAGGAGAAATTAGATCCTTTACAGAAAAGAAGGAACTTAAGGAATTTGTGAAAACAAGACCAAAACTACAAGAAATTTTAAGTGAAGTCCTTCATACAGAGATGTCAAAGGAAAGGGCATGGATTGTAGTAATCAGGAACAACACACACACACACACACACACACACACACACACACACACACAGGCAAAGTGGTAAAAGTAGAACCTGACTTGAAAATAATCACACCTAATGTGAATTAACTAAATGTACTGATTAAGAGAAAAAGAGTAGCAGAATGGATTGTTCGGAAGAGACGCATCTAAAAAATTGAAAGAAAGCAGACTCAAAATCAAAGGCTGGGAAAATTATACCAAGCAAATGGCAACTACAAAAAGAGCAGAAGAGGAAATACTAACCTATGATAAAACAGACTTCAGAATGAAAACAACCATAAAATGAAAGGAAGGGCATTAAATAATTATTAAAAGCACACTAGATCAAGAACACATAATCTTATAATCTTTGTCAACAGTTATGCATCAAATGATACACTTCAAAGTACATAAAACAACAGTTGACAGAATTAAAGAAAGGAATAGACAGCACTACAATAGTTGTAGGAGACTTCAACACACCACTATCACCAAAGGATAGGTCAATTCAAAAGAAACTTAAGACACAGAAAAGCTAAACTATACAATCAGCCAATGTGAACTTGTGGATGTGTTCAGGGTACTGTACCCAAATAAAACTCACTTCACTTTCTTCTCAAGTGTGCATGGTACATTCTCAAGAATCAATTACATATTAGGACACAAAGCAGACCTCTACAAATTAAAAAAAAAAACATTGAAATAATGCAAAGTTTCTTTTCAGATCACAGTACCATAAAAGTAGAGATTAACCACAGGAGAGTAAACCTTACAAAACCACCCATGTGGAAACTGACTAACTCTCTACAAATTAAGTTTTAAAATAAAGTTTACAGAATTCCACAGGGCTTCCACAAGAAAAAGACTGATAACACAATTACAAAATGAGCAAAAGATATGGAAAGAATTTTCACAGAGAGAGATTTGGATGGCCAACAGACACATGAAGAAATACTCAAAATCAGTGGCAATAAGAGAGATGTAAATCAAAACCACAATGAGATACCATCTCACTCCAGTAGCAGTGGCGAAGTTTAACAGGACAGCAAGTAGTAAATGGTGGAGACGATATTGCAAAACAGGAACTCTTATACATTGTTGATAAGATTGTAAAATGATATAACCATTCTGGAAGGTGGCGTTTCCTCAGAAAGCTGAACATAGAAATTCTATATGACCCAGCTATTCCACTGCTTGGAATATACCCAAAGAAAATAAGAACTGAGGCACAAATGGAGACTTGTATACCAATGTTCATAGCATTTGAGAGCTGTGCAATGAATAAAGGTGATAGATGAATAATTGATGCCTTTGAGTTGTTACGTGTTGGAGAAAAGTACTGACTATCCCATGACTTGCCAAAAGAACAAGCAGATTTGTCTAAGAGAAAGTGCTGCCACAGAGCTCCTTGGAGCAGAAGATGACAAAGCTTCATCTCACATACTTTGGGCATGTTACTAGGAGAGGCTATTCCCTGCAGAGAAACATTCATTCTTGGAAGGGTAGATTTTCAGCAAAAAAAGAAGACCCTCAACCAGCTGAATTGACACAGAAACTACGGCACTGGTCCCATGTCTGAAATAATGAGAAGAAGAATCAATGCCTTTGAGTTGCAGTGCTAGAGACGAGTCTTGAACATACCAAGAGAACAAATAAGTCTTCCCTAGAGAAGGTGAAACCAGTTATTGGGTAAATCTATCTAATTAGGGTCTTCCTCTACTGTACTATCCTTCCAGTTCTTAGAGAAGCACAACATGCTTAGAAGGGTGGAAGGATAGTAAAGGAATACCCCAATTAGACGAATTGTCACAGTAACTGGGATAATAATTGTAGATGTGTCCGAGGCAAAGAGATTGGCTCAGAATAAGACAGAGTTCAGAGCTATCGTGCATGGAGTCACTAGGAGTCACAGGTCACTCGATGGTACATAACAACAAGGACTATGCCACCAGAGCTCCCTTTTTCTTTCCCTTGTTGCTGTTGTTGCTGTTGTTAGATGCTGTTGAGTTGAGTACTACCAAAGCGACCCAATGAACAAAAGATCTGAACCCTCTGTTATCCTGCGCCATCCTCACTCTTATTGGCACACAAGAGCCCATTGTGGCAGTCACTGTGTCAAATTCACCTGGTTGCAGGTCTTCTTCCTCACTGACCCTCTATCCTTGCAAGCATCATGTTCTTCTCCAAAGAATAGCCCCTCCTAGCAACATGCTCACAGCATTTTAAGTTAAGCATCCTCATTCTTGCCTTCAAAAAGCACTTCAGCTGCACCCTTTCCAAGACATATCTGTTTGCTTTCTTGTCCAAGGGCTATTCAGTTCTCTTCTTCACCACTACAGCTCTCAGATCCATAGCAAGCAATTGAAAAGATATGGTCTGAATCAGATACACCTTAGTCCTCAAGCTGACATCATTACTCCTCAGTAATTAGCTGTGCATAAGTGCTGTTGTTGGTATGTGCCATCAAGTTGCCTGTGACTCATAGCAACCCTATGTACAACAGTCCTAAACCCTGCTCTATCCTGTGCTAATCTTCTTTTCTCTGGCACACATACCACCATTACCACAGTCACTGAATCAATCCATTTCATTGAGGGTCTTCCTCTCCTGCGCTGTCCCTCCACCTCCCAAACATGATGTCCCTCTTCAAGGACTGGTCTCTCCTTGCAAAATGTCCTAAGTATGTCAGAATCCTTACCTCCAAGGAGTAGCTGGGTTTCACCTTCTCCAGGATAAACATGTTTGTTCTCATGGTAGTCAATGGTATATCCAATATTCTTCTCCAGCACATATCAAAGATATTAATTCTCCTATCATCCCTAGTTATTGTTCAGCTCTCTGACGCATAGCAAGTGATTGCAAAGAACATGGCCTGTTTCAGGTGCACCTTAATCTTCAAGCTGATCTTATTGCTCTTTAGTACTTTGAGGGGGGCAGTTTCTGAAAGCAGATTTTTCACAAGGCAATATGTCTTTTTAATTTCCTGGCTGCTGGTGCCAAGGGTGTTGATTGTGGAACAAGGTGAACTAAAGCTGTGAATGATCTCAATCTCTTCCCCATCCATCATGATGCTGCCAAGCAACCTAGTGGTGAGAATATTTGCTTTCTTATATTGACCTTCAATCCATATTGAAGGCTGTAGTCTTTGACCTTCTGCAATAAGTACTTCAGGTCCTCCACAATTTCAGCAAGCAAGGTTGTGTCATCTTCATAGCACAGATTATTGATGAGTGTTCCTCCAATACTAATGCCGTATTTCTCCTCATAGAGACTAGACTCCCAGGTAATCTGTTCTGCATATGGATTAAAAAGGTATAGACATAGGACACATCACTGGTATATATCCTTCCCAATTTTGAACCATGCAGTGTCTCCTTAACTCTGTTTTGATGACTATCTCCTGGTGCAAGTATTGGTTTCACATAACCACTATCAAGTGTTCTGGGATTCCCATTCTTCTCAGAGTTAGCCCCATTTACTGTGGTACACACAGTCAAATGCTTTTGCATAGTCAATGAAACACAGACATTCCTCTGGTACTGTCTGCTTTCAGCTAAGATCCATCTAACATTAGCTATAATATCCCTAGTACCACAGCCTCTTCTAAACCCAGCCAGCCCTTCTTCTGGTAGTTCTCTGTTGATGTGCTGTTCCAGTCGTTTTTGGATAATCTTCAGCAGAATCTTGCTTGCATGTGATATTAATGATATTGCTTGATAATTTCCGTACCTTGTCGGATCACCTTTCTTTGGAATGGGAACAAATATAGACCTCCTCCAGTAAGTTGACCAGGTGGTTTTCCTCCAGATTTCTTGGCACAACTTGGTGAGCACATCTAGAGCAGCATCTGTTTGTTGTCAGTTGGTATACCATCAATTCCTGGGGCCTAGTTTTTTGCCAATACTTTCAGAGCAGCTTGAACTTCTTCCTTCATCACCACAGGATCTTGTTCATACCTTGATTCATGAAACTCTTCTGTGTCCATCAATTCCTTTTGCTATAAGACTCTGTATAGTTATTAAATACATATAATGTCTATCTAGCTATTAAATGTCATGGTGACTTCTTTTATTTTTTCCCCCCTAGGTGATTTGAAAGAAATGTAAACTCCAAAGAGAACCAGAAGAGACATTCGATCCTGGAAGAATTTGTTTCATAGGTTTTAAATACTGATTGCAATATTAAGTAAGACAATACCAAACTAATCATTCAAAATGTGATAGTATGGTATATTTAAACATGTAGTCAGAGACATTTTTTTAAATTTAAGAACTCTTACCCTTGTCTCAGCTTAGAAACTATTGGGAATTTTTATTCGGTACTTAAAGCAAATCTTCAACTATTTATGTCTGTTCAAAAGAAACCATGCTGAGCTCCTCTGTCAATGACTCCTAATCAGAAGAGCTTTATATATGCTCAGCATGAATCGAAGATGAGAGCAAAGAAAGGGCATAACCATCTGATGTAACACTTGACATTTAGTGTGACTATAAGATGCAAGTCTCTTGAGAAAGGAGAGGAAAGAGTATTAAGAAAAGAGACTTGAAAAATGCCTGATGAAATCTTATCCTCTAATTTTATTATTAGTTTTTAATATTCTTCTGTTTGGAGAAACTGCTGCACTTTTATTTTTCTATGTAAATTTGATTCTTTCTTTAGCCCCATAAACTTGAGCTTTTACTCTTTAAGTTGACAAACTATGAAATTTTGGGTATCATTCCTCACTAGAAATTCAAATTTACCGAAGCTTGTGTGTTTGTTTCTTTGGACTTGGTTTTTCTCGTCTATATACTATCAGGGAGTTTGAGTGACATAATCTGAAGCAAGTTGCACAGCTAATTCAAAGAACTTATTTCTCTAGTGGTTTATATTTACCAGCCTCACTTCTCCTCGGAGAAATCTGAACAATCTCCTCTCATGTGATTTTTAAACCTTGGTAATCCAATGAAGTGTTAGCTATGAGTCAGAGCTAACTCCTTGTTGGAGAGTTGTATACTATTTATTTAAACCCATGAAATATAGTTTCAAACATGATGCCATTATTTTTTGAAGAAGATATTATTATCCCATTGGACAATATATAAACTTCCCTAAGAATACCAGGAGGGACGGGTCCTTGGAGAGGGACATCATGCTTGGGAGGGTGGAGGGACAGCGCAG
>NW_006399817.1:14889909-14892993 GCF_000299155.1 Elephantulus edwardii
GGGGGGGAGAAAAGAAAAGAAAAAAGCTACTGCCTTGTTGCATTTACATGCTTGTTTACTTTGTGAAGAAAGTGGCTTAATTCTGAGCAAACCAAAAACATTGCCTCAGAGTGGATTCTGACTCCTATAGAACCTTCCTGTAGGACAGAATGAAACCACCCTGTAGAATTTCCAAGGCAGTAGACATCTTTCCTCCTTTCAGTTACAGCAGTCAGGCATTTAACCACACTGCAAGTTGTTGAATATACTATTTAACATACCTTTGTCTTACAAGTATTGTTACTCTTAAAGGAAATCCAGTCTTTATAAGTCCTTAACTTAAAAGTCCCAAGGTTCCTTGTGACTTAAAAAGCTACTGAATGAAGATCATTCAAAAAATACAAAGCAGCCAGGATAAAGCTGTTATCTATGCAAAGCTGCTAATCAATAGAAAAATGCTATTAAAGTGTACTTACTATTTCTCTCATATTTAGGCAAAGCTAAATACCTTTTTCTAAAGATATCTCGGTCTTGTGCACTTTAAATAATAAAAGGAAAGGGGAAACGCCTGGTGTGAAAAACAATGTATATGAACTTTATGAACCCTGTATGTAAACCAGTATAAAATAATTTGTTAATAAAAGTTACATATGCTAGCTATAGACAAAAAAATACTTGCTATTTACAGTTCATTAAAAATAATCCATAAAGTATAGGTCAATTGTTTCCAAAAATCAGAAAAATATGCATTAAGAAAAAAATCTATTGGGCTTTGTAACATCTTTTCTACACTAAACTTAAAAAAAAAACCCAAAACAACCAAATTCGTTCATAAAACTGAATCCAACTCATAGACTCCCTTCATTGAATTTGTTTATCACTTTGAAAGAATGATTGGTCTATTCAAAGAACCAACCTTTTCGTTAGTAGCATCCAACAAATTATGACTATACAATTAGGGCTCCTTATATTAAACCTACAGCCCCTTTCAATATCATTAATGATTCAACTGTCTTAAGTTCTATAGAGGCATTTATAACAGAATATTTCTTAAAAAAAAAAAACAAAACACCAAACCCAACCCAAAGAAACAAAACAAGTTCTGGCTATTTGTTCACCGGTGTATTCTGGAATGCTTCTAATGATTCCAGAATCACCTGGATCAATGATAGCCAGTGTGCATGTTCTGTAATATTTTCCATATTCTGTGCCCAATTCAATATTATTGTCATTGTAATGATAGACACCAGTTTTGGCCACATAGCATAATACTCTATTTCAGATTCCCTCGAGGCTGGGCAGTTGCTCACAAGGATGCCCAACTTGTCTTTTCTTTGCCTAGTCATCTTCAGAGTCCATTTGTACCCCAACATGTATTTTCCACTTTTCATAACAAGTTGTAGCTTAGAGTTTATCAACTCCAGAGATTTTTCATCTTTTTTGCAGCTACCATCTTCTTACCTTAAGTGTGGGCCAGTCCTCAAACAACAGCTGCTGACAAAATGGCCAGGGATAAAAGAATATTTCTTTACCATAAAGTGAGTAGTAACTATAACTCTCTCTATACTATACTATACTATACTATACTATACTATACTATACTATACTATACTATCTGCATCTTATAGAAGTTAAGGACCTATAAAGAGTGGATTTGTTTTTTAGCAATAGTAACAATATTTATAAGACAAAGGTGTGTTAAATAGTATAGTCAGCATGTGTTAGGTGCCATCAAGTCAAGTATAACTCATAGTGACCCTGTGCACAACAGATTTGAAGCTTGTCCTATCCTGTGCTATCAAGTTAATGTCTACTTATAGAAACTCCATAGGACAAGGCAGAATGGCTCCAGAGAGTTTCCATGACCTATAATCTTTCAGAGAAACAGACTACCATCTTCTGCTACAGAGGAACTGGTAAGTTCAAACTGATAACTTTTTTGTTGACACTTAGCCACTGCACCACCATGGCTCCCATATCAAATGCCTGACTGCTGCTGTTGTTGTTATGTGCTGTCGAGTCGTTTGAGATTCATAGTAACCCTATGTACCCTAAGCCCTAAACTCTGTTCTGTCCTGTGCTATATTTTCCATATTATACTTTGCTGTTGTTATGTGTTGTTGAGTGACTCATAGTGACCCTATGTACTACAGTCCTAAACCCTGCTCTATCCTGTGCCAATCTTATTGTCTCTGACACACTTACCCCACTTGCCTCTGTCACTGAATCAATTCATCTCATCAAAGGTCTTCCTTTCTTACGCTGTCCCTCCACCCTCCCAAACATGACATCACTCTCCAAAGATTGATCCCGCCTTGCAACAAACATGTCCAAAGTATGTGAAAGGAAGCTTCAGAATCCTTGTGTGCAAGGAGCAGCCTGATCTCAACCTTTCTAGAACCTATTTGTTATTTTTTAGGGAGGTCTTATGGCCTAGAACGTAAGGCAAGGGTTACTTTGCCAATCTAAAATCAGGGATTTCAAATCCACCAGTTACTCAAAAAGAAAAAAGATGGGCAATCCCCTCCCATGTAGTGCAATCTCTGAAAACTCACTGAAAGTTCAGCTATGAGTCACTTCTGACCTAACAACAATAAGTTGAGAAATATTATACTTGGGGAAAAAATAATAAGTTAATAATTCATGGACTATAAACAATTTTAGTGGATATAGTGAAACTTTTAAAGAGATTATTCAAGATATTAAAAATATTCTTAAAATGTTATTTGATCTACTATGGGTTTTTGTTGTTGCAAAATCAGTGCAACCATTGGAGGGCAGGGGGTTTGTCTGACCTCATTAGTTTCACAAGAAGGATCAGTCCCCATCCAAAACACCAAACCAAAACCAATGAGGTCAGATATACCCATAAACTCCCACATCTTTTTCTATAATTCTAGGTACATATACAGGGCTCTCTGATGCTCTGATATTTGGTCCTCTAATTCATGGCCAACATATGAGCAAGAGCCTATGGTGATGAAAGAAGAAGTTCAGGCTGCTTTGAAGGAAATAGCAAAAAATAAGGCCCTAGGAATAGATGGTATACCAATTGACATATTTCAGCCAACAGATGCTGCCCTGGACATGCTCACCAAATTGTGC
>NW_006399817.1:14894343-14913623 GCF_000299155.1 Elephantulus edwardii
AACAACAATTAATGGCCACACAGAACTCACAGATCACATTCATGATTATGGGGCTATTTAGGGAGAGTCATTATTGTTGTTATTAGGGGAGTAAAAGGTTATGGTATAGGCTAGAAACAGGCTACAAATCTTCAGCCAGCACAGTTTTTCAGTTGTGTTGAGACCTTGTTATAGGCCCTTTGATTTTTAACCCTGTACTTGGGCTGACCCTGTCTAGTCCAAGGGTCTCTCTAACCTCTAAGGACATGCACTGAGCTCTTTGATTCTCTCATATCTGCAATGCGATTCCCTTTTTACGCTGATGAAACTGCTCAATTTATACCTAGTGGGATGGCAAAACTGGTCAATTCTTCCATTAGTAGTCTACACAACGTATTAGCATGCTCTCATCCAAAAGTTACTATTTACCATGTTCACATCATTAGCATAGTCCCGTCTAGCCATGTCTCAAAAATCAATACCAATGAGTAGGAAAATAATTTTGAGAAATCTGCTATGTCACAGCTTCCTTGTACAGTAGTAAATATTTAAATAAATAATAGTGGCCTAGTAGCAAGAAGATGCACTGCATTCCTGAAGGCATGCAGTTTGAGGCCTCCAGCTTCTCCTTGGGAGGAGGATAAGCAATCTCCTCTTATGTGACGACTTCCTCTGAAAACCTACTGGAGGATCAGGTGTGGATCAGATCTGACTCAACGGTGCACAATAACAGCAAAATAATACATATTTAATATCTGTGAATACCAAATAATATGATCCCCTGGGGACAGTTTCCATGTACAATTCCTGGTTCCGAGTTGTTATTGGGTACCACTGAGTAGACTATGACTCGTAGTGACCCTATGAACAAAAGATCTGAACAGTGCCCTATCTGCCATCCTCATCATCTCTAAAGTATTATACCATTATTATAGTCACTGTGTCAAGCCATCTCCCTGAGGGTCTTTCTCTTTTTTATTGAGCTTTCCAAACATGAGATCCTTTTCCAAGGACTGGCCCCTCCTAAAAATACATCCAAAGTATGTGTGACAAAGCTTTACCATCCTTATCTCCAATGAGCAGTCTGTTACACTTTCTCCAAGACGTGCTTATTTGTTCTCTTAGTAGCATGAGATATTCAATACTCTTCTCCAACCCCACAACTCAAAGACATTGATTTCTTCTATCTTCCTTACTCAATGTTTAACTTTCAGATGCATTGCAAGTAACTGAAAATGTCATGATTTGAATCAGTGAATCTTGGTTTTTAAACTAACATAATTGTTCCTTAGAAATTTGGAGAGGTCCTTGACAGTAGATTTCCCAAATACAGGAGATTCTTCTGATGGTCTGACTTCCTTTACCAAGGGTGTTGATTGTGGACCTAAGGAAATCAAAATATTTGACAATTTCAATCTTTTCTCCATCTATCGTGATGGTTACCTGATAGTTATTAAAGAAATTAACTAGATGAGTATCTAATAGATCAGTAAAGTTTACTATATCATTTGATCATATTTAACTTCCACACAAACAAAATCAAGCTTAAAATAACAAACATCATTGTTTTCATAGTTTCTTCTAATTACAACTAGTATTTATGGAGAAGTCTTTATATATTAGCCATGATTTTAAGTGCATTAGAGAGATGATCTCATTTAATTCTCACAAAACACTCTTACTGTCATTATTATCATACCAATATTCTCACTTGTTACTAATTCCTTTTAAGAGATGAAGAAAATGAGGCTTGGTGAAGTCATTGGTAGCCTTGGAATACAAATGTTCACAGAGGTAGTGAGAGATTAACTTGAAGTCATAGTACTTTATGGAATAACACTAGCATATCAAAAGGATGTTAAAGAGATTAGTCTAAATTGCACTTAGGGATAAACATACATAGTTCAAGCATGGATATTCCAAATGGAAATTCAAATCATGAGGAAGAATTAAAAATGTACTCATAAAGTTACAAGATGGATATTAGTTTTTAACCTAATGTCAGCACAAACCTATTACTTTTAGAAATTAAAATTCTTTTTTGGCAAGAGAAAGATTGAGCAGACATGCTTGAACTAGTTCAAATTCATGTTTCTGTTTTACTAGCTCGATCCTCTGCATATTTGGCAGCTGCTATGGGTTTTTTAATTGGCGTAAGTAACTTTTATACTGATTCAGATGACATGGACACCTTAAAAAGAAAAATACCCAGCTAGCACTACTTGTGGGATGAAAGGAAGTAATTTGATCCATAATTTATATATATTATTGAAATTCTGATTAATAATCCATAAGAGTGAGAATTAAGTGAAAGTACAGATTCATCCTGGAGAGAGTTAAACCAGGCTACTCCTTGGAGGCAAGGATTCTGGGGCTTCGTCTGACATACTTTGGACATGTTGCCAGGAGCGACGGGTCCTTGGAGAGGGACATCATGCTTGGGAGGGTGGAGGGGCAGTGCAGGAGGGGAAGACCCTCTATGAGGTGGATTGATTCGGTGACTGGGGTAATCGGGATGGGTGTGTCAGAGGCAGTGAGATTGGTGCAGGATAGAGCAGGGTTTAGGGCTGTTGTACATAGGGTCGCTGAGTGGCAAGCAACTTGATGGCACATAGCAACAACAACAACAACAACAACAGTGCTAAGAAGCCCTGTTGGCATAGTGAAATACATATTAGGCTGCTAACAGAAAGGTCATTGAGTTCAAATTCAACAGCTGCTTTATGGGAGGAAAATAAGCAGTCTCCTCCCATAAATATTTACAACTTTGGAAATCTGATGAAGGGCTGCTATGAGTCAGAATCAATTCAATGATAGAGTTAGATATTGTTTTAGATCCAAAGAGCCCTGGTGGAGCAAGTGTTAAGCATTTGACTCTTAGCCAAAAGATGAGTAGTTTGAACCAATCACCACTTTATGGAGAAAACAAAAATGACAGCCCTAGAAACTCTATGGAGCAGTTCTTTTATTCGTCACAAGATCATAAAGAATTAGGCTTAACTCAATAGCTATAGATTTATACTTGAATATGAGTTCATTTCAAGAATCCAAAAATGAGAGAACATCAGCGTCCTTGGTGGACATCTTTTCTACCCCAGAAAGTTTTTAACTTGTATGTGCATAAAAATAGCAGAGCTTTCCCTGTAAGATTCTTGACCAAACAATAAGTTGGGAAGAAATGTTCTATGTCTGTATGCTGAGTAAAGGAACTACTGCAGTGAGAGTTCAAAAAACAGTTAAGCTAATCTTTGATCAACAGAACTGATTTAATCAGTCATAATTAATGTGATTTTTAGACATCAATTATTTAAAAATCTTGAGTTCTATCATACAAGTTAGAGTCAGCTTGATTCTGAGAATTATGTACCTTTTAAAGACTGAAGTGACAAAGCTGTTTGGGAGTTGTTATTGTTATTGGGTGCCATTGAGTCAAGTATGGCTCACAGTGATCCTATGACAAGCCAACCCAAACCCTGCCCTTTCCTATTCCATCCACATCATTTCTGACATGCTAGAACCCATTGTTGAAGTCATCGTGTCAATTCATCTCATTAGGTGTTGTCTAAGTAGGAATAAATGGGACCTAGTGGCACAGGACCATGAATATCTCTCAGACAGGGAGGGCCATAAGGAATAAGAATGGAACAACCTCTTACTGCCCCAGACAAGAAAGCAGATAAAGAGCCCATAGCCCAGCTCCATGGTGCTTCTTGAGCCCCATCAGCAGGAAGAGTTTCATATATTTGTTGCTGACTCACAAACTCACAGTTATGATACCAGCAATGGTATTTACTAAAGAAGTGGGTGAGGAAGACAAAGAATATCTCACAAAAGAAGTATAGGACTTAGCCCAACAGTTCCAAGGCACAATTCCTTCATAAGTCCAGGCTCCAGTTTCAGTTCAGCAGTCACATTCAAATCATCAGCAAGGCCTGCCTCAGAGTAGTTATAACCAAATAATCCAGCAAGGTTCCCCTCAGAACAATTATAAGTCAGCTTCTCTTTCAAACATCCTGCAAGAACAGTCAAATCTTTAACTGTAGCCAGCACAAATCAAAGAAGCCTCAGGTAGTACCTTGCCACTATTTGTCCACAACAATGACATAGTCTCTCCACCATCAAGGTATCACTGTCACCAGGATCTTGCCACCACAAGCCTTACTCCTCCCCTCTAGTCTTGCTTCAAGTCCTGCTGCCCATTGTGGGAAACATTCTTTATCTTACCCTAGTCCCACAGCTGGTTGTGAGTTGCAAGACCATACAGATTTGTAAGACATGTACCTGCAGTTATAATAGGTGGAGACCAAAGGTGATGAACTCTAATAGCTAAAAAAAGCCAGCTTTTAGGCAAGCCCCACAGGGGTCTTCCCCTCCTTTGCTGACCTTCTATCTTTCCAAGTATGATGTCCCTTTCCACAGAATAGCCTTAACTAACTGCAAGTCCAAAGTGTGAAAGATGAAGCTTTGCCAATTTGCATTCAAGGAGCATGCCACTGCACTTTTTCTAAGACATATATGTTTGTTCTTTTGGCAGCTAATGAGATATTCTGTACTCTGCTCCCATATCACAACTCAAAAACATCAATTCTTCTTTTGTCATCTTTATTCATTGTCCATCTCCCTAATGTGTAGTAGGTTACTGAGACAATCATTGCCTGAATCAGGCACACATTAGTCTTCAAACTGATATCATTGCTCTTCGGCAATTTGGAGAGTTATTTGACAGCAAATTAGCCCAGTGCAACATATTTCCTGATTTCTCAACTACTTGCATCAAGAATGTCAGTTGTTGACTTAAGCAAGGTGAAATCCTTGACAGCTTTAATCCTTTCAGCTATCATAATGTTGACTGTTGGCCATGTGGTGAAGACCTTTGTTTTCTTGATGTTGAGATATAATTCATATTGTAGGCTGTAGTTATTGATCTTCTGCAGCAAGCATTTCATGTTCTCACTTTCAGCAAGTAAAATTGTGTCATCTACATAATGTAAGTCATCGATGAATCTTCCTCAAATCCTGATACTACATTCTTCCTTAAAGAGTCCATCTTCAAGAATCATTTACTCTGAATAGGGGGATCTCTGGTGGCCTACAGGCAAGAAGCTGTGCTTGTTCGTGAAGGTATGAAGTTCAGGACCACCAGCTGTCCTACAGGAGAAGGATGGGCAATCTTCTTCCATGATTTCCCTCTTAAAACCTGCTGGAGGGTCAGCTATGGGTCGGTTCTTACTCTACAATACACAACAACAACAGATTGAATAGAGATGGAGAAAGGACACCTTGTCACACACACTTCCTTATTTTAACCATGTATTTTTCTGCTGCTCCATTTGGACAATAGTTTCTTGATCTAGGTATAGATTCTGTTTGAGCACAATTAAGAATGGAGATTCTCATTCTTCTCAATGTTGGCTGTAATTTATGATCTACACTGTCAAATGCCTGTACATAGGCAAGGAAACACAAATAGACACTCTTCTGGTATTCTCTTCTTTCAACCAGTATCCATTTGACATCAGCAATGATACTCCTGGTGATGTGGCCTCATCAAAAACCAGCTTGTACTTCTGGTAATTTTCTATTCTATTCTATTCTGGCCATTTTCTAAATGACCTTCAACAAAATTGTGCTTACATGAGATATTAATTATATTGTTTCATAATTTCCACATTGTGTTGGATCACCTTCCTTAGGGAATAGAGACAAGAACTCAGACCTGAATCACCAGGATGAGCTTGAAAAAAAGATAAAATACGTACTAACAAAACCAGAGCAGTGAAAAACCATATATAAATATTTGGGTAAATGAAGCAGTGTTTCAGCAGTTGCTATGAGTTCATAAAATTTAGATAGGGAAATATACCACTTATCTAGTGTCATAAAGTAGTGTTACAAATGCCTCGAAATATAGTCATACCAGTATGTCTGTCTGTCTGTATGTATGTATGTGTGTGTGTGTGTGTGTGTGTGTGTGTGTGTATTAGGCCCAGACCAAGGTTAAGGGGGAGAATAAAGAATTCAAAGAAAAGGAGTGAATGGCCTCGCCCACCTGGCTGAATCATAAACCACAATTGAATTTCTTTCACTTCCCTCCCTGAAGACCCTGCTATGAAAACCTGTCCCAACCCATCTTGGGTGCAGCTTCCCTGGTGTATCTCTCTCTCTAGACCAAGGAACATTGCCCGGGAGTTCTCTTAATAAAGCTGCCTTTAAGCTTGCCTTCTTTATCTTGGGCTCCTTTCTCTCGAGTATGTGACCTAACAGTATGTATATATGTATGCATGTATTTACCTTACAAGTCTGTAGATCACTGTCTTAGTTTGGGTCTTCTAGAGGAACAATATGGTAAGAGTGGAGACTACACTACACACATTTGGGTCCTATTCTCTTGCAACTTACTTGTGCCTTTCAGTCCTGCTCAAGCCTCATCTCATATATACCACTTCCATTTAATGATGGAGTACTAGTCAAATAAACCTAGTTCCTGATGGGTTGCCTAACATGTATGCTGAGTTGATGGCTTATTGTTGAGTGTTTAATCTATATTAAGACCCAGTAAAAAGCCCAAAGATGTTTCTCAAAAGGAGAATGGGGTTACCTTCAGATAATGGAAGGGAGCTCTGGTAGCCTACTGGTAAGGAGCTGCACTGCCAACCTGAAGGCACACAGTTCAAATCCACCAGCTGCTCTGTGGGGGAAAGATGCACAGATAAAGAAAGGGCTTTTCTCCCAATCCAAAGAGGATGTGTGTGTGTACTGTAAGTCACACACAGAAGGCGCCTGCTGCAACACCTTCTCCTTCATTCTAAGAGCAATATCTGAATGGGCCCACATCACTGAAATAACAGAAATTTCAATGAGGTGGATGGTGAACTTTGTTTTAGTTAATCTCTCACTCTCTAGCATGTAAACATTTAATCAAAAAGTCTAAAATCACTAATATTTCTTACATACTAGGTCTGATCAACGTAATAATAAAAGGATTGATGGTGCATCCTAGAAGAACAGGATTCAGAAATTAAGACTTGGTTTAAAGGATGAAGTAAGAAAGGACAGCCTTCCCATGGGAGAGAGATGTGGCAGTCTGCTGTCATAAAGATTATAGCCCAGAAGCTCTACGGAGCAGTTCAATTCTGTCCTGTAGTGTTGCTATGCTTATTTGACCCAACCAATATGTTTAGGGTTTGGTCCTTTATGGAACTTTTCCAATTGCATGTTGATTGTTGTAACTAACAAAGTCTACAGTCTCTGATCAGAAGGATGTTTATGGAACAATCCATATTGGATTATTGGTGCCATTTTGTTAATGGCCTTTTGACTGTCAAGAAATCAAGTATAGCCTGTGGGTAGAGTGTTGTTGAGTAAGACGTGTCCTACAATATAAGGTAAAGATTTATACAAGAAGTAGTCAAAGGAGCATCTTAAGTATTTTGAAAATATCTGTATATGCACATGTACATCTATCACATACTGGAGGAATAGATGGTCAAACCTGGCTGGGTAGAGATTCTGTTTCCAAATAATGAACTAACTAAACCATTCAAAGGATTGTACTCTTTATTGCAATTTGATTTAAGTTGATAGGAAGGGAAGATGAAAAGGTGGAAAGATAAGGCTAGAGGGCTAGGAAAAAAAAAGAGATTGAAATATTAATTGGTTAGATTTTAGGATAAAATTACATTATTTATGTGTTTTTCTGAATTTGTCTATAATTAACACAGATACATAATAACAATTGTGAAATAAACTATAAGATTATTTTATTTATGGTGCTTTTCACAAGAATGAAGAAAATACTCATGGGAATGTATATAGTTTGAGATAGAAGGCTGACTAGTGCTTTGATGGCCCAGGGTATCCTAAAATCAGCCATTTGAATGTTATCCTCATGATGTGACCGTCCCAATAAGAAAAAGAGTAGATTATGAGAAAAATGGTCATTATCATGTCCCAGCCAATTCAACCTTTTCTGCTTTTATGAACTGTAGGTCAACCCCTCTGTGCATGAATTCACAGAACTGTCTATATCTGTGAACACAGATTGAAAGTCAGCAGGATCATGAACTCTTTTCCTTTTATCAGAAATAGTAAATTTGTCCAAAATTTTCAACAAAGACAGAGAATTATTAATATCCAAGCTAATGCTGCCGTTCTCTCTGAAGAATGACTCTTGAAAGTCAATTTGTGTGAAGGTCTTAACAAAGACATTATAAAGAAGAAAAAGAATTGGTTGCAGTGCCATGTCATTTTCACTATATGCCTCTACCAGGTTCATTTTACCAGACTGTGTGCTCACACAACACAATTATTTGTGTTATATTCTCTTTTTTTCCAGCCTGTCATTGGTGTAATCTCTTTAAAAGAAGTGACTGCATAATTGTCTTATCACAGAAACCTGCAGTCATAGCTACAGGAAGATACTTTGTATAAGAAAAGAGAGTAGAATCATTTTATTTTTGTGTCATCTGCCGATTTATCCTTCCATACTGTACCCTAGAACAGTTTTCCCTGTAATTCAGAGACAGAATATTGGAAACATGCTCCAGCCTGTCAAATAAAATCCTAAGTAACAAGCTTGTCTAGCACTATTCTATTAAAATGTTCTCCACTTTGAGATGTCCTTATTTCTGAAGGGCAAATGAACCCAGCAGGTGACTGAGTGATTATGACTTCTGATTCAGAGCTCATTCATTTAAAAAAACAAAAACCACGAACTGTTTAATGCTTGCTGATTGCCATAACTAACATTCCCTTGTTTTCAATACTCTCTTCCTCTCATTCAGTAATGAAATCCTGTTCTGCATCCACAGAGCCCACTTAAAGTGAATCTGCAGCTAAGTTTCAATCCCCTAGGCAGCAAGAAGGCCTACTAGAAAATTAATTTTTCAAAGACATATTTAGAATCCTCTATTTTCCTAGTCCACATGCAAATTTTAAGAACGGTTTTGAAGAAAAGGATTCTTAATAATAGAATGAAATGAAAGGAAATTGCTGTCAACAAGAAATAGTCTCTACTTCACCTAAAATAGACCCCATCTGGGTGTCCTAGGGAGATACTGTAGCAGGGGAAGCTATTACTCTCCTAGTCTAAAGAGTTACAAAGCCCAACAAAATAATAAAGGAAAAATATCCACAAACAAATAAAATTCCACAGCACAGTCTTCTTTATTAATGCTTCAGAAATATTCCTGGAATCCTAGTTACACTGTCTCATGATTAGAAGAGGAAATTCCAAGGTTTATTATTTTATAACCTAAATTACAAAGGAGGAAAACAAAAATGTTACAAGAAGTCATCTGCCATTTTCAAATATCATTCACCCAGTGAGTTTTATTCAACTAAAGTATGTAACAATCCTGAATAATTTTTTCATAAGAAATGAAGATCTCTTGCAAGCTCTGGTGGCCTAGTGGCAAGAAGCTGCACTGCAATCCCAGAGGTGCACAGTTCGAATCCACCAGATGCTCTGCTGGAGAAGGAGGGACAATTTCCTGTACCAGTCAGATCTGATTTGATGGTACATAAAAATAATAATAATAATAAAATATTTTTTAAAAAGAAATGAAGATCTCTATATCAAATTCTGATCATTTGAAGGATGTGGGTTTTCATCCATGTTTGGAAAGACATTTTCACAATGACTAGCAACACAGGGACTCCAACAATGCTACAGGGCTGTCTCTCCATCCACTGACTCCTCAAGAGTTTCATCACGCCATTTGGAATATCATCATTAATCAGAATACTTTGCACTCAAGCCAACTGGTAACCTCTGGGCTTTTACAAACATAGCAAGCTATATCAATAAAATGCAGCTGGTGTAAAGTGAAATTAGGCTGTTCATCATAATATGAGTAGCAGACATGATGACTACCGATTACATCCAGTTGGAAATGCTGGTATCGGAAATAGTTCTCAAATGGGGGGTGGAGTGGGGATGTAGAAGTTCATATGTACATTATATTCAAAGACTTTCTAAGTTTGTATTGATTCAGTACCAAGAACTAATTGGTGTTTTTATTGGCTGTTAGAGACAGAAAACAATTTCTTGTAACCCCTGTTGACTGGATTCCCCTGATAGCTGCTCATTTCACCTCATACTAACTCCAAAACTTATTATTTTGAAAGATTCCAGGCATGCACCCTACCCACATGCAAACTCATTAGCCACACACAAAACAAGTATCATAATATTTGAGATTTTTGTAGGGTGCTAGTAAAGTGGGCTTGTATCCCATACAGTTACAGCAAATGCCATCATTTCCCAAAAATGTTTTCTTTCAGTGCAGCAGTCTATCTATCTTTTGTTCTTTGGCTTTTCCAGTTAAACTCTACTGGATTCAGATTTAAGTCCCTTTTCATAGGAAGAGAAATTGAATTCTCTGTATTCCCTCACCTCACTCTCTTTACTCATGCTGTGATTTATGGACCTTCTTACAAGCCAGGGGAAAGTGTAAATAATATGTTCCTCTTTATTAATTTTAAGTATATGCAAATGTTTCAATGAACCAAGAGCAGCAATGCTAAGCCAATACCTTAAAAATGAAATTAATTTCAAAATGAGAATGTCACCAGAAGCATCAGTGGCTTTCAGTCTTAGCTTCTTAGCTTCATTTGCCATATTCTTCTCTCTGATTTAGTCTTTCTTTGGTTCTAATCATCATTTTCTGAAAAGGGAAGAGAGAATTTTATTATATGAACAGTGGTTGAGACTCACTCTAGATTAGCTCTGGTGGGATAGGAGTTGTGTTGTTAACCCAAAAGTAGGATCTCTCTGGTGATTCCAATCCACCATCCACTCCCCAAGAGAAAGATGGATAGTCTCCTCTCCTGAGATTTTGAGCCTCTCTGCTGAAGGGTCAGATATAAGGTAGAGTTTCAACTTGATGACAATGAATTTTCATTTGAATTGAACACACATCAGTACAAGAAGCCTTGGTAAAATAGTGTGAAACGTACCATACAGCTAGCCAAAAGATGGGAGGCTTAATTCTATCAGGGACTTTGTGAAAGATAGCCTCCTTCATGAGGATTGACCATCTCAGAACAGACATCTCCTTGTAAGTTTGAACCAACTCCACAGCACTGAGTATTTTGAGAGTATTTATGTATCAGAATAGTTCACTGATTTGAAAACCTGAGTGTTCTCCCAAATATTATGATTTTATGTTTGGTAGGGTTTGAAAACCCTACCTTTTTTAAAGTTCCCTAACTGTTTAATCTCCTAAAATGAAGAACATTTTTCTTCTACTACAAAACAATATAGTAACAAAAATTTAGAAATGTATTTCTTTCTCACTATTTGTCTTAACAAAATCCTTTACAAACCAAGTTTCTGCCATTTTGCCTCTAAAGCCAGATTGAAGCCATAAGGTATTAACAAACACATTGCCTAGATTCTTTCCCTTGACTGTTTGGTCAAAGGAGGCCACTATTGTATTCACCTTCTAACTTTTGGGAAGGAAAACAGGAGCAGTTCAAGTCAAGCTACTTCCTTTTCAACAAAACAAAGAGTTGCCCACATCTCTTCTATTCTCATTCATTTTGTGAGGGAATATAGTATGTAGGTTGGCATCTATATACTCAAGAAAAAGTGGATAATAGAGTTGGGAAAACTCAGATATTTAACATACTCCTCAAAATATTTCTAACATACAGGCATATTTAGGAAGGCTGTCAAAAAAAATTAGGTAACTTCCCACCTCTGTCTTTCCTTTTCACTTTTAGTCAAGAAAGCTATGTGTGGATCCTAGTCCTGCCAGCTAACTTCTGTGCTCTCGAGCAGACCATTTTTTTTCCAAACAGATCATTTAATGAAAATGTGACATGTCAGGCATAATGCTAAGTGCTTTATATGCATCATTTCTTTTAACCTTTACAATGTAAGGCAACTTTTTATCTTGTATTATCAGGAAGCTAAGTAACATTTCCTACTTCACACGTTAGTAATGTATTGTTGAAGCTATATTTTAAATTCAGTTTTATTTTTCCGTTATACCATATTTAACATCATGGAGTCTCATTATGCTTACAATTACAAGCAGATAAAAATATCTAACTCAGTAGGTTGTTGTGAGGGTTAAATGAGCCAATTAAAGGTGTGTAAAAACTGTCACTGACAGTATAAATAAGAGGCATTATTTTCTTTCATTTATTTTAAATGAAAACTAATCTGCCATGGGTGGTCTGGGTTTGAGTTCTTTTCTGGAAGTGTGACTGGATTTGTGCTTCTTCAATCACAATTCCTGGTTTAGTGATCAATGGAGCCTTTGATGAAATGACAGTTCAGAGTAAACCTGTGGTCAAATAACTGAACAAATCCAACTGGCTCTGATAGGATTTGAATTAATGATCTGGAACTTGGAGCACTCAAATGAGCTAAAATAACTAGATATCAAATATCATCATAAAGACAAAGACCAAGGAAGGTAAGATTCAGGGAAGAGCAATTTCCCTTTGTTACTCTTCAAAATTCATTCATTAAAAATTAGCAAACAATGAATGGGCATAGCATTACGCCTGACATACCACATTTTCTTCAAATCTTTCTTCATTCATTTTTAAAGTCCATTCATTAAAATCTAGCAGATAATTTTAAAAGTTAAACAATTCTATACAACAAAATACTTTTCTAAAAGAATAAAAAATATACTACAATTTGAGAAAAAATATTTGGCAACAGCATAGGAATTAATCTAAAAAAACTTATGGAAAAATTCAACAACAAAAATATAAACAATCCAATTTTTAAAAGAGCAGAAGACTTGAAAAGACATTTCACACACACACAAAAAAAGGCGTTCAGACAGCCAACAAACTTGTAAAGAAATGCCCACAATTACTACCTATTCAAAAGGTACAAAACAAAACTATCATGAAATATTATCTCAACAACGATTCTCTCCCAGTAACAGTAACAAAGTTCAGTAAGACAGAAAACAAGAAATGTTGATGGGGGTAGGGGGAGAAATGGAAAGAACCAAGTGCTCATCAACAGATAAATGGATAAATAAACTATGGTACATAGTTATATAATGGAATACTACAGGACATGTAATAAAGATCTCACAAAACACTAACATGGATTGACATGGAGGATATTATGCTGATTGGAATATGTCAGGCACAAAAAGGCAAATATTGTATGAGTCCACTATTACGAAATGTTAAAGAAAGGTTCACACAATAGCCTCTTGGTCTAGGTCTAGGTTTCTCATGAGCACAGTAAAATGTTCTGGGCTTTCCATTCTTGTCATTGTGAGCCATAATTTGCTATTATCCACAAAGTCAAATGTCTTTGCATAGTCAATAAAGCACAAATAAATGTTCTTCTGGTATTCTTTGCCTTCGGCCATGATCCATCTAACATCAGCAATGATATCCCTGGTGCTATGGCCTAGTCTACATCTAACCTGAGCTTGTGGCAGTTCTCTATGTATTGTTCTCCCCATTTTTAAATAATCTTCAGAAGTGATTTTCTTGCATGTGATATTAATGATATTGTTCAATAATTTCCACCTTCTAATGGACTGAGAACAAGCATGGATCTCTGAGAGTCTGTTAGCCAGGCATCTGTCATCCAAATTTCCTGGCATAGGATGGTGAGCATTTCCAAGGCCGCACATCATTTGAAACAGGGATTTCTGTGGTCTTACTTTTTGCAAATGTTTTCAGTGCAGCTTGAACTTCTTCCTTCATATTATTGGCTCTTGATCATATGGCATTTCCTAAAATATTTCAGTGTGGGAATATTTTAAAAAAATAGTGAGTCTGTGTGTTCAATTTATCTTCCCTGGATGTTTTCTGGATTATTTCATATTTTTCCCATAGAATCTCTAAGTATTGCCAACTAGAGGCTTGAATTTCTTTTCCAGTTCTTTCAGTTTGAGAAATGCTGAGCAAGAAAAGATGCTGTTGGCATAAAAGAGCAATTATCTCATGTTACACAGTATTTTATGAAACTGTTATTCTTAGTTCTGCATTGTATTCCATTGCATAAATGTACCACAATTTCTCAATCTATTTCTTTGTTGATAGGCATTTGGACTGTGCGCATATTCTCATTATAATGAATAATGCTGCTATGAATATACCTACACAAATCTCGATTCTTGTCTCAGTTCTAACTTCGTTGGAATATATTTCTAGCAGCGCAATAGCTGAGTCATATGGGATATCTATGTTCAGCTTCTTGCTGAACTGTCATCATTTCCCAAATTTGCTTAAGAGTATCATTAGTCATGCAAATTTCAGAATCCTTTTGACATCCTGTTTGACCTATTTTTCCTTTTTTTTTTCCTAACACAAGAACGATTTATTACTACGAAATGCACTTTTTAGAGAGATTTATTTCTTTATTTTCAAACTTTGGCTTAAGTGAAAGTTTACAAAGAACATTGATTTTCCTTTCAATCATTCATGCATATTTTGTTTTATGACATTAATTACAATGCCCACAATGTAACTACATCCATCCTACTTATTCCATTAGTTTGTTCCATTAATTCTTATTGTCTATCTCTTCCTTTATTTTTAATGATATTTTTTCTGTTTTTATGTATAATATCCTTGATGTCATCTGACAACTAGTCTAGTTTTCAGTTGTTAGTGTTCAATGAGTCATGAGATGAAATTTAAATTCAAGTAGGATACCCACAAAGTCTTACCTTGATATCAACTTATTTTTATTTTATTCATATGAACAATTGATAGTTTGCCCTTTATTAAACCCCTTCCTTTGTTATGGCTGATGATAATTAATTTCTTCATAGCCTTCTTCCACATCCATGTTGCTATTAGGTGCTGTCAAGTTCAGTATAACTCATAATAATCTCATGAACAACAGATGTGAACCCTGTCCTGTTGTATCCTGTGCCACCTTCATATATCTCCGACACACTTGAACCCATTGCAACATAAACTGTGTCAATTCATTTCATTGAAGGTGCTTCTCTCTTTCACTGGTATGCCCAAAATATATAAGACAAAATTTTTCTATCCTTCCCTCTAAAGACCACTGTGACTAAACTTTTTCTGAGACATATCAGTTTGTTCTTTTGGCCATCCATGTACTGCCAAAAGAAGAGTCAGTACTCTTATAGAACACTATAATTTAAATGCATCAATTCTTTGTCTGTAATTCTTACTACTTATTGAGTCCTTACATTTTGAGTCAGAGGATCGTATGATCTACTATGCTAGAAATGAAAAGGTGAGGAAAAATGGAGTTGCTTTCATAGCTAAAAAGTCATTTTTCTAGATCCTTCTTGGAATACAATGTTGTGAGTGGCAGGATAATATCCATACACATACAAGGAAGTCCAGTGAATATTACTATCATTCAAATTTATGTATCAACAACCAGAGCTGAAGAAGAGGAAATAGAAGATTTCTACTAACTTTGGCAGTCAGAGATTGATCAAACATGCAATCAAGATGCATTAATAATGATGGATGACTGGAATGCAAAAGTTTGGAATAGAGAAGAAGATTCAGATGTTGGTGGGATTGTAAAATGGTACAACCATTCTTGAAGGCAGTTTTGCACTTCCTTAAAAAGCTGAACATGGAAATTCCATATGATCCAGCTATTCCTCTACTTGTAATATACTCTGAGAATATGAGAACAGAGGCACAAATGGAGATTTATACACCAATGTTCATAGAAACATTATTCACCATCATGAACATGAAAAGAGCCCAGATGTCCAACCATAAACGAATGGATTGAGAAATTGTGGTACTTTCACACAACAGAATACTATGCAGCATGCAGGAACAATGACTTTGTAAATTATTACCTAAATTGGGAGGGACTAGAGAGCATCATGCTGAGTGAATGAACTCAGTCCCACAAGGATAAACATTGTATGAAACCATTAATATAGAATGGGTTTAAGGATCCAAGAGAGGCGGAAGAGGTTGGAAGCAGAAGGATGAGAATGTGCAGGGGTAGGGGGGATTAATCAAGGATTTGTACAATTTGATGGGGGGAGTGAGGGAAATAGAAATAATTTGTTCTTGAAAACAATGTATTCACAGTGACAAGCACTGTGGCATTTGGACAAGAACAAACTGGGAGGAGGGTAGAGAGAATAGTGCAACAATGAATGAGTGGAAGCCCAAAATCTCTGTAAATGTTTATGAAAATTAATAAAATGTAATTATAAAAAAAAGAAAACAATGTATTCAAATATTGCAAATAAACTAGCAGAAAATGGGGGAGGCAGTATGGTCTTGGTGACAGAAATGAGGCTGAACATCAAATGATCAAATTTTGTATGTTCAAAGATTTATTCACCACAAATGTTTGTTAAAAAAAACCAACACAAAAGGCAACCTTTATATGGACCGTACATAACTGACCACTCAGAATCAGATTGACTATGTTTGGAGAAAGACTCATTGAAGCAGCTCAATATCAGAAACCAAAACTAGGACATGTGCTAACTGTGAAACAGACCATCAATTTTTCATACACAAGTTAAAATTGAAGCTGAAGAAGACTAAAACAAGTCCACAAGAACCAAAATACAGCGTTGAGTCCATTCAACCTGAATTTAAAAGTAATCTCCACAACAGATTTGAGGCATTGAACACTAATAATTAAAGACCAGATAAATTATGGGATAACATCAAAGATACCATCTATGAAGAGAGCAAAAGGTCATTAAAAAGAAGAGGAGGAAGAAAAGATCAAAATGGATATACACAGATATAGTCTGTTTTAATTCTGTGTATTCCATCTGGCAAAGTCAGAGTGTATAAATTGTCATTTATGTTTTTCGGAAAAAAGGTATTTATAATGAGTCAATTTTTGGTCTTACAAAATTTTTCCAGATGATCTCATTTCATTTCTTAAAAAAATGTATTTTTATTATTTTTGTGTGTGTATCAAATCAGATCTGACTGGTACAGGAGGAGATTGTCCCTCCTTCTCAAGCAGAGCATCTGGTGGATTCAAACGGTTCACCCCTGGGATTGCAGTGCAACTTCTTGCCGCTAAGCTAGCAGAGCTTGCCTCTAGTTTCTTTTCTATATGTAGTCCACCATGATAAATACTGATGGATAGGTAGCCAACTCAATATAGAGAGGAAATCACAAGGTCAATCCCGTACCAATGCATATAGTAAATAAGTTAAAAAGGATCTGAAGGGATTTGGGTGGTGCTAGTTATTTTGAAATTTGTCAGAGGTTTTTATATCTTAATAAAACTTATTATTAAGAAGTAAAATAAAAATTTAAAATGTTACTGATGATGATGTTCTTCTAAGTTTAAAAGATAATGATTTTATTTTTAAAAAGGTACGTTAGCACTCTACTCCTACATATACAGAAAGTGCTGTAAATAAAAAATGGGAAATAGTAGTTTGTATTCCAGTTTGGATTTATTTTACCCACTCTCTTTTCCAAATATTTCAGCTTGCTTGGGACAAGATATGCAGGGATAAAATGGGAGAGGGTTATGGATTTTAGCGACTCGATGGCACATAACAAGAAGTTTCATTTCATTACTTTTTCCCTCTAACTTCTAATCTGTAGTCTAGAGTTTCTAGACCCCATAAAAGAAAGAAAAGACTTAGTAGTTAATATGACTAGTAGTATTATGAAAATTAATCTTTATCTTTATTTCCAGTTTTTGCATTTTGCATTTTGGATGTTTGCATCTTTTTGCATTTTAATTATTAATTAATTTTTGCTTCCTTTGTTTTACTGTGTTGTTCTTTTTCCTTCTTTTGTTTTACTGTGTTGTACTTTTTCTAGCTTCTTCCATTGCATGTTTACTCCACTGATTTTTTTATCATTTACACAGTACTCCACAGCCAGTAAATGTTTCAACTGGATTTGAAAACCAAGTCTCTATTGTCTCTGTATCTCATGGGTTTGTTTTTTTGTTTTTTAAGTTGAATATGTTCTATTCAAGTCAATCTGACTTTTGAGGATCCAGTATGCTCAGAACTGCTCTCAGAAGGTTGCAACCTTATAGAAGTATTTTCCAGACCCTTCTTAAGAGTTATTGAGTAGATTTGAACTAGCAACCTCCTGTTTTGCAGCTAACCACAAACCTCTTATAACACTCAGGGTCATTAAAGTAGTGCATAAGCACAGAACGCAGAAAAGTCACAGACCTTAAGTGCATTTGAAAATGAATACTCCCAGAGTAATAAGAGATTGAGATTGCTAAAAATTTCAGCTGGCTCAATTCCACAATCAACACTTTTGGTACCAGAAGTCAAGAAATCAAAAAACGAATTGTATTGGAAAAATCTACTATCAAGGACCTCTTCGGAGTACTGAAGAGCAACAGTGTCAATCTAGAGACTAAAGTCCACCAGATCCAGGCCATGATCTTTGCAATTGTTTGCAATGTATTGGAGCGCAAGACAATGACCACAGATTACAGAAGAAGAATTGAAGCCTTTGAGTTGTGGTGTTGGAGAAGTATTGAATATACCATAGACTGCAAGTGAACAAGTAGGTCTGTCCTGAAGAGGCTGAAAATTAGCTACTTCTTGGGAGCAAGCATTTTGAGGCTCTTTCACATACATTGGTTAGGCATATTGCCAGGAGGAACTAGTCCTTAGAGAAGGGCATCATGCTTGGAAGGGTGGAGAGACACTAAGAAGAGGAAGACTTTGGATGAGATGGATTGATGCAGAAACTGGGGTAATGAGGGTAGGTGTTTCTGAGACAGTGAGATTGGCTCAAGATAGAGCTCAGTTCAGAGTTATCATGCACAGAGTGGCTGCAAGTCAAAGTCAACTTGATGGCATATAACAACAAGCACATCTATGCAACTTCTAACACATAAAAAAATAGACCATTACCAGCAGCTCAGAAGCCCATTTGTGCTTTTTGACGGTCAATATCTCTGTCCCTCAATAGATCACATACAATAGAGTTTCCTGTTATCTTAAACAATACATCCTACCTTATAGCCAGTTACTCTTGTAACTGACTTCATCTATTTGACATCATAATTGGAAGACTTATCCATGTTATTTTATGTAGCTGATTTTCTGTCATTATTACTGCTGTGTAATATTCATCATGGTATTAAATATAGATTAGAATAAATTTTACTGTATTTACAAGGATCTCTAATCACATCGTGTTAAAGCATTATTCTGCTTACTGAGAAATAAGCTGTTCAAATCAAATGGCTGCTTTGTAAGAGAAAGATGTGTCAGTTTTCATCTCTAAAGATTTTTTTAAATATTTTAATTTATTTATGTTTCATTTCAATGAACATCTACAGAGATTTTGGAATTCCATTCATTCATTGTTGCACCCTTCTCCCC
>NW_006399817.1:14916808-14918810 GCF_000299155.1 Elephantulus edwardii
ATTAAAGTTTATATACCTATGTAACTACACTGATCTCCTTGCTATTAATCAAGCATTTCGCCTTATCTTCATGTCCTGGTTATAATAGAGTGTATAAATAAGTTCAGGATTTTTCAAATATATGGTACAGCTCTAAAAACATCCTGGGTTTCCAGCCTGAAAAACTGTTCAAACTGTCTAATTAACATTTCTTTGCTCCTCAGATCCTGGTGTAATTTCTTTATAGTCACACAGATTACCTTAAACTGTCAGTTTACTAGGAAACGAAATACATCTTTCCTGAAGAAGTATTTACCATTTGGAATTGCACTTTTTTTTTTAGCCACATATAAACTGTACCTCAAGTTGTCTGTTTACTAGTGACTGTATGTACTCTATTCTTTTGAATGTAACTTTGAACTACCAGTAATATGTAAATTTAGTATATTACTATCTAAGTATAAAAACCGATAACCTTTCTTAGATGAGAAGGCAGTTTTTGAGAGAATTCTCTGCTTTCCCTAATCTGCAATGAAATGCTTTGTATATTATAATCCATCTGTCTTATTGGCAAGTGACTACAGAAAAAAAAAAACCCTTGTATCCACTAACATCTGATGACTCTGGTACGATCTTTAGACTTATCTAGTACATAAAAGCAACTTTTGGTTTTGCTTGATAGGGGATTCTGAATTTCATGGATAGGAGGAACCCATGAGTAGGTATCTCAAATGTCCAAGGGTGCCAATGAGACCTATTGTCTTTAAGAGATTAATTCTTAGCATCCTCCATCACCTTCATGAAACCATGCACTTTATCTGGTAACTGCAGCTCGGTAAAATCTGTCTGTTCTGGCCAGCCCTGGGGATTGCACATCTGTGCCTTTTACCTGGCTACCTGGGAATGAGTTGACATTGATGTGAGTCACTCATTCTAAATCTGTAAGAGTGAGAGTGAGAACTCTACCTCTGCCTGTTGCACAAAGCTGGTATTAATAAATTCAAAATTATCTAAACATATCAGTTAGTATAGTTATAAAGCTGACATCACTTTTCTCCAGCCTGAAAAACTAGTTATTTTGCTTTAGTATCTCCCTCCTCCCCCCATTCTTTAGTTATGTAAAGTACTTTAAACTGCCTGTTTACTAAGAAAGGAAATTATCTTCCCTAGATTAGCATTCACCTCTTTAAAACCATTTTTTTCTGTCATATATAAATTGTGCTTTAAGCTGCCTGTTTCTAGGAAGGGAAAAGCATCTTTCCTGAATTAGCATTTACCTTTACAAAACTGTTCCTCAGTCATATGTTAACTATTTCTTAAGGCATCTGTTTACTAGTAAACTTATTTTTTAATGTAGAAAAACTTGATAAACAAAAGTGTATTGATAAATGGATTTGTATATAGCCCAAGTATAAAAACTAATGATCATTCCCAGACTGGGAGGTAGATTTTGAGAAGAATCTCACTGCTTTCCCAGATCTGAAGTAAATTGCTCTGGATATTGCAGTCTATCTGTCTCATTGCAATTGCCTACTGAAAGAACCCCTTATTTTCAATAACAAAGGTGCCTGATTTCTGATTAAATACCTTTGTCTTTTTCTGTTGCACAATAGTACTTTAGTTTCTGTCAAACTTTAGGTATAAATCTGTAGGAATAGAAGCAGAAGCTTTTCATTCTTTGTGCTACCTTGGTACCTGCCTGTATCTGATCTGACTGTATGAGGAGACCTTGTATTGTACCTGATGAGTAAAAGATGTATTGTACCTGATAAATAGAAGTTGTTTTGTTTCTAATAGAGTAAAAGTTGTATCTGATGAATAGAAGTTGTATTGTTTCTAATGAGTATGAAGGACCCCCGAACCGCTGGTCCTGTTCTGTCCCGAGTGGACAGCGAAGACCCAAGACTCCAAGACACCGGCTTGATGCAACAGCAAGAGATAAGAGGTTTATTGCGGAGCTCCGGGCCGACTCTTATCTCTGGCAAGAGATAAAGGAGCCGACCCGGAGCAGACAAAGTTGGGT
>NW_006399817.1:14919115-14924584 GCF_000299155.1 Elephantulus edwardii
CTGCCTTTCTGCTAGCCATTCTTGAAATACTGTTGCCTTGGATACAGCTGGGTGTGGGGCTCTACCAGGGACAATGGAAAATTCCTGAGTTTAACTTAGCTGAGAACTATAGAAACTTAAGTTTAATTCAGCTGAGAACTATAGGGACTATATTAATTTCAGTCTTTTCAAGTAGAAGTAATATTTCACCTGATGAATAGAAATGGTGTTGTATCTGACAAATAGAAGTCATATTATATCTGATGACTATGCAACTGTAACACATCTAAGGATTGCACATCTATTATCACTTGTGTTTGTTCATTTCACTTTAGAACATCACTCAAAATTGAGAATGAAACTTTCCACTCTGGAGAAAATTCTGTTAGAGAAAATTCTGTATGATTAGTCTGCAAATAAAGATACTTAACCAAAATGATTTTATTTTTACTGTAGAAGTTTAGTCTTTGTATAATTTAGATTTTAGAAAGAAAAGTAGCCGTTGTAAAGATCCTTAACTTATTCAGCAATTAACATTATTTTGTCAGAAGTCAAAGAAATTTTATGAGATCCAAACATATACCTATAAAATTCTATTTCATTAAAATAATAATAATAATAATAATATAGAGGATGGGGGAGAAGAAAAGGAACCTGATCACCTAATGTCATTGTTGTGTACCATAGAGTCAGCTGACTCTCCAGCAGGTTTTTTAAAGGTTAATTACAGGATAGAAGACTGCCCATCTTTCTCCTGTTGACTATCTGGTGGATTTGAACCAGGACCTTTGGGATTACAGCATAGCTTCTTACCACTATAGAAGCAGGAAAAAAAATAAATTCACAATGCCCTCATTATGATTACTATATTAAGAAAAAGTAAAGATTTTTCAGATGCTGCTTGGTGCCAAAATCAAGTCAGCAATTTCTGCTATGCCATTGACACCTAGTGGTGAAAACCTAGTCAGTCTCACTTCACAGCAGAACTGAGGAAAAGCAGTTTAGATACACAGTCTTTTCATTTCACATCTCAAGCTTCTCAGAGCAAGGCCAACCAAACTGCCTTAGGCAGTCATGCATAGATTCTAATGTATATAGGCAACCTAAAAGATCTTACGAAGAACATACACTTTTCTCCACCTCTGCTCAGTCAAATTGGAAAAATTCAAACTCTTCCTATTGAAATGACTATGAAAATAACAGTCCAAATAATCACTATTGTTTGCTAGGTGAGTAGAGAGTCAAACTTTGTTAATCAAGCTTCTAGCCAGTGAAAAGAAGAGACAAACAGCAGCTTCCCTTTGGGGGACTATTCTAAGACAATTGCTTCACTGAGCCGAATCAAAATTCAAATGGCAGATGCCTATAGCAATGACAGCATAAAAAAAAAAAAAATACAGTCTCAAAGGCCTAGAATAAGAAGAAAAAAGAAACCCTAAACAGATGAACTTGAATATTACAGGAGTCATTCTGTAGCAGCCAAATGGAAATCCTTCCCAATTTTTAAAAGGCTGCACCCAGCTTTCTGTACATACATGTCTCTTGGCCCAGAGGACTAAGCTAATGTCTAAATGATTAAACTTACTTTGGTTTCAAAGAGCATCTCTGACATTAGAAGGAACCTACAAAATATTAACAGGGCTATCTGCACAGATTCAGCTGATAAACATCACATCTAATGTCTTTGTAAATACCACCATAGGTAAGACTATGGGAGCTGAGGAGAAAACCGAAGGGGTCAAAGGAGACTAAGCAAAGACCAGGGGACATATTATATTGTAAAAAGCAAGGCCACTAGAAGAAGGCCTATCCAAGTCATGTTATGTGCAGTCGAGTCTTCTCCAATTTATAGCGACTCCAACTCATAGTACATCTCTGACCCTGCTCTATTTTGTAAAAATTTCATTGTCTCTGACACACCTACCCGCATGGCCCCAGTCAGTGAGCCAATACATCTCATTCAGAGTCTTCCTCTCTTCTACCCTTCCAAGTATGATGTCCTTCTCCAAGGACTGGTGCCTCTTTGCAAAAAAAGAAAGAAAGGAGAAAAATGATGGTTTCCTATGCATGTCTGACTGCCCAGTTAAGATGGAGAGTGCTTTTACAACAAAATTGGCTGCCCAAGTAACCTATTTTTCTTAAAGCCGAGATATGCAGATGGGAGTCTTTCACAACATGCCTGACAAAGCTTAATTCAAGTCCAAGAAATGATTAAAAAATATTCAAAAGAGGACAACTATCAGATTTGAACTTCTGAAAGCATTCAGAGTAACAATGGAAATAAAGATTTTAAAACGAATACCATGAAGAAGTAGATGGCTAAGCTCTTCAGAAAGCATACCTCTGGTAAAATCAGATGTTGTTTTGGCCTTGCTCTGAATTAAAGTAGCTCTAGAAGTAAGCTAGGAATTGACAGAATGCCAATTGGCATATTTCAACAAATAGATGCTGCCCTGGATGCACTCACCAAGTTGTGGCAAGAAATCAAGAGGAAAACCACCTGACCAAGTGAATGGCCATTTGTTCCCATTCCAACTATAGGTGACCCAACAGAGTGCAGAAATTATTGAACAATATCATTAATATCACATGCAAGCAAGATTCTGCTGAAAATTATCCAAAAATGACTGAAACAACACATCAACAGAGAACTGCCAGATGTGCAGGTTGGATTTACTAGGAATATTATAGCCAATTTTAGATGGATCTTGGCCAAAAGCAGAATGTAGCAGAGGAATGTCTATTTGTGTTTCATTGACTTTGCAAAGGCATTGGACTGTGTGAATTACAATAAATGTGGCTAACTCTGAGGAGAATGGGAATCCCAAACATTTGATTGTGTTTATGCGAAACCTATACTTGGATCAAGAGGTCATCTTCGGAATAGAGCAAGGAATCATTGCATGATTTAAAATCGGAAAGGGTATGCCCCAGAGATGTGTCCTATCTCCATACATTTTCAACCTATATATAGGAACATATCATTCAGAGGCTGGGCTCTACGAGGAGGAATGTGGCATCAGGACTGGAGGAAGATTCATCAACATCCTCACATTATGCAGATGACACAACCTTGCTTGTTGAAACTGTGAAGGGCTTGCAGCACTTGCTGCAGAAAGTCAATGACTGAAGCCTTCAATATGGACTAAATCTTAACATCAAGACAACAAAGATTCTCATTATTGGGCCAATTAGCAGCATCACGGAATAGGGTGAAGAGTTAAGATTGTTAATAGCTTTAGTTTGGTTGGCTCCACAATCAACACTCTTGATACCAGCAGGCAGGAAATCAAAAGACAAATTGCATTGGGAAAATCTGCTGTCTAAAACATCTCCAGATTACTGAAGAGCAATTATGTCAGTCTGGAAACTAAGATATGCTTGATCCAAGACATGGCCTTCATAATTATGTGCTATCCATCAGAAAGCTGGTAAAAGACAAGGAATGAAAAAAAAGTAGAATTGATTCCTTTGAGCTGTGGTGCTAGAGAAGTGAATTGAATATACCATAGACTGCTAAGAGAACAAACAGATTTATCCTTGAGAGGATGAAAGCAGGCTGTTTCTTGGAGCCAAGGATTCTGAGACTCTGTCTGACATACTCTGGGCATGTTGCAAGAAAGGACCAGTCCTTGGAGAGGGACATTATGCTTAGGGGGGTGGGGGAACAGTGCAAGAGAGGAAAACCCTCGATGAGATGGATTGATAGAGTGACTGCAGTCATGGGAGTGGGTGTGCCAGAGATAGTAACGTTGGCTCAGAATAGAGCAAGGTTCAGAGCTCTTGTGCATAAGGTGACTATGAGATGCAAGCAGCTCGATGGCACATAACAACAACAACAGAAGTAAGCTTAAATTATAATATTGTGTATGAAAGACTTTATCTAAGCCACTTCCTTCCTTTCCCTTCTGTGCACCAGTAAATAACACTTCTCAAAGCCCTCTTCTTTATAGCTCACAAATTTGTTTTCTCTAGATTTGTGCCTTTTCCTATAAGTAATTTGATCACTGAGTGCTGTTCCAGAACTTGAACCCTGTTCCAGAGACAAAAGACGACTGTTGGTTAAAAATATAAAAAATGGATGGAGCCTCAAGAAGTTCAGCCAGCCACTCCCACTGGACTTGACCTAAACAAGTAAAAAAAAAAAATGTTCCTACCCTTAGAAAGAAATTTTTTAAATTGTTTTCTTTTAGTTTCACTGCACTGCTGTCATGTTTAAGGTCAATAATCTATTTCTTTGACAAGCTACGAATCTTAAAAGCTTCAGGTACCAAAATGTTAATCAAATTCTTGATAGTTAGTTACCTAGCTAATTAAGGCATTGCCGAAATCCAAAGGGGGACATTGTCATACCCTTAAGCAAGAATGGAAGTATATATCTCTGAGAAAAGCACTGTGGATTCTTTACAATGTACAATTAATCTCCATTAAAAGTTTAAAAAAATAGATGAAAGAACTTGTCATATAACCTGTAAAATTGTGTACATTAAATAACAGTGCATCAGTACAGTTACTTGTAAAAAATAAAAGAGTACGTAAGAGCCTTAACCATAACAGAAAAATTTGATAGCTAAAGAAAGTAATAATATTTTAACTATCACCCAGACAAGTTATAGTAACAATTTAAGGTTGATCCTGAATATTAGAAAGTCACTAAAGAATTATCATTTGTTAAGACATGTTAAAAAAAAGACAAATAGAAAACCTAGCATACTTTAACACTCTTTCCTTGCTTCCTGGTGTTTTCTAATTTATGTCTGCATCCCTTGCTAACTAGACATCTTATAGTCCAGAAGGCAGAAAACATCATGAAAATATATTCTAACTGAACAAGATGACACACAATTTCAATTCAAGACGACCAATAAAATATTGAAATGGGTTCCACACCTTCTTCTTCTCAATGCCCCTGTTCATTCAGCACAAAATAAGTAGTCTACACTCCTGTTCCCTAATGGGGAAGACACAGATCAAAAGACGGTCTCTTTGTAAAGAAATCTTGCTCTCCCAAAATTCAACCCAAAACCATTTGCTCTGGATCACAGCAACATCTTTTGGATAAAATAGGCCTTATAAATAGAAAATTGATGTCGGAAAAGGGGAGAGATAACATGGCAGTAGTAATAAGTTCAGGATTATCCAAACATGATGTTGTTGTTGTTGAGCCGCGGAGTTGCTTGCGACTCATAGTGACCCTATGCGCAACAGTCCTAAACACTGCTCTGTCCTGTGCCAATCACACTGTCTCTGACACTCCCATCCCTATTACCCCGGTCACTGAATCAATCCACCTCATAGAGGGCCCTCCCCTCCTGCATTGTCCCTCCACCCCCGCAAGCATGATGTCCTTCTCTAAGGACCGGTCTCTCCTCACAACATGTCCAAAGTATGTTAGACGGACCTCAGAATCCTTGCCTCCAAGGAGCCATCCGGTTTAATCCTTTCCAGGATGAATCTGTTTGTTTTCCTAGCAGTCCATGGTACTCTCAA
>NW_006399817.1:14925451-14964378 GCF_000299155.1 Elephantulus edwardii
GGATAATCTTCAGGCGAATCTGGCTTGCATGTCAAATATGATATAGCTTTAAAAACCTGACATTTTTAATTTCCAGCCTGCAAAACTGATTAAACTCTATAATTAACATTTGTTTGGTTCCCAGATCCTGTTGTAACTGCTCTATAGTCATGCATGTTTCTTTTTTGAACTGGCATTTATCTTTTGGAACTGCATTTTTTTTCAGTGTTATTTAAACTGTATCTCAAGTTGTCCGTTTACTAAGTACTGTATGTAAGCTATACTTTTCAATGCAACTCTGAACTGACAATAGTAATATGTTAAGTTGATTAATACCTAATTTAAATATAAAAACAAATAAGCATCCTCAGATGAGGAGACAGTTTTTGAGAGAATTATCTCTGGTCTGCTAGATCTACAATAAAATGTTGATTAGGGCTTCTAAAGCTTTTCTCTGATGAAGTTTATAGTCCTTGGTTTCAGTCGTAGGTCCTTGATTCACTATGAGTTGGATTTTTTGTATGGTGTGAGGTGCTTGTCTTGCTTGAGTTTTCTGCAGGTAGTTTTCCAATTTTGCCAAAACCATTTGTTTAAAAAGCTTTTGTTTCCCCTTATTTCATTTACTTGTCAAAAATCAGTTGACCATAGGTTCTGGGTTCTCAACTCTATTCCATTGATTTATATGTCTGTCATTGTACCAGTACCACACTATCTTGACCACTACAGCAGTTTAGTAGGATTTGAAATCAGTGAGTAAGATGCCTTATACCTAGTTTCTCTTTTTAAGGAGTGCTTTGCTTATTTGAGTCTCTTTCCACTCCAAATGAAATTGGAAATTGCCTTTTCCATCTGGCTGAAGAATGGAATTGGTATTTGTATTGGGATTGCACTGAACTTGTAGATTGCCTTTGGTAGAATTGTCATTTTCACAATATTGAGTCTTCCTATCTAAAAGCAAGATATATTCTTCCATTTCATCAGGTCTTCTTTTTTTCTTATAGTAATGTTTTATCATTTTCTTAGAACAGGTCCTTTGTCACTGTAGAGAAATTAAATTGATTTTTGTATGTTGATCTTATATCCTGCCACTTTGCTGAATTGGTCAACTATGTTCAGTAGTTGTCTTGCTGAGTTTTTAGGGTTTTCTAAGTATACTGCATATAATTTTACCTCTTCTTTGATAATTTTGATACTACTTATTTGTGTCTCTTTTCTTATTGCTATTGATAAGATTTCCAATACAATATTGAATAGGACAGGTGATAACAGGCATCCTTTCCTAGTTCCTGTTCTCAAAGGAAATGCTTTTAATCTTTCTCCATTGATAAGAATGTTGGCTCTTCGGTTTGTGTATATAACTTTTACTATTTTGAGGAAATTATCAGGAAAGCGTTCTGGATTTTGTCAAAGGTCTTTTCTGCATCTATTGATAGGATCTTGTGCTTTTTGTTCTTTGCTTGGTTAATGTGATGAATTATACTAATTGTTTTTCTTATGATGAACTATCCTTGCCTACTATCCTTGCCTACCTTGTATGAATCCCACTTGGTCATGGTGAAATATATATATGGAGAGAGAGAGAGAGAGAGAAGAGAGAGTGTTGGATTCTATTCGCGAGGATTTTGATCTATGTTCATGAGAGATACTGGGCTATAGTTTTCTATTTTGGTGGTGTCTTCCTGGCTTTGATATCAAGGATATGTTTGCTTCATGGAATGAGCCTGGGAAAATTCCATCTTTTTCTATTTTCCAAAATAGTTTATGTAGGATTGGTGACAGTTTTTCTATGAATGTTTGATAAAATTGACTTGTAAAATCATCTGGTCCAGGGTTTTTTTTTTGGCTGGATGTTGTTTTATTACCTTTTCAATTTCTGCTTTTGTAGTGGGTCTGTTCAGGTGTTCCATTTCAGTCTGTGTCAGTTTAGATAGGTTGTGAATTTTTAAGTATTTGTCCATTTCTTCTAGGGTTTTCACACTTATTTGAGTATAGGTTTTCATGATTTTTCATTGATAGACTTTTTTGTTTTATTTGGTTTTTTTGTGACACTGCCTGCTTCATCTCTTATTCAGAATCTTGCCTTTCTTTTTCCTTGGTTTTGGTAGTGGTTTGTCAATTTTATTGATCTTTTCAAAGAACCAACTCTTGGTTTTATTGATAGTTTAAAGTGTTTTTCTATTTTCTCTTTCATTTATTTCTGCTCTAATTTTATAATTTCAGGATTTTTAGAAGGTGTTGTGTATTCTTGCCGTTCTTTTTCTGTTTGTTGAAGATGTTGGGTTAAAGAGTCAATGGTTATTTTTTTCCCTGCCTTTTGATGTGTTTGTCTATAGCTATAAACTGACCTCTAATTACTGCTTTGGCTGTTTTCCAGAGGTTTTGGTGAGTTGTGTTATCATTGTCACTTGTTTCAAGACATTTTTAAAACATATTTTTAATTTTTTGTAGTACCCACTCATCTTCAAGCTAGGTGGTGTTCACCTTCCTAATGTATGGGGGTTTTCTCCTTTATCCTATTGTTTTTTATTTCTAATTTTGTAGCATTGTATTCTGAGAAGATGCTTCGTATTATTTCTGTGGTTTTTAATTTATTGATGCTTGCCTTATTATCTAAAATGTGATCTATCCTGGGGAACATTCCATGCACTTTGGAGAAAAAGTTATACTGTGCTTTTTTTGGTGTGCATTAGTCTATATGTATATATAACTATGAGATAGAGTTGTTTTATTGTGTTTTTTAATTCTTTAGCATCTTTGTTGAGTTTCTTTCTCATTGATCTTTTTTCTTGAGAGTGATGTATTGAAGTCTCCATCTAATATAGTGGCGGTGCCTATTTCCTTTTTTAGTTTTCTTAATGTTGTTTTGTTTTATATCTTTTATAGTTCTATCTTTGGAACATAGATATTTATTGTTGCTATGTCCTCTTATTTTATTGACCCTTTAAGCATTATGTAGTGACCCTCCTTGTCCTTTATAATAGTTTTTTCATTGAAATATATTTTATCAGAGCTTAATATCACTATTTCTCCACCCTTTTATTTTTAATCTTTCTTTTTCTTCACTTTTCAGGTGTGTCTCTGGTAGACAGTATATTGATGGATTTTTTTAAAAAATCCAATCTGCTATTCTTTTTCTCTTCAGTGGTACATTAAAAACATTCACATTCAGCGTGATTATTGAAGACTAGGTTTTATTGCTATCATTTTGTTGAGTTCTTTTTGGTGTTGTTGCTGGTTACTTTGGTCCATCCTGCTCTCTGTGTCATCTCTGTAAGAAGGATGCTCCTAGTGTTTCTTGAAACTCTGGTCTTGTTTTTACAAACTCCCTTAGGTTCTGTTTTTCTAAAAATGTTTGATCTTTCCTTCATATTTGGTCAATAGTTTTACTGGGTAACGTGGTTAACAATTGTGTCCTTTGAATGTTTGATATATGTCATTCCACTGTCTTTTTGCTTGCATGGTTTATGCTGAGAAATTGGCACTTCATTTTATTTGCTTTCCCTTTTAGATTACTTTTTGTTTCTCCCTTGCTGCTTTCAGAATTCTCTCACCTTTGGTTCCGGCTAATTTAACTATGATTTGCCTTGGTGATTTTCTTCTGGGGTAAGTTCAATACAGTGTATACTCAGCTTCTTGAATATATATTCTCTCATTCTTCATTATGCCAGCAAAGTTTTCTTCTAGTAATTCTTCCACAACTTTTTCTGTGCCTTTAGTTGCTTCTTCCTGTTTTAGGATTCCAATTATATGCATGTTGTTTTTCTTGATGGTGTCCCACATTATTAATGTTTCTTCTTTTCCCTTCTTTTTTGATTCTGCTTTTTTTTTTCTAGCACATCAGTGGGGACAATCTATCTTCTGTGTCACTGGTTCTGTGTTCCACCTCTTCAACTCTTTTCATGTGTCCCTCCAACATGTTGATAGCATCTGAAGCATTGGTCCTTATGTTTTGGATTGTGGTTTCTTGTTTTTCCAGAGACCCTAATGCCTTGTTTGTTTTATCTACATTGTTTTGAATTTTTTTCTAGCTCCTCTTTGTTGCTTTTTATGTAATTCTGTAATTCTTCAAGTTTGTCTTTCAGCCATTGAAAACATTTAATCACTGTTCTTTTCAATTCTGTGTCAGAAAGTTCCATCAGACTTTAGGAAAGTATTAAAAAGTGGCTGTGTCACTTTTTGGGGGGTAACATCTTGCTTTGAAGGCTTGTGTAGGGTGTGAAATAGCCTCCTTCTTCCATGGCATTGCTGTAGTAGAATTTTTCATGTCTGAGGCAATATCAGGCTCTTGATCTGATGTCACTGCTCCAGGTGGGGCAGCTACCGTGCCTCGATTTCTCTCTGAAGTTTTGATGCAAGGGCAAATTTGCTTCAGTTTGGGAGAGAAAAGGTCTGTGAATTAGGAGCCTCCTCTGTCAGATAACTGTTACAGCTAGGCCAGTCCATGGTGCTCCAGGCTAAAGGCAGCTCATGCTTTGGGAGGGGAGAGGAAATGAAATGCGTTCACTTGTGATACTGATGTTTCTGGTGCAGTTCATAGGGATGACATCTAGTTGTCCTCCAGGCTTTGGGGTTGGGGAATCCAGCCTGTGGTGCCAAGGCCTCCAGATGGTCAGTCCAGAACCTCCCAGTGGCACAGTTGGAACTTCTAGGCATCAGGGTGGGACTTCTGGGTGTGGTGGTGAGGCAGGACTTCTGGGTGGCAGGGGAAGGACTGCCAAGCAGCAGGTCTGGAACTTCCAGGCAACACATCCAGGACTTTCTGGAAAAGGCCCATCAGGCTTCCAGACAGCGGGTGGGAGAGTTCTTGCAGTCAGATATGATCCTTCAGACATATTCGATTTTCAGGGGGCAGGGATAGGTGCCTCCAGTTGGAGGGGGCAGGGCCCTGCCAGGCAGTGGGCCGCAGTCGAGTGCTCCAAGCAAGAGACCAGTCCATGACACACTAAGAAAGTGGGCCACAGTCTAGTGCTCCAGGCAAGAGACCAGTCCATGACACACTAAGAAATTTTTTTAAGTCAGGTACCCACTTGATGACTGGATATATGAATGTGTGGAAATAACGGCAAAGCATGGAGACTCAGGCAACAGGCAGAGATGCAAACAACATGTGCAGAGGTGCTGGCAACCTAAGTGTCTTAAATTAAAAAATTATGTTAAATTAAAAAAAACTTAGCTCTACCTTACTGTTACTAAATGAAAGGGGGTTTTCCTATAGTCAATTGCCAATATCTATTGCACTTTATTGCAGATCTGAAAGGACAATGGGATTCGTCTCAAAAAAACTAAAACTGCTTCCCCATCTGGGAGTGATCATTAGTTTTTATACTTGAGTTAGATACTAATTTACTAAAGAACACACTTTTCTAAGTAAAGTTACAGAATGTGTACATGTATAAAGAGTAGTTTACTAGTAAAAAGGCAACTTAAGAAATAGTTAAGATGACTGAGGAACAACAGTTTTGAAAAGGTAAATGCTAATCCAGGTAAGACACATTTCCTTCCTGGTAAAGAGACAGTTTAAGATACAATTTACATATGATTAAGAAAAACAGTTTCAAAGAAGTAAATGCTAATTCTAGGAAAGATGCATTTCCTTTCCTAGTAAATAGATAGCTTAAACTACTTTACATGACTAAAGAAAGGGGGGGGGGGTGGAAATTTATGACAAAGTAACTAGTTTTGCAGGCTGGAAAAATCTGATGTCAGTTTTCTATCACTATAGTTTGGATACTATAGGATAATTTTGAATTTATTAATACCACCCCACATAACAACAACAACACCCCACTATTACTAGACTACATTCTGGATGATTTCCTCAGAGCTATTATTCAATTAAATAATTCCTTAGTCAATACACTAGAGGTTTCTGCCAATTTCAGGTTGTGAATGATGGGGCACACATTTGCAAGATGGGTACATACAATTTTGGAAGAACTATAAATGGTGGAAAGTTGATTGACTCTAGAAAGGCTCTATGCTATCTAGGGTCATACCACCCTGAATGTGCCCTATCTCTTCTGATCTCAGAAGCTAAGCAGGGTCAGGACTAGTTAGTAGTTGGATGGGAGAAAGGCTCTATGTCTTGATCTCAGCCTCATTTGTTACTTGGCAAATAAATTTTAACCAAGTTAAATAGCTATAAATGAAAACTTTTGTTAAGGACAAAGTTTATTTTGTTGTAGTTGACAAGACAGGCAGTTAACAGTGCATCATCTGATTATGATGACTCTCTAGAGGGAGGTAATTCCATCTGCTTTATCTTTTGTTTTAAAAACACCAGCAAGTTAGTATCTGGTCACTTTTTGTGAAGAAACGCCTTTTAAAATATGAAAATGACAAGTAGTAAAATGAAAAATTCACACGTAACCAACTCCATTTGTTTGAGAAAACCTTTACATTTCATTGCAGAGACTTACACATCAGAATTATTGGTTCATTTATCAGTACAAATATTTTCTTTCTACTTTCCAGGACAGAAAAACTATTCTAATTTTCTATACTTAACATACACCTAAAAGGTTGAGTAAGGAACATACCAGACTATAGCATAGATTAGTCTTTAAATCAGATTTGAGTATTTCAAAGATTTCTACTAAAAAAGAAAACCAAAACCCTCCAAATTAACAAAGAAATATGTGAGTTGAGATATGTTGTGGCTGTTGTTTTTAAGTGTTGTTGTGCCCTCAAGTAGTAGACGACTCATTGTGACCCTATGAATGAAATACCTGAACACTTGTATAACTTTTATCATTTCTCCAAGTTCACAGAGTTTCTGGAGGCAAACTATTTTGGAAGTGGATGCCACTCCTGCTTCCAAGCTTGTTTTAATCGGGAGCTCCACCAAATACTGTCCACCATGGGTAAACATTCTCACATTTGACACATCAGTGTCACAGTGTTCAGCTTCACAGCAACCACGAGTTACCTTTGTATAGCAAATGGACAGACCAGTGTTATACCCCTTAGAACAATGTTTGACCAAAAACAATTAAAGCCAGGCCTGAGGGCTGCATATTGTAAGATTCAAATTTTCTTATTTTCAGTCTCTTGTCAATATAAGTAGAATTGAATGGATTATTTGGTTAAATCATTAAAATAAAGAGTCCATCAGCTCCTCAATTATTTGTTAATTTATTGAAGAACCTGTAGAACAATGAAACTTCCAGTAGAAGTTTCTTCCATCATGTCCTCTATGTTCTTTAGCTAAAGAAATAATAAAGGCATTAAACAGTGGACAAAATTTAGTAATGGCTGTCATACCAGGAGAATTCTTTAGTGAGGCTCTATAAAACCATAACAAAGGCCATTATGTGTTATAATTAGGCCTGTAATGGCTATAAAAATCTTGGTTAGAATGTGATTGTTACATCTATTACATTTCTTATTCAGGTAACTTTAAGCATTGCCATGAACTCTGCAAAGACATAATGATTTACATTCCCTAACTTTCAAGTTAAAGAGAATCTTTATTAGTCATCTTAACACTGCCAAATGAATTCTTTAAATTCTCTCCTATCAATTTCCTGAGTACAACTTATGTCCCTTCATTCAATCAATTGTTATATATGTATGTGTACTGTGAGCTTAAAAAGGGACTTCTGGGAGTATAGACTACTGGAAGTTGCACTGCTAAACCAAAGTTCATACCTCTCTGACAATTGAAATCCATGAGAAGCTCCACAGAAGGCAAAGATAGATTATCTCCTCTTGTGCAATTTATAGCCTCCAACTCTCAATGGAGGGTCAGTTATGAGATAGTTCCAAGTATAATACAATGGGATATGAGAGAGAGGTAATGAGCTAAACACCTTGGTGATGCAGTAAGTGCTTAGCTGTTTACCAAAAGGTTGTTGGTTTGAAACTACAGAAGAAAGATGTGGCATTCTGTTTCTGGAAATCCTTGGAAATTCTATGAGGCAGTTCTACATTGGCCTCTAATGTCACTCTGAGTCAAAACTGATTCAACAGCAGCAAGATTTGTTTAGTTTTTATAAGCTAATCACAGTCCCTGTGTAGCAGAAGTGGTTTTCTGTTGGCTACTAACGTAAAGGTTGGAAGTTTGAACTTATCCAGCATAATCATAGACACTTGTGTCTTTTAAGATTATAAGAAAGAAAATTCTGTGGAACTTTTCTACCATGTAATGCAGGGGATCAAAATGTGTGAAAGGAAAAGTACAAGGTGATAAGACCATGTAAGAGGGAGATTGCCTAATCAGAAAATATTTTCCAACGAAATTACATTTGTGTTGAAATTTGAAGGATGTTAGTATTAAATATACCATGGACTGCTAGGAGAATAAACAGGTCTATCCTGAAGAAGGTAAAACCAGGCTGTTCCTTGGAGGCAAGAATTTTGAAATCTGTCTGAAATACTTTGGACATGTTGCAAAGAGGAACCAGTCTTGGAAAGATGGAGAAACAGTACAAGAGAGGAAGAGCCTGAATGGGTAATGGGGGTAGGTGTGTCAGAATGAAGTTGGCTTAAGATAGAGCCAGGTTCAGAGTTATTGTAAATATGAGAGCTATGAGTCAAAGTCAACTTAATGGCACATGACGTACTTTGGGCATGTTGCAAAGAGGAACCAGTCTTTGGAGAGGGACATCATGCTTGGAAAGGTGGATGGGCAGCACAAGAGAGGAAGCCCCTAAAATGGATAATGGGGGTAGTTGTATCAGAGACAATGAAATTGGCTCAAAACAGAGCAGAGTTCAGAGCTATTTGTACATTGGATAGCTATGATTCTGAGTCAACTTGACTGCACATAACAACAACAGGAATGTTCTATATCCAGGAAGGGGGTAAGACAGGGAAAGACTTCCTGATGATTGTCAGTCAGGTTATCAGAATTTGGATAAATGGACATTTTCTCTGAGGCTACAGCAAATATGGGCCTATTTCCAACCCTTGTTATTATTGACTGTTGTGCACTCAACTCTGGTTTATGGCAACCTGATGGGTTAAAAAGCAATCTCAATGCAAGCAGATTGCCAGGTCTTTTCTTCTGTGATATCTTTGTTGTTGTTGTGTACCATTAAGTCTAAACTGATCCACAGCTGACCCTCTGGTGGGTTTTCAGAAGCAGTTAATTGCATAGGAGGAGATTGTCTACCTTTCTCCCATAGCACAGCTGGATTCAAACCACATGCTTTTGGGATTGCAGTGTAACTTCTTACCTCTTGGCCACCAGAGCTCCCTGTACTACTTTTGTTGTTGTTGTATACTATTGAGTCAGAACTCCGGTGGATTTTCAGAGGCATTTAATTGCATGGGAGGAGATTGTCAATTCTTCTGTCACAAAGAATCTGATGGTTTCAAACTACGTGCCTATGAGATTTCAGTGCAGCTTCTTGCCACTAGGCCACCTGAGGTCCCTGTGCTACCTTTGGATGCTATGCTTGGGTGGGTTCAATTCATTGATCATTAGGTTAAGAGTGAAGTATAAGCTAGTTAGGCCACCTGGTTGTTAGAGTCAAATACTTTTAGAATTGGAACCAAGGGAAAGGAAAAGGTTTAAATCTTGTGAACAGCATCTAACAAAAATAACATCAATGAAGCTTTTCGTTGCTTTTAGATTAGATTTATTAGAACATATTTTCTTCCCTAGAGAAGTCTCATATTTATAGAAAACTTTTTTTCAGAAAGCAGAGTTCCCACATTCCATCTATTCCTGCACTCTATTAATTATATCAAGATCTTACATTTTTAGGAAAGTCATTACAACTGATGAGTCAATCCTAATGCATTGTTATTATTAACTTAAGTTCATAGTTCACATTTGGGCTCACTTACAGTGTTAATCAGTGTTATGGACAAAGTACTGGCACATGGCCACTTTTATAATATCATACAAAATTATTTCATTGCACTAAAGATGCCTCATGCTCTATCTATTCACCCTTTCCCCCTTTTTTCCACTCCTCTGGCAACCACTGGTATTTTCATGGTCTTTATACTTTTCCCCCGTTATTTTGTTTTTTTTACAATAATAACAATAATAGGAAGAAGAAGAGAATTCAGTGCACATCCTTGGGGCCAGAAATTCCTTCACCAATGTTATTATTCTTAAATTCATTCATTGTTATACATTTTCTTCCCTCTCATCCTTCCACCCTTCTTCCTGGTTTTTATACTTTTGCCTTTGCTAGAGTGTCATATAGTTGGAATTCTACCATATGTAGGTTTATACACGGGCTTCTTTCATTCGTTATTGTTGTTGTGTACCGTTGAGTTAGGACTGACTCATAGCTCACTATTCAGTGCATTTTCAGAGGCAGTAAATCACAAGGAATTTAACTGCCCACCTTTCTCCTACAGAGCAGCTGGCACATTTGACAGCACAATTGCTTAACCCTAGGCCACCAAAGTAGTATGCATTTAATGCTGCTTTTTATTTAGTGTTTTTTCATGTTTTTATAGCACATTTCTTCTTAGCATTCCATTGTATGGATGTATCACAATTTGTTCATCTACTTAATGACATTTTGATTATTTTCATATATGTTGTTAATGTGTAAACCATTGGATAAGAACTGACCCATAGCTGACCCTCCAGCAGGTTTTCAGAGGCAGTTAATTGCATGTGAGGAGATTACCCATCTTTCTCCTCTGCTGAGCATTGGTGGATTTCAACCACATGCCTTTAGGATTGCAGTACAGTGTCTTACCACCAGGCCACCAGAACTCCCTACTTCTATATATTGGCATTGTGTGTGTGTGTGTGTGTGTGTGTGTGTGTGTGTGTGTGTGTGTGTTTACCGTCAAATCAGATCTGACTGGTACAGGAGGAGATTGTCCCTCCTTCTCCAGCAGAGCATCTGGTGGATTCAAACCATGCACTTCTGGGATTGCAGTGCAACTTCTTGCCACTAGGCCACCAGAGCTCACCATATTAGCAATTTTTAATAACGTTGTTTTAAAAGTTCATATGCAAGTTTTTATGTGGACATGCTTTTCATTTCATTTGGGTAAATACTGAGGAATATGATTGTTGTATCAAATAGTAAACCCATGCTTAAGTTTATTAAGATGAAAGTTTTTTTCACACATTAGTTGCAGAGCTTGGTGAACATACGAGTTTTCTCTTTATTTTTATTCTCTACATATGACTAGTACCTACTTATAAATAAAGCATGATGAACTATTTCGGTTTGATGTGTGATGGTACTATAGTTTGCATTTCATTTCTATAATTCATGTGCATTTATTGTAGGGAAAGCATTTTAAAATGAAATGTCGGAGGAAGTGATTGTTAAAGTATACTATAAAAATAAATGGATTTCTTTCTAGAATACAAATGATAGTACTATTGTGAAAAAATATCACTCTGAGAAATTTCAAACTGCCTTAGAAATTATTGCCTTTCATTTTACATTGTGACATCTAAATGATAATTTTTCCTTTGTAATTGTCAATCACTACCTTAAATATGTATAATATTATTACTAAAGACCACCATATAGATATAGTATGTCCTTGGAAATATTTATAGCCAAATTCTTGACATAGTCCATAGGGAGTTGTTGCTAGCTCAAAGGCCACATCTCTAGAAGTTTGAATCCACCTCAGCTCCACTGAACATTGATGAGAAATCTCTTCCCATGTGATTTACAGCCTCAGAAATGCTATGGAGGATCAGGTTTGAATAGATTCAGACAGAAAAACAATGAATAAAGGTCTTGAAATTATATTTATACAGTATTTCTTTTAAAATTAAATAAGAGAGAAGTGCAAAAAATAAAGGGGAATATGTTAGTAGATATGAAAAATGAACAAGGCCTACAACAAAAATGTCCAGTATCATTTAAGAAAATAACATGTATAAATACTTGCACAATTGTATATGCATGCAATTTTCTCTCTCTACATATATACACATTGTATGTGTGTGTACATACCCATCATATATGTGTACACACACATCATATATATATTTATATATACACACATACACACACACACACACACACACATACATCACACTATATGGAGAGAGGAAAAAAACCACAAGATTGAATAATTATTGTGGTGTCACAGGCTTATTGTTCAAAATGGCTTTCCTAGCCATCACCTTTGATATTTTTTTCATACATGATTGAGTGAGAATCTTAAATAAGATATGTATTAACTAATCTTTATGGGATTAATCAGTTTCCCCCATCCCACATGATGTTTAAAAGGAACATAGTTAGAAACTAAAGGTGGTATCTCACTACTAGCAAGGAAGAAGAGAATGCAGTGCACATCCTTGGGGCCAGAGATTACTTCACCAGCCAGACTAGAACATACATGAGAGAAACCTCAGTTAAGAGCCAGAAAATGACATGAAACAAAACTAAGTTGAGACTAATGTCTCATGAAGCCAGATCCAGGGGCATTTCTTTATCTGAACTTTTTGGAGGGTTGAGGGAGATTCCATAAATGGCAGTACTAGCTCCACAGGAGAAGGGCAGGAAATCTCTTCTTAGGGAGTATATTGCCTCTGAAAATCTGAAAGTCAGCAATGGGTTGGTTCTGACTTGATGGCAAACAACAGCAAGGGAACTATGTAGCACTGACATAAGTTGTGAGGTTGAAGATCAAATAGCCTGGGAGAATGCTTGATAAGCTGTCCTAACACAGGAATTATATTCTGTTGCCAACCTGAACTGTAACCGTGAGAGTCTCTAGTAAATCTCATAACCATAAGTACAGTACTGTGAAATCTGTGTGGTCAGTGCAATGGACTTTGGACCCTATGGTGGAGAAGTATGATTGGTATTGAAAGTGGTAGAGGTAGATGTGGGAGCTATCTGTGACTTCATTACTTTTGAATTGTGGATGTTGATTGGCTCAAGTCTTCCTTGAGGAATTAATAGAGGTCTGAAACAGCCTTCTCCATACTGCCTACACTCTTTAAAATTACAATCCTATAGATAAGATTCACAGTTTGGGTATAGTAAATTACTTGAGTGTAAACCTCAGGCTGCATAGTCCATATTGTGCTTACCTGCTAACCAAATGACTGTTTCTTGATATTCAAATTCACTAACTACTCTACAGGAGAAAGATGGACCATCTTCTTCTATTAATATTTACCACCTTAGAAAGCTAATGGAGGGTCACTCAGTTGCTATTGTTCATAACCAACTCAACTGCAGTGAGTTCAGTTTTGAAAGTTATTCACTATCTTTTTCCAACTTGTTGCTGTTAGGTGCTGTTGAGTTGATTATGACTTGACAATCCTATGAACAACAGGTCTGAACCCTGTCCTATCCTGTGCCGTCCTCATTATATTCAAGCCCATTACATCAGTCACTGTGTTAATCCATCTCGTGGAGGGTCTTCTTCTCTTTTACTGCCCCTTTCACCTGTCCAAGCATGATGCCCTTCTTCAGAGAATAGCCACTCTTAACAACATGACCAAAGTTTGGCAGGCAATGCTTTGCCATTTTTGCCTTCATAAAACACTCTGTTTGAATCTTCTCCAAGACATATCTTTTTGTTCTTTTGGCAATCCATAGGATAATCAGTATTTTTCTCCAAAACCACAACTCAAAGGTATCAATTCTTCTTCTGTCCTCCTTATTCATTGTCCAGCTTTCGGATGCATAGGAAGTGATTGAGAAAACCATGCCTGTTTCAGGGGAACCTTAATGTTCAAACTGATATTGTTGCTCCTCAGTAATTTGAAGAGGTACTGACTGTAGATTTTCTTGATACAATATGTCTCCTGATTTCCTGACTGCTGATTCCAAGGGTGTTGACGTGAATGCAAGTAACATGAAGTTGTTGACAATTTTAGTCTTTTCTTCATCTATCATAATGTTGTGTATTGGTCCAGTTATAGCAATGACCAATAGATTCAATGTTGCTGCCCACCCACGCTTCCTTACTCCACCACCATCCCTACCTACTTTTGCCTACAGCATTCAATACCTGTCTCTCATTGAGCGGCCTCTGATGTGATGACCTAAGTCCCAAGCCATCAGGATTTCTGTGATTCTGATTCTGAACATATTGTTCAGAATTATCCAAAAATGTTTCAAAAAAATTCTCGATAAACATTTGGAACAATAAGTCAACAGAGAACTGCCAGATGTACAGACTGGATTTAGAAAAGGTCGTGGTACTAGGGATACCTAATGTTAGATGGGTCTTGGAAGAAATCAAAGAATACCAGAAGAATGTCTATCTGTGCTTCATTGACTATGCAAAGGCTTTTGACTGTGTGGATCACAAGAAGCTGTGGCTGATTCTGAGAAGAATGGGAATCCCAGAACATTTGATGGTGCTAATGCAAAACCTATACTTGGACCAAGGGGCAGTCGTCAGAACAGAGCAAGGAGACACTACATCGTTCAAAATCAAGAAGGCGGTCTCTTAGGGAATGCATTTTGTCTCCATACCTTTTCAATCTGTATGCAGAACAGATCATCCAAGACTCTGGGCTGTACAAAGAGGAATGTAGCATCAGGATTGGTGAGTCATCAACAACCTGCGTTATACAGATGACACAACCCTGCTTGCTGAAACTGAGGAGGACTTGAAGCACTTGCTGCAGAAGGTCAAGGACTGCAGCCTCCTATATGGATTGAAGCTCAACATCAAGAAAACAAAGATTCTCACCACTGGGCCAATTGGCAGCATCAGTATGGATGCTGAAGAGATTGAGATAGTTAACAGTTTTAGTTTGCTTGGCTCCACAGTCAACACTCTTGGTAACAGCAAGAAAATCAAGAGACGAATTGCATTGGGAAAGTTGACTGTGAGGGACTTCTCAAGAGTACTGAAGAGCAATGATGTCAGGCTGGAGAATAAGGCATGCCTGATCCGGGCTATAGTCTTCACAATTATGTGCTATGCATCAGCGAGTTGGACAGTGAATAGGGTTGATAGAAAGAAAATCAATGCCTTTGAGCTTTGGTGCGGGAGAAGAGTGTTGAATATACCATGGACTGCTAGGAGAATAAAACAGGGTTGTCCTGGAGAAGGTGAAGCCAGAATGCTCCTTGGAGTCAAGGATTCTGAAGCTTTGTCTGACATCCTTTGGGCATGTTGCAAGGAGGGACTGGTCCTTGGAGAGGGACATCATGTTTGGCAGAGTGGAGGGGTAGCAAAGGAGAGGAAGACCTTCAATGAGATGGATCGGTTCTGTGACAGGAGCAAAGGGAAAAAGTGTGTTTGAGATGGCTAGGTTGGCACAGGATAGAACAGCATTTAGAGCTCTTGTACATAGGGTCGCTATGAGTCACAAATGACTCGATGGCACAAAACAACAACAACATTGGTCCATTGGTGACAATTTTTGTTTTCTTGATGTTGAGATATAATCCACACTGAAGTCTTTCATTTTCTGCGACAAGTGCTTCAAGTTCTCCTCACTTTCAGAAAGCAAAGTTGTGTTATCTGCATAACACAAGTTGCTAAATTTCCCCAGCTAATCAGCAATTAACATCTCACAAATCTTATAAATTATCAATATATCTCATATATTGTTAAGCTTTCCAAATGAATCAAAACAGAAAATAAGAAAACGAAAATATTAAGGTTCTTAATAACCATGTTAAACAGTATACATATACTCTTTTTTAATTTTTATTTTATTTTAATAATTTTAATGAACATTTACAGATATTTTGGATTTCCATTTATTCATTGCTGCACTTCTTTCGTCACCCAACCCTCCCCCCCCTTAGCTCCATACTCTTAAGAAACAAAATATTTCTTTATTATATAGTTATACTTTCATTTACTAGCATAATATATTAAACTTCCTTTGCACTCAGCACCAGTAGAGTTTGGCAAGGAACATTTAGCTTCTATCACAATGATAACAATATTTAAAATTGTACAATAACTGAGAAACTGTACTTCTTCTTTAAATCTCAAACGGAAGCAAGAACATATAGAAGATTTTCTCTTTATGATTTTTACTCCTTTCTACTATCAAAACACAAGTGATTACCCTTGTATAATGATATAATAAGGAACTTCATAAATAATAGTAATATGATCAAATCCACCAAAGCCATCCATTAAGCCTAGATATTGACTACTGTATGCAATTTTATAATTTAAAGGAAATAAAATAACACTAAATCTGTCTATTTACATAATATAATTGTAATATCACAAATACAATCTCTCACATGTGTTGCTACAATTAACTTTATAAAGTCATATTGTAAGTTGTGAAAATGTCTATGAAAATCAACAGAATAAAAACTTCTCAGTAAAATACACATAAGCAGTAAAACATATCTACAATGCCATTCAAAATTGAGGGAAGAAACATTAAAGCCAACTGGGTATATAGTTCTACAGTCACATCAGTACTTTAGTATGAGAACATAGTACTTTACAAACTATGAGAAAGAAATGAAATTTCAGGAAGTGTTTAACTGATAGAAAGGGCTTACTTTATCGGTTAAGATAAAGGAAGTACAGGAAGACATTCCAAGGGCAAATTGCTACTTTGGAAAAGGCACAGAATTTTATAGTATAAATTTATGCTAAGGTTTACTACCTTTGTGGCTTGTCTCATTCTATATTGCCTACGAAATTGCTGTTGGGATCAATACCAGATTCTATAAATGAACAAGACATAATTCATTCCTTATTTTTATATAACTTCTTTTATTTCAGGTTTTAAAAACTCTTAAGCATAGTTAGACGTAGTTGACAAACAAAGCCATTCAAGCATTCCTATAGCTAATCTTGTTTTCCAACATATAATGTTAGACAAATAAAATGCAATAACTAATTCAAGTAAGTGACCCAGCACCATTCCTATTATGAGAACCGGCCATCTGTTCATTGTCCTCGAAAGCTAAGCACTTCTCTGGTTTAACTTTTTTACAGCAGTCATTATTCACTTTGGCAAGCATTACATGTATTGTTTGTTTCATCACCATAAAGATTCTATTTTGGCATCCAAAGGCTGTATATTTTGTCTTCTGGCATCATAGGAGCATTCATTCCTCTTCATAATGTAGGAAATTTATTCAGTGCCAATTAGAAGAATAAACTGCCAGATAGTAATGCCTCTGATACATCAGAAATGATATGAAAACTAATTTCTTCCTGTTATTAGCCACTTATAGGGAAATTTCTCCAATAATTTCTCTCATATTATAAAGAAAATTTTAAGCTAATCCCATAAAATTATAAACATTTGGGTTTTTTATTAAAATAATTTCATGTGGTTCTACTTATTGCAATGAACTAGACTCCTCATAATTTTACTTCCTAAAGAATCAGCCACCTCAAGAGATACATCAATACTTTCAATATAGAAAAGAAAATATTCCTCCTTGGCTCCTATTTTCTCTTTCAGAGCCCACAAAGCCAAATGTTAAAGCATTCTATTTGCCTTTTATCTACAGTGTCAAAGTAGGATTTTAAAAAAGTTAAAAATATGTCTCCCGTACAAATATAGATGAATGCACATCAAAATGTGTTTACTCAGTATTGAGCGATCCAGTTAGATATTGTTAGCACTGGTTCTGAGAATTCTGGGGAACTAGTATTTATAGACTTTGGGGAGGGAGGAGAAGGGAAGGAATGTAAGAATGAAAACAAGATAACTGTGTAAGGTATGAATTGTTTGATTTTTTTTTAATTTTTTATTTTATTTTATTATTTGTGTGTGTGCGTGTACCGTCAAATCAGATCTGACTGGTACAGGAGAAGATTGTCCCTCCTTCCCCGGCAGAGCATCTGGTGGATTCCAACTGTGCGCCTCTGGGTTGTTTGATGTTTTATAAAACAACAAAATCATAACTTTTATAGTTATCTTCTCTATTGGAAAGGAATCTCTAAGTCAACATGCATCTGAGATCCAAGAAAATAGTTTTAGCAATCTGTGGGGGAAAAAACGCTTTTTTCTGGATATTTAAAATATTCTCAGGTAAGACTGATAAATGATACCCTAGTATGACAATTAATCAACCTGAAAACTTTCTCCTTTTGCTTTGTTTATAAGTGTTGAATATTCTTTTTTCTTAACAGTTCCATGAAATTGAGAAAGTAATTATAGAATAGAAAGTCTGGTTGAAAGTCATTTTCTCTTTTGTCAACATTCTGCCTTTCTATTATGTCTCTTTCCAAGGAATAGGACCTTTTAGCAGCTTGCCTGAAGTACATGAGATGAAGCTTTATCATCATTGCCTCCAAAGAGTACTTCTGGCTGCACTTGCTCCAAGACATATTTGTTTGGTTTTTGGGAGTTCATGAGATGTTCAGTACACTTCTCCAATGCCACAGCTCAAAGACATCAAATCTTCTCCTGTTATCCTTATTCATTTTCCATCTCTCAGATGTGTAACAGGTGATCAGAAAGACCATGGCCTGAATCAGATGAATCTTAGTAATTAAACTGACATCATAACTCCTTGATAATTTGGAGAGGTTCTTAACTATAGAGTGTCAGTGCAGTTGTTGTTGTTGTTGTTATGTGCCGTTGAGTCGTTTGCGACTCATAGCGACCCTATGCACAACAGCCCTAAACTCTGCTCTATCCTGCGCCAACCGCACTGCCTCTGACACACCCATCCCAATTACCCCAGTCACCGAATCGATCCATCTCATAGAGGGTCTTCCCCTCCTGCGCCGTCTCTCCACCCTCCCAAGCATGATGTCCCTCTCCAAGGACCCGTCCCTCCTGGCAACATGTCCAAAGTATGTCAGACGAAGCCCCAGAATCCTTGCCTCCAAGAAGTTGCTTGGTTTAATCCTCTCCAAGATGAATCTGTTTGTTTTCCTGGCAGTCCATGGTACATTCAGTACTCTTCTCCAGCACCACAGCTTAAAGGCATCAACTCTCCTTCTGTCCTCCCTGGTCATTGTCCAACTCTCTGATGCATAACAAGCGATTGCAAAGACCATGGCCTGTATCAGGTGCACCTTAGTCTCCAGAGAGACACCGTTGCTCTTGAGTACTTTAGAGAGGTCCCTAACAGTGCAGTATATCTCCTGATTTCCTGACTTCTGTTACCAAAGGTATTGCTTGTGGATCCAAGTTAGATGAAGTTGTTAACAGTTTCAATCTTTTCTCCATGTATCATGATTTTGCCTATTAATTCATTGGTAAGAGTCTGTTTTCTTGTCAGTGAGATGCAGTCCATGTTGAAGGCTCTATTCTTTGATCTTCTGCAACGAGTGCTCCATGTACCACTCACCTTCAGCAAGCATGATTGTGTCATCTGCGTAATACAGGTAATCAATGAATCTTCCTCCTATTCTGATGTCACATTCTTCTTCATAGAGTCAGGCTTCTCAAATAATTTTCTCAGCATAAAGATTGAATATGTATGGAGAGAGAATACAACCCTGATGCATTCCCTTCAATTTTTAAAACCATAATAGTGTTCCTTTGCTCTGTTCACACAACAGCTTCCTAGTCTAGTTATAGGTTTTGCATGAGTACGAATAAGTGCTCTTGGATTCCCATTCTTCTCAATGTTACCCATAATTTGTTTTGATCCACACACTATCTATAGTAAAACATATACTGGTGAAATTTACTTATCTTCATTATTTTCTTAGTCCAGATTTTATTCCATAAACATAACAGGTAACATAAAAATCTAAATCGGTCATTCCTTGAAAAAAAAAATTGAGCAAACTCATGGATGTAATTAAGGACAGAGGTATACCTTATCCAATGCAGAGTATATTCAATTATTTTGTATTCATCAGAAAGTTGGACAACAAATAAGGTAGACTAAAGAATTGGTGTCAAGAGTTGGTGTGTTGACAAAGAATATGAAATATATTATGAGTGCCAAAAAAAACACACAAATTTGTGTTAGAAGAAATGCAAACAGACTGCTCTATAAAGGCAAGGATGATGAAACCTCATCTCAAATATTTGTAGTATTATTGTCAGAAGAAACTAGGCTTTGTGTGAAACTTATCATGCTTGGAAAAGTAAGAGTATCTACAAAAGAGAGTAAGACCTTCAGTGAGATGAATTGACACTGTACTGCAACAATGGGCTTACTAGAGATTGTAGGGATGACACAGGACAGGGGTAAAGTTTCCACCTGTTGGTCATAGTGTTGTTATGAGTCATAATCAACTAGAAGGATAGTCAACTCAATGGCACCTAACAACAACATGGTCTTCTAAATCCATCGATTATTAGGTCATCTTCCATCTTGGAGTGTTAGAATTTGAATGCATAGTGAAGAAAATACTTTTTGAGTCTTGAAATTATGTTATTTTTTCCTAAACTTCTTCTCAAATATACTCCTTCAACTTCTCAACACTACCAAATACATACATTGAAAGTTCCCAACTATACAAATGTGCAAGTCACTTTACATAGAAGCCCACAACGAACTAAATAAAAGAATTGTGATCATCATCATCTTTGTGTCAATGAAATAGTCTCAATATTTCTATTCTAAAAAAAATGTAATCACATAGACTATAGATTTCACATGTTCTTGATTTAAATTAATTCAGTTATAAGACAATCACTATTAATATAGAATGTTATTATTTTTTCCCAACTTCTTGAACTTAGTCTTCAATTTCCTCAATTAGGGAAAATCAGAAGCTCTAAATGCACTCTCTTATGGAAATGTGAATTATGAAAATTAACAGATAATGCATTAACTTAATGCTTCAGGAAATAAGTGCCTTTAAAATACCTGAGAATCTTTAACTTATAGGAGAACTCAGCTAGCATTGTCAGTCCATAAGGAATTGTGCTGTCAACTCAAAGGTGACTTCTTTCTGACTGTTCAGATCCACTTGGGGGTTTTGCAGGAGAAAGATGGGCTACTTCCTCCCATAAAACTCACAGCTTATGAAAACTCACTGGAAGGACAGTCATAAGTCAGTTCTAACTCACCAGTAAGGAACTGAACCTATTGCTGTGGTTGTAACTGTAAATGAAATCACTTAATGAGCCTCGATCTTCTTTTGAAATATTTTAGTAAGCAGAATATAATATATGCAGTTTGGTTGAAACCTGAAGAATCTTCTCTTTGATTCAGCTAGTTGTGTACATGAGGGAATACAGTTAATAGTGTACTGTGGTAGGCATCAGTATGAGACTTCATGAAGGCTAAAAGGTTTGACAAAGTCATTTTTTAATATCCTTGTACAAAAGATAAGGAGAAAGAGATTAAATTATAACACAATTGAGTGTATTTAAAACAAATTGAAAAGGCATTTCTGTAGGATGATGATTAATGAAATGATGTCACAGTCTGTGAGCCTCGTTTTCAACCCTGTCTTGTTCAACAATTTTATCAATGACTTGGATGAAGACAGAAAATATCTATGCATTCTATTTGTAGATAATATAAAACTTAGAAGGTGAAGGAATAATGTTAGATGACAGTGAGTTAAAAAAATCTTGACAAGCTAGAGAGACGAGTCAAAACTGACAAGATGGAATTTAAAAAGGATAAAGGCAAAGTCAGTACAATAACAAACACACAAAAAAAAGGCCAGGTATTCTGTACAAATACTGGCTGAAGAAGCTGTGGCTCAAAGGCAGCAGGTAAATTGTGGACAGAGGAATTTAGGTGAATTAATAATAAGTTCCCTATTAGGTAATTGCATAGGTTATGATAAGGAGTTTGCTCTTTACAAGAAAAAAATATAAAAGAATAAAGTCCTCGTTCTGTAATGTATTGGGGATTAAGTTTAACCTCACTTTCCTTACATGTAAAATTAAACAGATAATGATAAAAGCTTTCATTATGGTATCAACTAGGTTATTCTTTTAAAGTGCTCTTGAATCTTTCATGTTTACTAAGCCTTTCTTAACTATACCATAGCTTCATTTTTCTCTCATTCCATTCAAGACAGGTTGTTGTTGTTAGGTGTTGTTAAGTCGAGTATGACTCATAGTGACCCTATGAACAGTCATCCTGAAACTTGCCCTATCCTGTGACATCTTCACCATCTCTGATACACTAGAACCCCTTGAAATATGTAGAAAGGAAAATATAGCAAGGTAAAGGGGATGGTGGGAGGGCAAACAAGAGAAGGGAATGTTAATCAATGTTTGTTGAACAACTTCTTGGGGTCAGCTACTCTACCAAGGGAGCCTATGCACAGGAACTCATTTCACTCTGATAACTAAAAATAACAAAGATGTCATTTCTAGGTGAGAAAAAGCAGCACAGCCAAGATGACAACTGAACTTGGAACCCAGGTCTGCACTTCAAGTTTGAGGATCTGGCTGCTACCATCATTCACTTCAAAAAAGAGTATTTTGTGAGTGTCAAGTGACAAGCCTGCTCAATGTTTTTTCATCTTATCTGTAACTTTAAAAAAATTCCATTACCACGTTGATATTAATGTTATTTAGGTTTGTTCAGTCTGTGAGAAGTTATTTTAACGCATTAAATTGTGGCTATGACTCAACTTGCCTATATAAAGCAATTCAGTAGGCACAACAACATTCCTGATAGTCATCTCATTTCTTAAATCAGAACCTTTCCCAAAATCAGTTCTTGAAAAACTTTTTCCCTTAACTTTTTATCCCTAATTCTATAGATTTCATTTTTTTGAAGTCATGTCTATTATGCCTTATGCAATTGTACTAAAAGTATTTAGGAAAGGTCAATAATAAAAGACAGAAAGACTATTATGTTAAGCAATATCAAAGATCCATACCTTTACAGAGTTTTCAAATTTTCAAAGTCCAAGTAAAAGATATTTTCTGTGAAGTCCTACTGACTACATCCAATCTCAAGCCAGATAACTCCTCTATCATACCTTTAAATCTCTTACATAACACACATTGCACTGCACTGCAAATATTTGATGAGGTATTAAGTTGTTTAATTATACATTCTAATGGAAACAGCAACACCACAGATGTTACATTCCAACAAAGACCATAAACCATTTACAGAATTGTTTAAAAAGTTAATTAGAAACTCTACCTAAACTCTTTCATTCACCTTAGGTATGCTATTGCTATTATGTGCCATTGGGTCACCTGCAACTCATAGTACAATAGCTCTGAAGCCTGCTCTATTCTAAGCCAATCCCACTGATTCTGACACACCTTTCCTCATTACCCCAAATACTGTATCAATCTCAATCTATCTCACCTGAAGTCTTCCTCTCCTGAGCTGTACCTCCACGCTTCTAAGCATGTAAGTTTCCTCCTTGCCATATGTCCAAAGTATGTGATACGGAGCTTCAAACTCCTAGTTTCTAAGGAGAAACTTGGTTTTTTCCTCTCCAAGACAGACTTATTTATTTTCTTGGTGATATGTTCAAGATTCTTCCCCAGTACCACAACTCAAAGGCATAGATTCTTCATCTGTCATCCTTAATCATTGTCCCACTCTCTGATTCATTATGTCTCTCTCCAATTACTGCTTCTTCCTGAAAATATGCCCAAAGTGAGACAAAGTTTCACCATCTTTGCCTCTAAGGGGCTCTCTGCTTACACTTTCTTTAAGACAAATTTGTTTGTTCTTTTGACAATCCACCATGTAGGCAAAATTCTTCATGAACATCACAATCAAAGGATTCAATTCTTCTGTCACCCTTACTCATTTTGTAACTTTCAAATGCATAAGAAACAAATGAAAATGCCATGGCTTGAATCAGGCATGCCTTAGTCTTTAAATTTGGTCCAGTTTAAAGCATAGGCCTGTGGGGAGTGGAGGAGAGACAATATGCTTGGAAATGCAGGGAGTAACTAAAAGAAAGGAAGACCCTCAATGAGATAGATTTACACAATGGCTGCAACCATGGACACAGCAGAGAGTGTGAGGATGGAGCAGAATTGAGCAAGGAGTTTTGATGTTGTACCTAGAATCTCTTTGAGTCAAAGTCAACATGATTGCTACTAAAAACACCAGAGGCACCTCTGAAGAAAGATTTAATGATTGGCTTCCAAGAAGTCACAGCTTTTGAAAGCCATCTACAGCGCACTTTTACTGTGGCTTTAATTATGGGGTCACCATAAGCTGGAATCAAAAGCAACAGGCTTGATTTTTGTTTTTTAAATCTGGAATGAGTAGGGGGATGGCATTTAAAAGGAACATCAATAGTTCCATTCTTGAAGCTTAGCATATAGGCCCTAAAGTTAGAAGAAACACAGTGAACTGTGTCTGACTTCCACCCACATAGCTGGAGGTAATAGATATAGGTTATTGAACTACAATTGTGTTGCTGCCATGCGTTATGGCAACTTTTCAGGAGCACTGCATATTTAAATATATTCTGACTGCAAAATCTACTCTATACAAAGTGCTCTTTTCAGTTATCAGTGTGCTTTTCTTACCATAATATTCAACAAACTCTTCAGAATCCTTGTGATGACTCAGTTAGTGTATCATTTCTTATTCAAACTTTCCTCTTCCTTGCTTTATGCGATCGTTCAATGTTGTATTGTGCAAAGACCTTGAGCTTTGAAGTCAAGTGGACTTAAATTTTATTTAGTCCAGTCAGTAAGCATCTATTGAGTGCAGAGTATGTGCCAGGGAATAAACAAGGCCCTGGGGATCAATGGTAAACAAGGGAAACAAGGAATAATGTCAGAAACAGAACAATATGCCCTCATTGTGCTTAATAATTAATCCGGTTACACCACATTTCAGCTATTTTACCTTGAGAAAAAGTCTTAAATTATCTGAGCAAAGCCATTGTAGTCTATAAAAAGAGAATAATATTACCTATTTCATGGAGATTAAATGAGGCAAATAATGTAAATTGCCTATAAATCTTTAGCAGAAAGTTATTTAGTAAATGTTGAAGCCTTCCCCCTCCATTCCCTCTCCAGCACCATGTCCATTAACTGCAAATTCTCATATTGCTCACTGATTCTGTATATTTTTCTTTAATTATCAGCAAGCAGCTATGAAACATCGGCATTCGCCTAAAGGTCTCCTAGCTTTGCCTTTCCTCATTCTTTACTTTCTCCCTAAGGAATTGCATTTAGTCCCTTGGCACCAGATATCACTTTTATGCAATATTACTTCAGAGTATGTTTTCAAATGTGATCTCTTTTTTTATAGTTCTCACAATAAATCTCCATGATGTCTCTATTTCAGTGCATTTAAAGACAAACTCACCATGTTGAGCTCAAAATCTACTCCAACATTCATAAAAATGCTATTAAATTGGACAAATAAGCATTTTTTTTTTAACTTTTTTGTTTCTCCTTGTTGTGAATTGCATTTGACTCACACAGGAGGAGATTGACCCTCCTTCTCCAGCAGAGCATCTGGTGGATTTGAACAATACACCTTCAAAATCTCACTATATTCACAAAGATTTTCTGGAAGACATCCTCATCACCATATGAGTTTAAAAATATTACTGTAAATTTTTAAGACAGAACCAGTATACTTAATTGAAATATGTCTATTCACTAGCAGAAATCTCCAAGGTGTATTTTTATGAAAATATAATTTCAATATAACAAATGATCAAATATTTATTTGAACTTAGTCACATAGCTTCCAGCATTATTTTCAACAATGCAAGTCACCACAATGAGAGAAAATGACAGAAGCTATACCACTAGTATTTCCATACAGTAGGGTCACTCATTGTAGACAGGTTTCAGTAAAGTTTCCAGACTATGACACACTGTCATTGTTGTTATATGTCATTGAGTTATGTACAGCTCATAGAGATCCAATAAACAACAGATCTGAGCCTTGTCCTATACTGTGCCATCGTCACGCTTCCTTACACATTAGAGCCCATTGTGGCAGTCACCGTGTTAATCCACCTGGTAGAGGGTCTTCCTCTCCTTCACAGAACATCCTCCCTTGAAAGCATCATGTCCCTTTCCAAGAAATAGGACCTCCTAGCAACATGCCCAAAGTATGTGAGCCAAAACCTCATCATTCTTGCCTTCAATGAGTACTCTGGCTGCACCTTCTCCAAGGTATATTTGTTTGTTCCTTCGGTTATCCATGACATGTTCGGTGCTCCTCTCCAAAACCACACAGTTCATCTCCTATCATCCTTATTCATTGTCCACCTCTCAAATGCATAGCAAATGATTGGAAGCACTATAGCCTGAATCAAACACACTTTCATCCTCAAACTGACATCATTATTCCTCAGAAATTTGGAGAGGTCCCTAATGGCAGATTTTCCCAGTGCAGCGCATCACCTTATTTCCTGGTTGCAGGTACCAAGGGTGTCAATCGTGGCTCCAAGTAAGATGAAGTTGTTGACAGTTTGTAACAATTGACTTGTTTCAATTAACAGATGCAGCCTATAGTGGAGTGGACTAGGGGGTGGGGGGAATTATATAACAAGGAAAGAATTTTATTTATTTTTTTTAACTTCTCAAAGAGAAAATCAAACTGGAGGTAAGGGCTGGGCAGGGAGGAAAGTGTACAACAATGAATGAATGGAAACCCAAAGTCTCTGTAAACTTTCCTTAAATTTAAAAAAAAAGAGAGAGAGAAATCAAAACAGATGTAGCCTTGGATGAGCTCATCAGGAAATTTGGAAGACAGCTGTTCAGCCAATGGATTGGAAGATGTCCATATTTGTTCTCATTACTAAGAAAAGTGATCCAACGTTGTTGTTGTTGTTATGTGCCATCGAGTCGTTTGCAACTCATAGCGACCCTATGTACAACAGCCCTAAACCCTGCTCTATCCTGTGCCAATCACATTGCCTCTGACACACCCATCCCGGTTACCCAGTTGGGATTATTAATATCACATGAAAACAAAATACTGCTGAAGATCATTTAAAATGGCTAGAACAATACATAGATATGGAACTTCCAGAAGTTCAAATAGGATTTAGAAGAGGCAGTGGCACCAGGATTATCACTGCTAATGTTAGGTGGATCCTGGCTTACAGAAAGGAATACCAGAAGAATATCTATTTGTGCTATATTGACTATGCATTTTATTGTGTGGATCATAGCAAATTGTGTCTGAAATTGAAAAATATGGGAGTCTCAGAGCACTTACTTGTACTAATGTGGAACCTGGACCTGGACCAGTAGACTTCTGTGTGAACATAGAAGGGAAACACTGCATGGTGTAATTAAGAGGGGAATGTATCAGGGTTGTATTCTCCCTCCATACCTATTTAATCTGTATGAAGAGTAAATTATTCAAGAATCTGGACTCCATGAAGAGGAAAGTGGCACCAGATTGGATTCATCAAGGACCTGTGTTAAGCAAATAATACAACCTTACTTGTTGAAAGTGAGGAGGACTTGAAGTACTTGTTGCAGAAGATCAAGAACTGTAGCCTTTGGTATAGATTGCATCTCAATGTCAAGAAAATAAAGATTCTTACCAATAGTATGATAGGCAAGACAGACTAGGTAGGAAGAATTACCAGGAATCCACTTCTGAAATAATAGACCCTTGGACTCTTTAGCATCAGAGCATTGTCCAATCAATATTGTAACAGATGTCATCTTCAGGTTGGAAGGCACTCAAAACACAAGTTAGGAAGATATGACTCATCAAAGTAGAGTCTAATATAATGGGCAGATAAACAACTGCACACATTCATTAATAATTGTACCATAAAATGTATGAATTATGAACCTAGCACAACTGGAAGTGGTGTTAAGTGTTGTTGAGTCTTGTACAACCTTAGGAAAAACAGATCTGAACCCTGTTCTATCACAATCTTTGACACACTTGAGCCCATTGCCACAGTTGCTGTGTCTATTTGCCAGGTCAAAGTCTTTCTCTCTTTCACTTTTCTAAGCATGATGTCTTTCTCCAATGAATGGCCTTTCCTAGCAACATGCCTACAGTATGTAAGACACAGTTTAATAAGCTTTTCCTCCAAGGAGCACTGTGGCTACACCTTCCCCAAGACATCTCTTTTTGTTCTTTTTATAATATCTAGGATATTTAGTAATCATATCCTATTGTCCTAGACATTAGTGTACTGAAATGAACCAGGTCAAATAAAAAAAATTTGTCATTTTGTATAAGATAATCATATACTCTACCATGGTGGGAATGATATATTTAAGAGGAACTCATCATTAAAAAGAACATTTCAAGATGTGATCTGAAGTGTAACGCTGTCTGTAATAGGATAATATTACTACAAAGTGAAGGAAAATCTATTAATACAACTATTATTCAAATTTATGCACTAATCACTAAAGCCAAAATTAAGAAAGTGAGGATTTTAACAACTTCTGCATTCTAGAATTGAATGAACACATATCAAGTTGTGTTAATAATTGGGATGCAAAAGTCAGAAATGAAAAAATTACTAATAGTTGGAAAATATGGTATTAGTGATAGAAATAAAGTATGTGTCAGGATGGCATTCTTTTGCCATATTTATTCAATCTGTATGCTGAGCACATAATCCAAGAAGCTGGAATGTATGGAGAAAAATGTGGCATAAGGATGGGAAGAAGACTTGTCAACAGCTTGTGATGTGTAGATAACCAATTTTGCTTGAAGGAAACAAAGGCAATTTGAAGAGTTTACTGATAAACTTCAGAAATTAGAGCCTTTAATATGGATTACATCTCAACATAATGAAGGCAAAAATTTCACAGCTGAACCAATAAGCAACATCATAATAAATGGAGAAAAAAATGGCATTGTCATGGGTTTAATATCACTTGTGGTGGTGTTGTTGATTGCCATCAAGTTAAGGTCGACTCATAGCAACTCTATGAACAAAAGACCTAATACCTTTCCATAGCTATCGTTTCTCCAATTCATAAGAGTTTCCAGAGGCATGTGTTTTAGGAAGTGGATGTCACTCCTGCAGGGAGCTCCACCAAACACTGTTCACAATGGGAAACCATTATGGTATTTGATATCCCCATGGCACAAGGTTCAGCATCATAGCAAACCCAGGTTACCTCAGACAGCACATTGACAAAGAGTGATTGGCCAAGTGCAAGAATGTTCCTCCAGATACAACAGCACTAGTCTCATTTAGCAGTGGTTAAGTGTTATCGAGTTGAATATAACTCCGAGTAAGCTTTGCACAAATGACCTGAACTCTGTTCTATAATTAACATCATTTCTGTACATTTATAAGAAAGTTTGTAGAGTTTCCAGAGGCATCTAGTTTAGGAAGTGGATACCACTCCTGCTTTCCAACATTAAGCAATCTGGAAGCTCATCCAAACATTGTACATAATGAGTAACCATTATGGTATTTGACACAACTACGGAATAGTGTTCAGCATCACATAGACAAATATTTGTCTATAGACAAGTATGCAATATTTGTCTATAGACATATTGTCAAATATATTGTCAAATATAGAAATGATTGTTGTGTCTTTAAAAGAATACTCTTCTAAAATTAAAGTCACACCTTAGAGCAGGCCTCGGCCTTTGCCCTTAGTCTAAGGCTCAAGACCACCTTTTGAGAGAGAAAAAGAACACACAACATAAAGGACCCCAGAAACTTCCCTTGCCTGACTGTCACCAAGACAAGACCGCCAATGAGACATCAGCCAGCCAGCTAACTTATATTACTTGTACAAACAATTAATACCCAGGTGAACAGCAGTCAAGTAATCAAAGAGATGAATTGTAAGAATCCGCTGCCAGAGATCTCTTTAAAGTGCTAACAAGCAAGGATGGCATTTTTTTTCTTTTTCCTTTTAAATTTTATATTGATTTGCTTACAAAGTTCATATACATTGTGTTTCACACTATTGTTTCATTGACACTGTTTCATACAATCCTTTTCATGTACTATAAAATTAACCACCATTGGAGCTTGCCCGTCTTTGTTGTTGTTCTTATGTGCCATTGAGTTGCTTGCAACTCATAGAGACCCTATGTACAACAGCCCCAAATGCCGTTCTATGCTGTGCCAACCTCACCGTCTCAAACACACTCCACATTCCCACCACTCCACTCAGAATCAATCCATCTCATCGAGGGTCTTCCTCTCCTGCGCCATCCCTCCACTCTCCCAAACATGATGTCCCTCTCCAAGGACATGCCCAAAGTATGTCAGATGAAGCTTCAGAATCCTTGACTCCAAGGAACATTCCAGCGTCACCCTCTTCGGGACAAATATGTTTGTTCTCCTAGCAGTCCATGGTATTTTCAACACTCTTCTCCAGCACCACAGCTCAAAGGCATCAATTCTCTTTCTATCATCCCTATTCACTGTCCAACTTTCTGATGCATAGCACGTAATTGCAAAGACTATAGCCTGGATCAGGCACACCTTAATCTCCAGCCTGATGTCATTGCTCTTCAGTACTCTTGAGAGGTCCTTCACAGCTGACTTTCCCATTGTAATTCATCTTTTGATTTCCGGGTTGCTGTTACCAAGAGTGTTGACTGTGGAGACAAGTAAACTAAAACTGTTAACAGTCTCAATCTCTTCACCATCCATACTGATGCTGCTAACTGGTCCAGTGGTGAGAATTTGTGTTGTCTTGATGTTGAGCTTCAATCCATATTGAAGACTGCAGTCCTTGACCTTCTGCAGCAAACGCTTCAGGTCCTCCTCAGTTTCAGCAATCAGGGTTGTGTCATCTGTATAACGCAGGCTGTTGATGACTCACCAATCCTGATGCTACATTCCTCTTTGTACAGCCCAGAGTCTTGGATCATCTGTTCTGCATACAGATTGAAAAGGTATGGAGACAAAATACAACCCTGACGGACCCCTTTCTTGATTTTGAACCATCCAGTGTCTCCCTGATCTGTTCTGACGACTGCCTCTTGGTCCAAGTATAGGTTTAGCATTAGCACAATTAAATGTTCTGGGATTCCCATTCTTCTCAGAATCAGCCACAGCTTCTTGTGATCCATACAGTCAAAAGCCTTTGCATAGTCAATGAAGCACAGATAGACATTCTTCTGGTATTCTTTGCTTTCTGCCAAGATCCAGCTAACATTAGCTATAGTGCCTTTAATACCACAACTTCTTCTAAATCCAGCCTGCACATCTGGTATTTCTCTGTTGACATATTGTTCCAAACATTTTGGAATAATTTTCAGCAGAATCTTGCTTGCATGTTATATCAATGATATTGTTCAATAATTTCCACAGTCTGTTGGGTCATATTTCTTTGGAATGGGAACAAATATCAATCTCTTCCAGTCAATTGGTGAGCACATCCAGGACAGCGTCTGTTTGTTGAAATCTTTTCAGGTCTTTCCCACCCAGATCCTTCCCATTTCCTTCACCACCACGCTCCACCCACCAAACTGCAACCCAATGATTTCACCCCTACCCATCCTCACTCCTCTTCTCCCCCACCTCCTGCCACCCTTGTGTTCCCATACATGCTTTACTAGTTAGCCTTCTATTTTTGAAATAATGGTCTTATGCAGTATTTGTACTTATGAGACTGAAAAGTTAACATTTTAAAGATTAAGGTATGTCTGGTCCAAGTCATGATATTTTCAATTGTTTTATATATATATCTATAAGTTGGGCAAGCAATAAGGAAGACTGAAGAATTGATGTGTCTGAACCGTGCTTTTGCCAATGAATACTGAACATATTCTGCCAAAGAAGGAATAAACTTGCTTTGGAAGAAGTGCAACTAGAGTGCTCCTCAGAGGAGAGGATGATCTCACATGATTTAAGGGACAAATCCCTGACATAATTCTCAGAAAAGTTGGGGTGGAGGGGAAGCAGTAAAGGAGAGGAAGATTTCAGTGTGACAGATTGACCCAGTGACTGCACCAATAGTGTGAAGCACGGTAGAGAGGGTGATGACGACACAGCACCAGGCAGTTTCATTCTGTTGTACATATAGTCCTTATAAGTTGGAGCCAACTTGATGCCAACTAAGAAGCGACTAGAGAATGTTTATGCAGGTAAACTTTCTTTCATTTGTTGAGATACTCAGAAGAAGTACAACTCATGCTTGGAATGGTAAATATGTCAGGAACAGTTTGTCAACAAAGTGAACAATGGGAGGTAAACCCGGAAAAATATATTTTTACTTTTTTTTTTAATGTTTTACTTATTCAGGATCTCTTTCCATTCTGGGGTAAAACACGTGTGGCAGGAGATGACTCAGCTGACCCTGCACCACACAGGTACGAACAACTACATCTCCCAGTGTACACATAAAGAAGTCCAGTGAATACCACCATTATTAAATATATGCAACAACAACAGGAGTCAAAGAGGAGGAAATAAAAGACTTCTACCAAACTTTACAGTCAGAGATCGATCAAATATGCAATCAAGATGCATTAATAATAATGGATGATTTGAATGCAAAAGTTGGGAACAGAGAAGTAGGATCAATAGTTAGGAAATGTGGACTTGGTGACAGAAATGAAGCTGGAGATAGAATGACAGAATTTTGCACAATTGGAAAAATATATTGATATTAGCCTTGAAAATACTTAATGTAAAGTTAAGAGGTTTGATATTCACCTAATACCAGTTGGAAATGACCTGTAGCTCACTCTGTAGTTGGTTTTTGTAAGCAATAAATGACACAGGAAAAAATGACCCTTCTTTCTACTGCAGAGCAGCTGGTGGATTTGAACTGTGTAACTGCTTTAGAAATGCAATCCTCACCATGAAGCCACCAAACCCCCTTAATATAAAATAGAAACTACTAAAGGTTTGGAGTGAAAACATTATGATAGGTATTAAACAGGTATTAATTAAGAGATTTCTGCTGACAACATATACAGTGAACCTGAGTAACTATGCAAGGAAATTACTTCAAGTGCTGTTTCAATGAAAATATACATCCAAAGACTCACTTATGAGTGTTTACAGGAATCTTCTTCTCTATAGTAGAAATCTAAAAACAATATATATATTCAAGCATGGATCGATGGGTGAAAAAATTATACTGAAGCCAGAAGACAGAGTCATAAAATTATACTGGTACATACAATAAGATGAAAGATCCTCAAAATCTGCACTCTAGGTGATCATAGCATCATATGAGAACTCACACACTGGGTTATTCTCTTTATACGACATTGTGGAAGGCATAATATTATAGGAGCTGGAAATGAATTAGTTTTTGGCTAGACATTGTTGTTGTTGGGTGCTTTCAAGTTGGAATTGACTCTTAACTGACCTTCCATCACATTTTCAAAAGCTGTCAACCGCAGAGGGGGAGATTGCCCATCTTTCTCCTGTGGAGCAGCTGGTAGATTTGAAATGACTGACTTTGAGTGGCAACTCTATTCCTTACCACTAAACTACCAGAGCTTCTTGAGGCTAATGGTGGTGGTGGTGGTGTTGTGTACCATCAGGTTGAATCAACTCATAACTGACCCTCCAGCAGGTTTTCAGAGATCTTTAATCACATGAGAAGTGATTGGTCTTCTTTCACCAACAGAGTAACCAGTGGATTTGAATCACGTGCTTCTGGAAGAGCAGAACAAGTCTTTCCCACTAAGCCATTAGAGCTCTCTGAGGCTAGAGACAGGGGGAGGGAATTGACTGCCAAAAACTACACAGAAAGATTTTGGAGCAGTAAAAATGTTCTAAACCTGTGTACATTTGCCCAAAGGACTTAGAGTACAGTTAACACAGGTAACTTTTACTGCATGTTCATTATACTTGGGCAAATTTAAATTTTAAGAGTTCTTTTTTCATTAGACCTTGTCGGTGATAATATTCAAATTAGATCTCATAACAGTATAACTAGAAATTAAGAGACAGATTTCCAAAATGCACCAGAAATAAATAAATAAATGATGGATGTTAGGGACTAATTGCATAAAAAATCAAGAGGCTAATTTTCTCCTGAAAGAAGAAACAGACTGAAGAAAGGAAGCAATTCAAGACACACATACTTAGTTCAACTTTTCCCATTTTATGTGGAGACTGTCATGGTGAGGTCAGCCAAAATAAAAAAAGTCTAACAGGCAGTGAGGCATGTAAGGAAGTAACCAACAAGAAAGGAAGTGTTGGAAATCATAAAATTATAAATAAACGGCATGAAGAATACATTTGTATTTTTAGGAACACAAGAGTCTACTAAGTAAAGGTTGAAAACACACACTTGGTGACCAGTCACAGCTGGTTACCAGATGGAAAAGAGAAAGCATCCAACAAATAGAAAATTTAGGAAAAGGGTTATAACAATTTCTAACAATTCAAAGTAGTCTGAAAAATTAAAAACAAAAAGTTAAGTGTACATTTGGCAGCCATTTTGCGTCATAGGAAGAGCTGACATCATATGGCCAGGGTTTAAGAAAAGAGGGCCCCTGAGAACCTGAAAATAGAAATAAGCTTTTTTTATTTTTGCAAAGACTGCTGGAAGACACTTAATAAATAATCTTTGCTCCTGGCAAACAGAAAAGGAGATTGATAAAATTATGTTCAGGAAATAATTCTGAGTTGTTTCATTATTTTTATTCTCAAGGGCTTGTTTCCTAGGCTCTGTATAATTGGAATCAAATAATAATAATATTTACTGAGGGCCAAAATTTCAACATTCAGTTTATCCATGAGTCATCAAGTCCTGGGATATATTAGATGACGGTATCCAAACTCATGAGGCTGATTTCTATAAAAAGCCATTGAAATAATTTATAACAAAAAGGTACAACTACTGAACAAATAAACTACTCATTGAATTAGTTTCCCAAAAATTATTTCCCCAGTGGAGAAAGATTCTTAGGTAAGGAAATTGAAAATTACCAAGTGTTCCGATCCCCAACTACTTAAGCTTCCTTCTTTTTCACGACCATTTAAAAAACAAAACAAAACACCAGAATATCGCTTTTATAAACACTGAAGTCCTTTTACAAATGAATGTTCCTGGTCCCTGTTAAGACTGACTGAATAAGAATTTTTTTTAAAAAAATGAAGACCAGAAATCTCCACATTTGAACAAATTTTCCACTTCTTCTAAATGATTTTGATTCACAATAAATTTAGGAAATTGTGGTATTATTTCACTCACATCATACTTCTTAATTTTTTTTTTCATCTGGCTACTAACACTATGCTCTGTTAACATTCCTCTTGCAGAAGTCACCAATGCCCACTTAATTCCCAGCTCCTGTGCCATTACAGAGGAAGGATTTCAGTTTAAAGACTAGGGTGCGCCTGAGGCAAAACCGAATTTTCAGTTGCTTCATACACATCTGAAAGGTGAACAATGAATAAGGAAGACCAAAGAATTGATGCCTTTGAAGTATAGTGTTGGTGAAAAGTACTCAATATATCATGGACTGCCAAAAGAACAAAATATTCTGATTGGAGAAAGTGCAGCCACGGTTCTCCTTAGAGGCAAGGATAATAAAACTTTTACGTACTTTGGCATATTGTCAGGAGAGGCCAGTCCTTGGAAAAGACATCATGCTGGGAAAGGTGAAGAGGCAGTGAATAAAGGAATATCCTCAATGAGATGGACAAACAGTGACTCTAACAATGGACTTGAACGTGGTAGAGATTGTGAGAATGTTGCAGAAGACAGCAAGGTTTTGATCTTATTCCTATATTGTTATTAGGATTTACTTCAAGACAGAATCTTCTCAACACATAACAGCAATATGCCATTATTCTAATTACTCTAAAACGAGTATTTTGCCAATCTCCCTTCCTCAGATCTTCTACTTCTATGGCTTCTCAGGTAATATTCCCTCCAGGGTCTCTTTTTACTTACATGACTTTTCTTTTTCCTTCTTTTTGTTTCATTCCCTCCTTCCACCTTGAGTCAACCATTTTGGACTCTTTTTTTGTTTTTTGTTTCTTCCCATTTGGGGGGAGGATATATATAACCTACCATTAACTATATGAATGTAAGTCTCAAATAATTATTTACAATTCTAGACTTTTTCTGTGTCACTGACCTCCAATCATTGCCAGATAACTACCTTAAAGAATTAAGTCAATTTTAAACCAGAGCATGAAAAAAAGACTCTGAGTGAAAACTGACCACATAAAACTTTCAGACCATAGTCTGCCAATGACTAAACATGTAACACACATAAAGAGAACCAGGTGACATCAGCCTACACTTTTTAAAAAAATAAAAAAGCCATTCATGATTAAGTATATAGATTCTACCCAGAAAGCCTAAAGCCTGAGAATAACATCAGTATCAAACCAATCGAGGATAATGAAGGAGAGTATTAACAGAGGCAAAAAGAGCCTAGTCAGGAATAAGATTGAGGGCCACTGTTAGGGATTGAATTGTGCCCCTAAAATATATATTTGGAAGTTCTAACTCTTTATCTTTAAATATGAACCTGTTTGGAGATTTTTTTTGTCATTTTAATTAGGTTATAAAGGAGCAATCTCTTCCTCATTGTATTCTATTTACAATCAACTCATAGTTGACCCTCCATTATGTTTTGGAAATTATAAATCACTCTGGAGGCGACTGTTCCATCTTCTAAAAAAAAGCCATTGGTGGATTTGGACTGCTAGAGAGATGTGGCCTTTGGGCTATCAGTGAAATTTCCTAGAATTCCTGCTGTTGTTGCTATATGCCAGCAAGTTGCCTGTGACTCATAGCAACCCTATGTACAAGAGCTCTGAAGCCTGCCCTGCCCTGAGTCAGTTTCATTGTCCCAGTTACTATATCAATCCATCTCACTCAGGATCTTCCTCTCCTGTGAGTCCCTCAGTCCTTCCAAGCATGGTGTTCTTCAAGGACCAGTCCCTCCAGGCCACATGCCCAAAGCCTGTGAGAGACAGCTTCAAAATCCTAGCCTCCAAGGGAGAAACTTGGCTTCACCGTCTCCTAAACAACTCTATTTGTTTTCTTGGCTGTCCATGGTATGTTCTTCTCCAGCACCACAACTCAAAGGCATCAATTCTTCTGTCATCCTTGGTCATTGTCTAGCTCTCTGATGCGTAGCAAATAACTGTGACAACCATGGCCTGGATCAAAGACAACTTAGTCTCTAAACTGACATGGTTGCTCCTCAGTACTCTGTAGAGGTCTCTGAGAGCAGATTTTCCCAGTGCAATTCATCTTTTGATATCCTGACTGCTGGCGCCAAGTATGTTGACTGTGGAGCTGAGCAAGCTGACTCTGTTAACAACCTCTACCTCTGGTCCATCTATTATGGTACTGTCGGTTGGCTCAGTGGTGAGAATATTTGTCTTCTTGATGTTGAGCTTCAGCTCACATTGAAGACTACAGTCCTTGACCTTCTGTAGCAAGAGATTCAGGTTCTTCCTCCTCATAAAGCTCAGCCTCCCTAATGACTTGCTCTGCATACAGATTGAAAAGGTATGGAGACAAGATGCATCCCTGATGCATTCCTTTCCTGATTTTGAACTATGCAGTGTTTTGTGTTGTTTGTTTTTTTTATGCTCAGTTCTGAGGACTGCTGTCTGGTCCAAGTATATTTTTTGCATAAGCACAATCAAGTGTTCTGTGATTCACATTTTCCTCAAGGTTAGCCACAATTTGTTGTGATCCACACAGTCAAATGTCTTTGCATAGTCAATGAAACACAGACAGACATTCTTCTGGTACTCTGCTTTCTGCCAAAATCCATCTGATGATGGTGATAATGTCTCTTGGGCTACAACCTCTTTCTTCTAAACCCAGCTTGTATTTCTGGTAGTTCTCTGTCAATGTACTGCTCCAGTAATTTTTAAATAATCTTCACCAGAATTTTGCTTTTGTGGGACATAAGTGATATTGTTAGATATTGTTAGATATTTTCCACACTTTGTCAGGTCACTTTTTTTTTTTTTGTAATGGAATAAATATGGATCACTTCCAGTCACTTTTCAAGGTGGTTGTCCTCCAGATTTCGTGGCACACTTGCTACATCTGTTTGTTGGAATATATCAATTGGTTTTCCATCAGTTCCTGGGGCTTTATTTTTTGCCAAGTCCTTCATAACAGCCTGAACTTCCTCCTTTAGCGCCCTATAAAAGAGTACATTGGTTCTAAACCTCATCTCTTCAGAGTAGGGGCTTTAAAATATAAGTACTGACTTCTCAAGATACTTTTTTGACAATAGTTGTTCAATCTAACTATCCCCTAATGTATAATGTTCACTACTGGGAAATACATTTTCTCCTTCTTTAACTAAAGATTGAATTAAGATTTTAAGTTTATAATGATGGAGGTAGGTGCATATAAGCAGCAAAGGCAAACCAATTATTGCCAGCAGTTGCCAGGAGCTAGGAGAGAAGGTCATGAACAGAATTGTCATCATGGAGACCCCAATTTGGACTTTAAGTATCCAGGACCTTAAAAAACTAAATATCTACTCTTCAGAACCACTTACTTTTGGTAATTTTGTTAAGGCAGAAAGAGGAAAATAAATCAGTACAGATGTGTCACTCCAGGTGGCTGAGAAAATGCCATCAATTTCTCTCTAAAAGCTAAAACATATCACCTAGGGATTTTAGTATAGTTTGTATTTAAACTAGGATTAGCATCCAGCATTACTAATAAAATAATACTTTGTGAGAGCAATTCCACATGTTCTTCTTTCTTTAATACTTAATTATAAGGGGAGCTCTGGTGGCCTAGTGGCAAGGAGCTGCAACTACAATCCCAAAGGTGCATGGTTCAAATCCACCAGAAGGAGGGACAATCTCCTCCTGTACCAGTCAGACCAGATACACTCACACAAAAATAATAAAATAAAAAAAATACTTAATTATAAAATATTTCAAACAAAAAAATAATTAAATATCAATGTAGCCTCTGTAAGAGATTAAGCACATGTCAATAATATGCTATGATTGCTTTGTATTCCTGTTACTTTTTTTAAAACTATATAGAACTAATGGTATCCCTTCTGAGATTGTCATTATGATCAAGTCAGTGTTAAATCAATGCTATGTCTGTCTTTTTTCTTTGTTGTTGTTGTTGTTAAGTGCCATCAAGCCCAATACTGAACCTAATCCTGTCCTGGGCCATCCTCACACTTCCTGACACACAAGAGCCCATTGCAGTAGTTACCTTGTCAATCTACATGGTTGAGGGTCTTCCTCTCCTTTGTTGAACCTCCACACTTCCCAATGTCATGTCCCTCTCTAAGGAATAGCACCCCCTAGTATGTGAGGTATATGTACAAAGTATGTGAGGCAAAGCCTCCTTAATC
>NW_006399817.1:14976108-15003796 GCF_000299155.1 Elephantulus edwardii
ACTCATTAACAACCTGAATTATGCAGATGGCACAACCTTGCTTACTAAGGTAAGGGGTACTTGAAACATTGAAAAAGATGAAAGGTGAAATCTTGAATATGGATTGCATTTCCAAATCAAGAAGACAAAACTCCTCACCACTGGACAGAGAAGTGGCATCATGATATGTGGAGAAGATTGGGATTACCAATAATTTCATCTTATTGGATTCACAATCAGTACCCTTCCTCCAGCAGTCAGGAGATTAGGAGACATATTATAGTGGGGAAGTCCTCCAACACTCCAAATCACTAAGCAGTGAAGTCAGTTTGAAGACTAAGGCATGCCTGATTCAGGCCATAGTTTTTTACTTGCTGTGCTTTTGAGTGCTGAACAATGAATAATGATGACAGAATTGATGCCTGTGAACTGTGGTGCTAAAAAAAATACTAAATATCTCATGGGCAGTCAAAAGGAAAAAAAATTTCTTGGTGAAATTGCACCAAAAATGCTTCTTGGAGGTAAAAATGAAAAAGCTTGTCTAAAATACTTTGGGCATATTGCTAGCATAGGCTATTAATTGGAGAGGGACAACATCATGCTTGGAAAGAGTGAGGGTCAGTGAAAGAGGAAGACCCACTGACTTAATTTCAATAATAGGCTTAAGTGTGTCAGAGATGATGAGGATGGCATAGGAAAGACAGGGTTCAGGTCTGCTGTTAATAGTGATAACAGTGCATCTAAACTCCAAAATCAATCACCACAATAGTCTACGTGTTTCCTATTGCCAAAGGGACCCTTTAGAGTAGTGAGAGAAGATCTTCACCCTAGAACCTACAACACCCTTTTCCAGCAGGAAGTAGCTAAGAGAATTTGCAATTCCCCTCTTCCTAATGAATTTGGGTGAAATCTCTCTCAGGGGGGAATGACAGGGAATGGCAAAGGACATGCGGACAAAGATCACTCAGAACTGCTTTTGACAAAGACTATGGCAATATAACAATAGAAACAATAGAAATAGGACTACGGGCTATATGGCAATAAAGACCAACTGATTCTCAAAGAGTGTGGCAAGACAATGGACTCAAGGACAAGATAAAGGAGATGGCCAAAAGTCACCATACATCCATTAGAAGGAGTGCACTAATCAGCTGTTTAAACCCCACTTCCCAAAGAATATATAAACCCTTTTGTAAGAAAAGAATGGGGTCAGTCTGCCCTACCCATTCATAGTCTGTTATGAATGTCTGATAGTCTAATAAACCTCGGTTTCTTTTTCTTGCTCTAAAAAAAAATAAAAAGAGTCATACTCAACTCAATGGCACCAAAAGACAACGTGTCCAAAGTGTGTGGGACGAAGTTTCACTATCCTTGCCTCCAAGGAGCAATCTGCAATCTGATATTCCAGTATAACAAAGGTTGTTGATGAATCTTTCTTCAATCCTGATGTCATGTTCTTCTTTATAAACTCTGTTGTTGTTATTGCTGTTGTTGTTGAGTACTGTCAAGTTGGAACCAACTCATTGCTGACAGTCTTGTAGGTTTTCAGAGGCAGTTAATTGCACAGCAGAAGACTGCCTATTTTTCTCCCACAGAGCAACTTGTGAACTGAAGCTGTGGTCCCTTGGGTTGGTAGTACAGCTCTTTACCACCTGTTCACCAGAGTTCCTTTAATAATATTTAGCTTCTCTAATGATTTGCTAAGTATACTGATTGAATAGGAATAGAGAAAGGATCCAACCCTGACACAACATCTTTCCTGATTTTAAATTGCTTAATATTCCCTTGCTCTGTTCAGAGAACAGCCTCTTGATCTCGGTAAAGGTTTTTTAATATACATAATTAAGTGTTCCAGAACTCCAGTTCTTTTCAATGTGAGTCATAGGTTTTTATGCCTTTGCATAGAAAAAAAGAAAAAACAAAATAGACAAAAAAAACCCAACAAATAAACATTCTTCTGGTATTCTCTCCTTTTGATCCATCTGACATCAGCAATGGTATCTCTGGCATCATGGCCTCTTTAAATCTAGCTTGACCTTCTGACAGTTCTCTGTCAATGTACTGTCCTGGTTTTGGATGACCTTTAGCAATGTTTGGTTAGTATGTAATATTAATGTTACTATTTAATAATTTCCACATTCTGTTCGATCATCTTTCTTGGGAATGGGAACAAATAGGGATCTTTTCCCTCAGTTGGCCAGGTAGCTGTCTTCCAAATTTCCTGGCACAGATTGTAGGCATATATCTCTAGGGATGCATCTGTTAGTTGAAACATGTCAATTGGTATTACATCAATTCCTGGGGCCTTAACTTCTTACCAGTGCATTCAGCGTAGTTTGACTTACTTCATCATCACTGGCTTTATATCATATGTTACTACTGGAAATATTTCCCTGTCAACCAATTATTTTTTGTATAGCAACTCACATATTCTCTCCACCTTCTTTTGAGGCTTCCTGGTTTATTCAAAATTATGTACATAACACTTCTCAAGATTGCAATTTGAATTTGTTTTTCAGTTCTTTCAACTTAAGAAATGCTGACTGAGCTCTTTCTTTTTTCTTTTCTAACTGTAGCTTGTTGCATATTCCTTTATAATACTTTTCTTTGTCTTTGAAATCTTCTGCTCATATCTTGTACTTCAGCATCTCTTCCCTTTGCTTTGGCTTCTTACTTCTCTAGTAAAATTTTCAGTATCTTTTGACATCCATTTTGGTTTGGGTTTTTTCCCCACCTCTGTCTTTGTAACAACCTTTTGCTCTCTTCCTGAATGATATCTTTGATGTCATTCCTCAATTCACCTGGTCTTTGATCATTTCTGTTGAATGCTTCAAACTCATTCATGAGAGGATTTTAAAGAAACATACAGTATTATATATACATATGCTGTTTTCATGTGCCATCATGTTGGAAATGATCCATAGCTGACTGGCAAGGGAGGAGCAGCTGTTGGTTTCCAACCACATGTCTTCTGGACTGTAATGCAGCTTTTTGCCACTAGGTTACCAGAGCTCCATTTATATATCTAAATGACAAACCAAAACCACACTGGTCAAATCCACAAGCTGCTCTTCGGGGAAAAAAGAGCAGCAATCTGCTCCTATGCAATTCATTGCTGCTGGAGATAAGCTATATCATTTCTGGCTCAATGGTACATAGTAACACACACACACACACACACGCACACATTATAACATTATAAGCTTATATATACAGCCTGTACCTTATAGTAGAGATGAGAAAGTAGACAGAGAAACACTGGGAGGAGGGGGCAGTGAGACTATTTTCTTACATGGAAGAATCATAAGTTATCTACATGCTAAGAAGAAAGAACAAGTAGAGCAAAATAGAATAAAAGCAATCACTAAAGCAAATACTTGATTTGAGAGAGGAAAAAGCAGAATGTCAGAGGCAATTGATCAAGAGAACAATGTAAGCAGAGTTGGCCATAAAAGAGAGGCCTCTTTCTTCCTCAGTAATTGGAAGAAAGAAAAAGACAATTAATGAAAATCAAAGTAGAATTTTGTGTGGGAGAAAGGGAGCTGATATTTAATGACTTTAATATTTTCAGGAATGTAGGAGCTGAAGCCATTTTGCTCAGGATGGGGGCAAAGTTTTAACCATGGGCTGGCAAATCATTAAAGGTTGAAAACTGGAAATGTGTCAAGGAAAATAGAAAAGTTTCTAAGCTGCATTGTTTATAGTCAATTACCTTACTAGCCTGCTTGTACTGAGAAATACTAAAGTGAATTACTGCAAGTGACAGAAAGGATATGATATCAGTTATTATTATGTAAAAAAAATCAAACCTGAGTGGTATCCAGTCAGAGCTCATTAATCTTATGTGTAGGGTGATTAGAGAAAAAATTTAGTGAGTTAATATTAATGCTAATTATAAGGAATATGGAAAAGGGAGGAAAATAAATGCATGCCTTAAAGAAGGCAGTCAACATTACTGAATTGTCCGTGAATTAATTGTTAAATTGCTAAATGTTTTGCTTTTTATATTTTCAACAACAAATTGTAATAACATAAGGTGTCTTATTTGTTTGTGTTAACTACCTGTTTGTATGGTGACAGTAGAAAACTCCGGTGGCCTATTGGTAAGAAGCTGTGCTTCAATCCTCAAGACACACATTTCAAGTCCACCAGCTGCTTTGCAGGAAAAGGATGGGGAATCTCCTCTTAGGCAATTTACAGCCTGTGGAAACTCTAACTAAAGGGTCAGTTCTGGGTCGGTTCCAACTTGATGGCACACAACAACAACAATGTGATAACAGTTAAGTTTTTAGCCAAGGTGCTCGATATGTTAAGAGAAAAGATTTTTTGCTGATAAATTTGAAGGAGGGGAAGCATACAAAAATATGTATTGCATGGTGAGCCTTCCATTGTCGTGACTATTGCAGTAAAGAAAGAGAAATGCAAATGCTTTACAAGTACAAATTATAATGTTTTGGCCTGTTCTGGTGATAAGGTAAACATACATTAATTTGTAAGATCACGTACACACACATGTTCACTTTCTTAGTATTTGAGGTTTTTTTAAGTATCAAGAATACATAATATCCAGAACATGTCAAAATGATATAACCTTGTCAATAACTTTCTCATTGTTGAATCACATCACCAGCATTTGATGCATTTAGTCACCACCCATTCTTCTTTGATAGATTTTCTTCACCTCTTTTTTGGGATGTCATATTTTCTTAGTTCCTTCTGCATTTCCCCTGCTGATTTTTTCTCTTCTTTCTCTTTAATATTGGAGAGTATGAATACTTGGGCCTTAGACCTGTTCTTTTATTGCTTTATGTTCTTAGAAAACATGTTAATTCTCTATTTGGGAATCTTAGGGTAACTGCTACAGCACCAATCCAACTTCTCAACTCCAGATCTCTTTATCTAGCTGTGTACATTATACTTGGATAACTGTTTAAGACTCAGAATGTAGAAAACAGTTATATTTTGTCATTTTAGTTATCTGTTCTACCTTTAAATGTTCCCATCAGGCAAACTAATATCAAGTTCATCTTTACCAGTGCTCCTGTCAGAATCTCTGAGTTATATTTGAATTCTACCTTTCTGTTTTTACTCCATTTCTTTCTTTCTATTCTAGAGGGGAAAATCTGTTGGCTTCCCCCAAAATATATAGATTCCAGTTAGTTTTCAACACCTCCACCACTGTCAACCATTCCAATCATTATCTGCTTGAATCATTACAGTAGCATCATTACATCTACATGTTTACACACTTGTCATTCCACAACTCACTGCCCAGGGAGTAATCCTCTCAAAGCCTAGGTACTGTCATGTCACTCTGCTCCAACTCCAATGAATCCCTTAGAATAAAAGCCTTCTGACAAAAGTCCACTGGTGCTATGAATTCTGAGTCCCGACCTTTGCTACTTTATTGCTATCATCGACTGAGTGCGTATTCTTCACCTTGCCTATTCGGCTTCAGTCATATTGGTTTCCCCAGTGACATAACCTGAGGATTCATAAACATCAGCTGCTTCATTAAAGGAAAATGGGCAGTCTAAAATGTACAGCCTCTAAAACCCACTAGAGGTTTACAATGAGTTGAAATCCACCTGTCAGCAGTTAGTTTGAATGAGCTCTAGTGTTAAGATGCTGCAATGCCTGTTCCTGCTGCCAGAAATGTTCTTGCCCCTCCTTACAGTATTTGCTCAAATATCATCTCCTCATGAGGCCTTATCTAATATAAACCTGTATCCATCAACTCCCCCCACATACCTGTATTTCCTGCACCCCCTTCTGTTTTATTTTTATAACACTTATTACTTCCTAACATATTGTGTAATTTCTTACTGTGTTTGTTTCTTTTCATGTTGAGATAGAAGACATAGAAGAGAAGAAATGTTTGGTCTCTGATTTACTTATATGTGCTTAACAATTATAGCAAAACCTAGAGCAATAAGCACTCAATACATTTGGATTAATTATGTTGTTCTTGTTGTTTTGTTGTTGTTATATGACATCGAGTTGCTTGCTACTCATAGCAACCCTATGTACAAGAGCCCTAAACACTGTTCTATCCTGTGCCAACCTAGCCATCTCAAACACACTCATTTCCACCACTCGAGTCACAGAAATGATCCATCTCATAGAAGGTCTTCCTCTCCTGCACCGCCCCTCCATACTGATGGTGCCAATTGGTCCAGTGGTGAAAATCTTTGTTTTCTTGATGTTGAGCTTCAATCCATATTGAAGACTGCAGTCCTTGACTTTCTGCAGCAAGCGCTTCAGGTCCTCCTCAGTTTCAGCAAGCAGGGTTGTGTCATCTGCATAACACACATTGTTGATGACTCTTCCACCAATCCTGATGCCACATTCCTCCTCGTACAGCCCCGCATCTTGAATGGTCTGTTCTGCATATAGATTTAAAAGATATGGAAACAGAATACATCCTTGACGGACCCCCCTTCTTGATTTTAAACCATGTAATGTCTCCTTGCTCTATTCTGACGACTGCCTCCTGGTCCAAGTATAGATTTTACATCAGCACAATCAAATGTTCTGGGATTCCCATTCTTCTCAGAGTCAGCCACAGCTTGTTGTGATGGATAAATGAAAAATTGATTGATACTAATTGTACCTCTCTCATAAAGCAATATTGATATTCTGCTAAATAAATACTCTGGAGATTTTTTTATTATTCTACCAGCTGTGGTGTTGGAGAAGAGCATTGAATATACCGTGGACTGTTAAAAGAATGAACAGGTTCACCCTAGAGAGGGTTAAACCAGGCTGCTCCTTGGAGGCAAGGATTCTGAAGCTTCTTCTGACATACTTTGCACATGTTGCAAGGAGGGAAAGACTCTCAATGAGATGGATTGATTCCGTAGCTGGAGTAATGGAGGTAGGTGTGTCAGAGACAGTTAAGATTGGCACAGGATAGAGCAGGGTTTAGGGCTATTGTACATAGGGTTGCTATGAGTCGCAAGTGACTCGACTGTGCACATACCTAACTCATAGAAGTTACACCTATAATAGGGTATTTAAAAATCTGTATATATTTAAAATTTTCTACTATATACTTTTATAAAAATATCTTCATTAAAGATATTTCCTCTTTTTTATATACAATCTCCATCTAGACTTTATTTCTGATATTTAAATAATACTTCATATAGAGAAGTTTTGTATCACATATTTAAATTACATTTATTTCAGTAACTCACGTGATTAAATTTTTTTTAGTTGAAGGAGAGCAGTTGTATTTTCTGATACTGATCAGTCATTTCCATCTTTCTGTTTGTGAGCCAAAAGCATCAGGCTTGCCACTGAATGAACCCTCCTTGGCAATCAGGTCTGTCACAGACTTCAATGACTCATTCCTCCTTGCTGGCCCTGGTTCCACTCTCAACTAGGATGGTTGCCAGCATTACAGGAAGTCAGTGCACAGATTGAGAAACATCTCTCAATCCATACCTCATTCTTAAATGCCAGCCTCCCACCTTGAAAACCCCCATGTATCAGGAAGGGTACATTATAGCAAATGCAAGTGAGTCATAATTCTTGAATCTCCTGGGAGGCAGCTGAAACTTCATATTCCCAAATTTTTTGTGCCTCTTCTCCATCTACCATCATGATTCCATTAAAAAAAATAAAATAAATTGAACGTGGGAGCGGGAGGGGGCGGATTGTGTACCAATGAAGGAGTTTTTCTTTTGCTTTTCAAGAAGAGGAGTGAAGGGGGGGGGAGCGAAGAAGTGCAACAATGAATGAATGGAATTCCAAAATCTCTGTAGATGTTCATTGAAATAAAAAACAAAAGTAAACTCAAGAAGCTGCAACTACAGTCTCAGAGGGGCACGGTTCAAATCCACCAGATGCTCTGCTGGAGAAGGAGGAACAATCTCCTCCTGTACAGTCAGATCTGATTTGACGGTACGCACAAAAAAATAATGAAATAAAATAAATTTAAAGAAAAAAAAGAAACTTCAGGGGGAAAAAATAAACTGTTATAGCTAAAACTTAAATTCTACTTTACTTCTTCCTTCCTCCTTAGACGTGTTCCTGAATTTACTACGTATCATTCACACATATTAGGATATTTCTTTTTATAAATATGTGCAAGTATGCATATATACAATTATCTGGTTTATTTTCTAACATTAAGTATGTACTGGACTTATCCTTTTTAACCTGTTTTTCTCAACTTGTAATATTCCTGAGATTAATCCTTGGTAACAAATCTCCCTCTAGTTGCCATCAAGTTGGATTTCACTTTCACTCAGATCTGACTCTAGTGGGTTCTGAGATGTTGTAAATCACACTGGAGAAAACTGCTCATCTTTCTTCCACGAAGCTTCTGGTGTATTCGAACCACCAAAGAGGAATTTTTCAGAGAAGCTGTCTTTGGGATGGCTGTGCAGCTCCATGCAAACTATGCCATCAGAGATCCTATTGATAAATCTAGCTTATTTATGTGACTGTACTGAAATGTTGAAGAAAAAAATTTTTTTTTTCTCATTGTGAGTGAGTGTGTAGGGAGTGTTCTGAAAGCCTAATTGCTGGTGATTGAAGATTCACGTCTTCCCATTTACAACCCCACAAGTAATTTCCAATCTCTCTAGTAGGTTTCATTAGAAAAATATGAGATGACTTGCCCTGCTGTTTTAATTTGTATTTTCCTGAATACAGATGATGTTGAAAAATATTTACAAGTTTTTATTGCTAGTTCAATCATGTCTATGCATTACCTATTCATGGCCTTTGACTACTTTTCTACTGGGTTCTTTCTCTTTTCATCATTAATTAGAAGAAACTTTTCCTATATTCTGAATAGTATCCTTTAATGGTTATATATATTACAAACAAATATCTTCTATTTTGCTCTTTGTACACTGTTCAGAGCATCATATAAAAATGTATGTGTTACAAAATTTATTAATACATTTCTAAATAGTCAGTGTTTTTCCTATTAGTTACTTACATACATATTAATAACAAGATTTCCCCATGTTACTAATTTTTTTAAACAAGTTTACTTTTCGCTTTATCCCTCTGGAATTCATTTTATATGTATCAATTTTATGCACATAAACAGTATGACTATAATTTTATTTTTTCCAGAGGAATGTCTATCTGTGTTTCATTGACTATGCAAAGCATTTGTGTGGATCACAACAAACTGTGGCTAACTCTGAAAAGAATGATATCCCAGAATACTTGATAGTGCTTATGTGAAACCTATACTTGGACCAGGAGGCAGTTGTCAAAATAAAGCAAGGAAATACTGCATGATTCAAAATTCAGAAGAGTGTATGCCTGGGATATGTCTTTTCTCAATACCTTTCAATCTACACGCAGAACAGATTATCTGGGAGGCTGGGTTCTATGAGGAGAAATGTGACATCAGGATTGGTAGAAGATTCAACAACCACCTGCCTTATACATATGACACAACCCTGCTTGCTGCAATTGAGGAGGATCTGAAGCTCTTGCTGCAGAGAGTCATGGACTGCAGCCTTCAATATGGATTGAAGCTCAACATCACGAAAACAAAGATTCTCACCACTGGGCCAACTGGCAGCATCAGTATGGATGGTGAAGAGATTGACATAGTTAACGGTTTTAGTTTGACTGGCTCCACAGTCAACACTCTTTGTATCAGCAGCCAGGAAATCAAGAGATGAATTGCACAGGGAAAATAATCAGCAGTCAGGGACCTCTCCAGAGGACTGACGAGCAATGACATCAAGCTGGAGACTAAGGTGCACCAAATCTGCATTGATCTAGTCTTCACAATTGCATGTTATACATTGGAGAGCTGGACAGTGACTAGGGATGACAGAAAGAGAATTGATGCCTTTGAGCTGTGGTTCTGGAGAAGAGTGTTGAATTTACCATGGACTGCTAGGAGAACAAACAGGTTTGTCCTGGAGAAGGTGAAACCAGGCTGTTCCTTGGAGTCAAGGATCCTGAAGCTTCATCTGCCATACTTTGGGTATGTTGCAAGGAAAGAGCAGTCCTTGGAGAGGAACATCATGTTTGGGATAATGGAGGGACAGCACAGGAGAGGAAAACCCTCAATAAAATGGATCGATTCAGTGATTGGAGTATTGAGAGTAGGTGTGTCTGAGACAATGAGGTTGGCAGAGGATAGAGGAGGGTTTAGGGCTCTTGTACATAGGGTCACTATGAGTTGCAAGCGACTCAACAGCACATAACAACAACTGAATTAGAAGGCCTAATATTTTATTTTGTGATGCCTGAAATAGGAACGGAATCATTTCACTACAAAATAGACATTTGCATAATAACCTTTTACAAACTTACTAATATTGGTCAGATTATATTTGTACCTATTGTAAAGCCCAGTCCTTCAACTATTTCATTTGTTAGAGGCTGTAAAGAAAAGGATTCTTTTTAACACTTAGCCTATCTGTGCAGGCTAAGGTTCACTTGATCCAGGCCATAGTCTTTGCAATTACATGCTATGCATCAGAGACCTCGACAATGACTAAGGATGATAGTAGGAGAGTTGATGCCTTTGAGGTGTGGTGCTGGAGAAGAGTGTTGAATATACCACAGACTGCTAGGAGAATGAAGAAGTTTGTCTTGGAAATGGTGAGACCAGGCTTCTCCAAGGTAATGGATGTGGAGGTGTCAGCGACGATGAGGTTAGCACAGGATAGAGCAGTGCTCAAAGCTGTTGTACACTGGGTTGCTATGAGTTGCAAGTGACTTGACAGCACTTAACAATAACAACCACCCCATCAAATAAATTTGCTCACTGCTCATTGCTATCAAGTTGGGACAAACTCACAGCTGACCCTCCATTGGGTTTTTAAGGCTATAAATCTCGTAAGAGGAGATTTTTCATCCTTTTTCAGAGCGTCTAGTTGATTCAAACCACCAGAAGAGCACAGCCTTTGGCTAGCAGCAAAACTCTCTATGGACCACACCATCAGATTTTCCATCAAATAAATAGATATGGTCTTTTCTTTTCCATTGGCTTGTTTATTCCTGTGTCAAATCACTCTGATTTTATTCCTATGAGTTTACAAAGTTTTAATCTGTTGAATTAAACCTGCCACTGTTAATTTTTTCCAAGATTGTATTTAGTATTCATCCTTTATATTTTCATACACAAACATACCTCAAAGATACTGACAGTTCAGACTCAAATCACCACAAAAAAACAGAGATTTCAATAAAGGCTTATTAATTTTGGGGTCCTCAGTTCATATAAGAGTTCTGTTTATACTATGCTGTAGTCTAATAAGTACACAATAACATTATGAAAAAATTTGAAATATTACTAGAATTTTTAAAAAATGTTAAAACAGAGATATGAAATGAGCACATGCTTTTGAAAATAAAAATGGTGCTGCTAAACTTGTTCCACACAGGGTTGCTGTAATCCTTCTGTGATAGTTAAGTTTGTAAGTTTGACTAGAATATAATTCCCTGGTTCAGTAATTATGATGTACTTTGGCAGTTATGTAATAATATAATCACTTCCATGAGGAAAACAGCTATGAGCAACCAATTAGCTGAAAGGAAGTCTCCTTGGTGTTATGACCTGATCTAATATATATGAGCGTTCTGTCAAACTCTTCAGCTTTTTTGTTTGTTCTGTTTCTTTAATCCTGCTCTTATCATATGACCATTTATGCCTGGTACTTGAACCAGTAACTTTCAGCAAGCAAGGTTGTGCTATCTGCATAATACAAGTTGTTGATAATCTTCCTACTACCCTAAAGTCACGTTTTTATTTATATATCCCAGCTTCTCAGAGCTAGTGGCTTATTTTATTAGCTGTCAATCTTGAAATTTAGCAACCTCTGCAACTCTGTAAGTCCAAAGAAGCTTCCAACCTCATATCAGACACACAGATTATGGTCTTTTCCAGCTTCTACAACCAAGAGAGGAATTTCTTTAAAATAACTTTCTCCTCTTCCTCCTCCCATATCCTATATATATCTATCTAAAATGAGAGAGAGAAAATATGTATTTCCACCCATTGCTACCAAGTCAATTTCAAGTTGACCCATAGTGACACTCATTAGGTTTCCAAGGGTGTAAATATTTACTGGAGAAAACTGTTTATCTTTCTCCCACTGAATAGCTGGTGGATTCCAACCACCAACTTTTCAAATAGCGTAGGCATACATGACACTAAGCCACCAGGCTTTCACTCTGTGACTATGTGCACTTATGTTGTTGTTAGGTGCCGCCTGTTGACTCCAACTCAAAGCCACTTACTTCCATACAACAGATCAAAACCTTGCTTTATCATGCACCATTCTCCCAATCTCCTCTGTGCTTAACTCATTATCACAATCACTGTGTCAATCCATGTTGTAAGAATCTCCCTCACATTCTTTAATCCTCCACCTTTCCCAGTATAATATTCCTAAGAACTGTTCCTTTCTGATAACATGCTCAAAGTTTATGAGACAATTCCCAACTATCTTTGCCTCTAAGAATTACTCTGCATGCACTTCCTCCAGATGTTGTTGGTTTTCTGGTAGTCTACTGAATCTTCAGTATTCTACACCGTTACCACAATACAAAGGTATCAATTCTTTAGTTTTTACTATTCATTGTGTATCTTTCAAAAAATGTATTGGACAACCATGGCTTGAATCAGATACATGTTATCCTTTAAACTGACTTCCTTGCTCTTTAATATTTTAAAGAGGTCCTTGAAAACATACTTGCCCGTAATAGTATGTCTTTTGATTTATTGGTTGCTGCTTTCATGGCTATTGATTGCTGCTCAGAATAAAGTTGAATACTTCACAAATTTAATCTCTATTACATTTATCATGATGGTATTTACTGGTCCAGTTTTAAAATTTTTACTTTCTTTATGTCAGAGCATAATCTATACTAAAGGTTGTGATCTTTGATCTTCTTCAATACATGACGTATTCTTCACTTTCAGCAAGCAAGGTTATGCCATCTGCATTATATTGCTGATAAGTCTTCCTAAAATCCTAAAGTCACATTCTCATTTTTTTAAAGCTTCTGTATTTGTTCAAAATGCATAATGAATGATAAAAAAGATGCAATCCTAATATATACTGTAAAAAGAGCAAGAACCATGTGGAGATAGTCATATTACACCTTTGCCAACTTCACAAAGGGGAACTGTGCCCATCAATAGCATCAATAACACAAAATCAATTCCCATGAGGTCAGAAATGTTACCCTCACTCCCATACTTTTTTCTACTCATCTCAACACCAATCTTACTGCTTTGCTGGGTCCAAAATATCTTGTAATAGCTCACAGATCACACAGAACCATGTTGGGGAAGTCAAAGATTACAATGCAGGTTAGTAGCTGACTACAATCAGCTACTAAAATCAGCTCCTGAAATGTGCTCGCAGGCACCACAGCCTTGAGCCTCATGGCTTTTCACCAGTGTTACAAAGTTCTCAGTCCTACTAATATTGACCCCACAATCCCTAGTTGTCAAAAAGTCTTAGGCAAAGGCTCTTAGTTCTAGTTCCAGTGGCGTAGCAGCCCTAAGGTCGCATCTCACATCAGGTCTCTAGTTCAGCCATGGCTGCTTCTCAATGTTATCCATAATTTATTCTGATCCACACAGTTTAAATGCATTTGCATAGTCCATAAAATGCAAATATCTTTCCATAGTCTCTGTTTTTGAGCACTGATGGCCTACTGGCAAGAAGCTGTGCCGCAATCCTGAAGGCATGTGGTTTGAATCCACCAGTTGCTCTGCAGGAGAAGGATGGGAAATCCCCTCCCTTGCGATTTGCTGCCTCTGAAAAACCTACCAGAAGGTCAGCTATGGGTCGGTTCTGACTCTATTGTATACAACAACAACAACATTCTTTGTTTTAAGCCTAGATTCATCTCATGTCAGCAATGATGTCTCTGATTCTGAATCAAGCTTAAGTTTCTGGCAGTTCTTTCTTAATGTCTTGCTCCAGCTATTTGTTAATATTCATCTGCAAGATTTTATTTGTGTGTTATTAATGGTAAATAATTGATTTTGCTTCTGCAGAGAATCCAGCCCAAGATACCTTCAATTTGTATAAAATTTAATACCTGCAAATCACAATAAAAAGACATGTCTTTATAAATATTAGGATTAGCTTGTTGAATCGTATTTCTTTAAAATAACGGATATTATTTGTTTGAAAGTACATTGAATTTTAATATTAATTTGGACTAAGTTTCTATGGCCTTTAGTCTTCTCATCCACATGGTAGCACAAACGTGGTACATCTGTCCAAGCTTTTGAGTCTTCTTGGATAAACTTTAATGAAATTTATGACTTTTTCTTTGTATACTCAGAAAACTCAAACTCATGGCCATTGAGTCACAGCAGACTGAGCTGATTTTCCAGCAGGTTGTCAGAGACTCTAAATCTCACACGAGGAGATTGCTGATCTTTTCCCCATGGAGCCTCTGGTGGATTCTAACCTTCAGGGTAGCAGCACGACTCCCAAGATCTTTGTAGTATCAAACACAATTTTTCAGCAAAACTTATAGTTTTGTTAACCACTAAATGATATATTATAAAATTATTATTTTTACACTTTCTAAGGAAGAACACAAGGGAGCTCTGGTTGCATAATCGACTGAGCTGCAGTGGACAGAATATTTCTTTTCTTAAAAAAGAATGCAGAATCTCTTTTCAAATGGGGTCTGACCAAAGAGAAGCAAAGGTCAGGGAAGTTGCACTGCTAACTCAAAGGCCGTGTCTTCTACCTATTTGAATCCACCATCAGTTCCTTAGGGCAAAGATGGACAATCTCCACATGCAAGACTTATAGCCTTGGAAGCCAAACGGAGGCTCAGTTTTGAGTCAGTTCCGACATAACAGCAATGCGTTAAAGGAGGAAAGGAAATCCAAAGAGTAATAATAAACAAGTTTGGGTACTGAAAACAGAATGTTTCCATTCAAATTTTTATTTATTTTTTTTTTGTTAACGGTTTTAGTTTGCTTGGCTCCACAGTCAACACTCTTGGTAATCAGGAGACGAACTGCATTGAGAAAGTTGGCTGTGAGGGACCTCTCAAGAGTACTGAAGAGCAACAACGTCAGGCTGGAGACTAAGATGCGCCTGATACAGTCTATAGTCTTTGCAATTATGTGCTATGCATCAGAGAGTCAGACAGTGAATAGGGATGATAGAAAGTGAATTGATGCCTTTGAGTTGTGGTGCTGGAGAAGAGTGTTGAATATACCATGGACTGCTAGGAGAACAAACAGGTTCATCCTGGAGAGGGTGAAGACAGAATGTTCCCTGGAGTCAAGGATTCTGAAGCTTCATCTGACATACTTGGGCCTGTTACAAGAGGGACTGGTCCTTGGAGAGGGACATCATGTTTGAGAGAGTGGAGGGACAGCACAGGAGAGGAAGACCCTCGATGAGATGGATCGATTCTGTGAGTGGAGTGGTGGGAATGAGTGTGTTTGAGACAGCGAGGTTGGCACAGGATAGAATGGCGTTTAGGACTCTTGTACATAGGGTCACTATGAGTCACAAATGACTCGATGACACATAACAACAACAACAATTTATAGGGTATGACTTTGGTATCATCCAGTAGAGAGCAGCTCTGCCAAAGCAAAAGCAGATGATTCAAATCTACCATTTGCTCCTTGAGGGGAAAACATCAGTCTCCTCCTGTGCAATTTGCAGTCTATGAAAACCTGCTAGAGGGCCAGCTATGAGTCAGTTCTGACTCAACAGCCATGAGTTTGAGTTTTTGATCAATAAGATCATGTTATTTAACCATTTGACACCTCAGTCAGGAGGAGCAATTGTCAATCAGTTCCAACTCAACAGCACAAACAACAATAACAACAGCAATAATAATCATTAGTTGATAAGATTATTGTCATGATGGTAACAAATAACGAAAAAGAGCAAATCAGAGACTAATGTGATGCATTTAGAAGCTCAGAAACACCTGGATTGCTAGTAACAATCAGAAAGAAGGCTATGTCTATCTCTAGAACCTTCAGAGAGAGCATAGCTCTGTTCACACCTTGAATTCAGATTTCAAGCTACCAGAAGTATGCGTTATATTTTTGTTATTTTAAGTCACCTAAATCAGTAGTCAACGAGGGATGGTGGTGTGGTGGTTAAAGCAGTCATCTGCTAACCCAAAGATTAGAGTCCAAAGCCATCAGTCACTCTTCAGGATAAAGATGAGGCAATTCGCTTTTGTAAATATTTAGGTTCTTGGAAACCCTATGCTGTCCTATAGGGCAGTTATGAGTCAGTATCAGATTGGTGACAGTGGGTTTAATTTCTTGCTCTGGTGGCTGAATGGTAAGAAGTTGTGCTGTCGAAGACATCAATTTGAATATACCAGCTTTTCTGTGGGAAAAGAGGAGAATCTACTCTTATGTGCTTTATAGACTCTGCAACATCACTGAGGGGTCAGCTATCTATCAATCAGAAGACAGCTTATAACAATAGCAACAATTATTATCAATTCTGACTCATGGCAATGTCATCTATCTCTGAAACATTTTGTGTGTCAAAGTTGAACTGTGCTTCATAGTGTTTTCAATAACTATTCTTTGGAATCAGACCACCAGGTTTCTCTTCTGAGGAAATTTTTGATGGACTCTAATATCCAAATTCTCTCTTAGCAAGTGAGTATATTAACATTTATTTGTATCACTCAGATATTCTTTTAGGCTGCCAAAGTCATTGTAATCTATTATGGCAGTCCTATAAAACTAAGAAACACTAACTTCCTTGTTCTTTTTAATTTGTAAGAATTCTTATATTTTGTATATTTTTGCTTAATGCATTGAGAATATTTTATTCTAGTCTATGTCTTATGTTTGATTTTAAATGGGTATTTTTGTCAAGCAGATACCAAATTTTAGTTTTTAAATTTTACTGTAGTAAAAATGCTTTCAGGGTTTGAGCTTTAATTTCTTTTTAGAGAAAGACAACAAAAATAGTATACATATTTTACCGTATTTATTTCTAAATGACCCAAACTTTTACTTTTTACCTTTGGTTTCTTAAATATGTGGACACTGCATAGAAGAATACAGGAGTATATGGAAAGGGTAGAATCAAGAGAAAACAAAAACTCACTTTAAGCCAGCACAAGTGATGAGGTGTTTTTGTGTGTGTGTGTGTGAGTTGTTTTTGTTTTTTTTAGAATATTTAAGAACGCTTCTGATGACCTAATGGTAAGAAGTTGCAATGCAATCCAACAGGCACATATTTACAATCCACCAACTGCCCCACTGGAGAAGAATGGACAATCTCCTGGGTTGTGATTTGTTGCCTCTGAAAACCTGCTGGAGGGTCACCTATGGGTCAGTTCCAAATTGATGGTACATAACAACAACAGCAGTATTCTATAAAACATGATTTAGGAAATTGAGAAGCCAGTGAATTATATCAAAGCTTTTGGCAATAGGAAACAAGCTATTAAATGTCTCCTGATTAAAAACCAAAGATTCTTGTTTTCACAGTGCGTAAGTGTTGGGATACTAAGTGAAAGACCAGCAGTTGAAGCCACCAATCATTCTGAATTCAGGAGAAAGTTAGAAATGAGCTTTGAAGTCAGAAGAATCTTGTCTCCAGCATTAGATTAAGTTTATTAGCTATATAGTCTTAAGAATATGTATAAATAAGGAAAAAATAATGTGTATAAATAAGAAATAAAGATACAGATCTAATCCTATTTTTGAAGAAAAAAATGAGTTCTAGGAACACATCGAATAGTGCTCTCCATGAGGGTTTTGAACTAGTTCATTCCACTTCGATCTCCTGCTAAGAAATTGTATTTCCAACCCAGATTTAGTAAATCAGAATCTACATTTTAGCCACACCCTTTTGTATACATAGGAACCACTTGATTATCTAAAAAGACTCACCTGGGGACCTTATTAAAATACAAATTCTGATTTCATAGCTCTGAGGTGAAAACAGAACAGAACAATTGGTCTGGCCAGCCATTGTAGCCAAGCACAGAAGCAGAATACAAATAACCATACACTTTATTAGCAAATCTATGAACTAGCAGATTTGGAAGGTGGTGGCATCTCGCTTTAAGACTGCTTCCCCTTCCTTCGTGTGGTCAGTTTCTATACCCTTTCAAAAAATGTTAATGATTATATTCATGATTTCTTTAGAATGGTTTAATTGGAAACACAAGGAGTAAGTTAACCAGTAGAGATTGAAATTCTTTTATCGGAAAAGTAAATTCTTTGCAAGGGATAAAACCAGATGAACCTGTTAAAAGTCCTGCCTTCTACCAGAACCAAAACTAAACCCACTGCCACTGAGTTGATTCGAACTCACAGCAATCTTTCACTGGGTTTCCAAGGCTATAAATCTTTACAGGAGGAAACGGCCCATGTTTCTACCTCAGAGACTCTTATGGATTCCAGTCACTGGCCTTTCAGTTACCAGTACAACACATAGCACACTATGCCAGCAGGGCACCTTACCCGTAGTGAAAGTAGGATAACAACACCTACACATAGGGTTGTAGAGAGGATTGCATTAATTACTTAGAAAAAAAAGCATCCAAAACTCTGTTGCAAAAAAGACACTAAAATATTATTTGTTTTAAACCTCAGTTGTATTAAACACGCACACTACAAACCCACCCCAAGTCCCCACAGTTTAACAATTTGTCTTCTTTCCCTTCTCTTTTGCCTTGTTTTTCATTTTTCTTTGTTTCTTCTCCCTCTCTCTGCCTCAGGCAGTACTTTGTTGCTAGTCGTGGGCCTACATATAAACAGGTATCCTGTTATTAATTATGACTAGGTTCAGCCCAGAGGAGCTAAATTACTTTCATAAGACCAAGTCAGCATGAGTCACCAGCAGACTGAGATGTTCCTCCTCCCCAACACTGTTCTCACAGTGGCCACAGCTGCCTTCAGGTTCTTAGAGGTTAGGGAGTTACTGAAGAGTGACAAACACAGTGACCTCTAATATTTTGTCTCTTGTCCTCCTCCAGCATACCACATATGAACAAACTGGCATCTGCAAGCTATTATTTGGGTCATTTTAGGACAAAGGAAGATGTCCTACTGCTTTTGTCTCCTGTTCTGTCACTCAAATCTGTTTCCTTATCAGTTTCGCTCTTTCTCTTTTACTCGTAGGTCTTTTTAAGTGCTTTTCGCCTCTGTGTAATATGTTTCTTTTATTTATTTTCCCTCCTCTACCACTTTCACCCTATCTCCATTCTCCTCTTCAATCCCTCTTTTCTGTACATTCCATTAAAAAGTAAAAATGACGGTGTACCAACAATAAGCCATTTCCTGCTGATGTACTGTAAGAACATGCAGTGTTTTTCGTTAATGATCACTGTTGCCTTTCCAAGTTCTGACAGCATGATAGCAGAATTGTTGGGCCACAGTGATACAAATGACAACAGTGAGTGGTACCCAACAAGAAGCCCACTTGATTACTTTATTATTGATCTTTCTTATAATGAGCAATATAACACAGATAAATTAAGTGTAACTCACTAATGTATTTATGATATATCGTTTACATTTTAACACTAAGAAAACAAAATCCTCACCTCTGGACCAAGAGGCAACATTGGGACAGATGGAGAAAAGATCAAAATTTTTAGCAATTTCACTTTACTTGGATCTATGATCAACATCTATTGTAATAGCAGTTAAGAAATAAAAAAAAAAAAAGTGCTCGCTTCGGCAGCACATATACTAAAATTGGAACAAAAAAAAAAACATGCTGCACTGGTAAAATCTCCTTTCAAGGACCTTTCCAAAATGCTAAAGAGCAACAGTGACAGCTTAAAGAATAAGGTGTGCCTAATTCAAGCCGTTATGAGTTGTAAGCAACTTAACGGCACATAATAACAACAACAACAAACCAAGCTGTGATCTTTTCAATTACTTCCTGGGCATCTGAAAGTTGGATGATGAATAGGGATTACAGAAGAATCAAACCTTCAAATTGTGATGTTGTAGAAAAGTACTGAATGTCCCATGGATGGCCAAAACAACAAAGAAGTCTGTTTTTGCACAAGTGCAACCAAGGTGCTCTTTAAAGGAAAGGATGGTGGAACTTCATCTCACATAATTTGAGCATGTTTTCAAGAGGGGCCAGTCCTTAGAAAGGCACATCATGCTAGAAAAAGTGGAAGATCAGAGAAAGAGAGGAAGATCCCCAAGGCAGATTGCCATGGTGACTGTAACAATAGGCTTGAGGAAAAGGTGAGGATATTTCAGGATAAAGTAGGTTCATATCTGTTGTTGATGGGATCACTGTGTGTCATAGTCGTTTTGATGGCACCTAACAACAACAATCTTGGAGCTTTACTAAAATATGTCTACCACTGGTGACTTCACTGGCATTTGAGACACAGCTAGAACAGCTTTCAGCATCACAGCAACCCACATGTTACTTCACTGGAACAAACCTATAGAAAAGAGCTGTACTAAGTAGAACAGTGATAAACAAGAACAACTACAGGTATCCAAGCAACAAAGTACTTAAAAATATGCAGATCAATCCCCCAGTATAGCAAACTAACACAATTTTCTATGTCCATATCCCAGGCAACATCTCTAAGGGAAGGCTTTTCTCTCTCTGGCAGTTCTGGGGGACAGTCTTGTCTCTGAGCTTCTACTCTTGGAACCTCTTCCTGTGGATTTGCATCTTTGCTCTGACAGCAGATAAGGCACACAAAAACACATAGGATATCGCCCTCTGTGGCCAGTGGTAGCATAACAAGATGGGGCTCTGGGTGGGAGCTAGAGCCGTACAGCTGAGGCACATGGCTGGCACAGCAGGAAATGTCCCAGGTGAGGGCGATACCTCGGCTGGATCCTGTATGCTAGTGCTCCACACCTGTGGCCTAAGAGCCCACTTGTGAAATAGCAGAGCCCCTGAAAACCCTATGAGCAATAAAAGAAATACAAATAGATACAGTGCCAGAGGTAAAGCTAGATTGGAAGTTAATCAAAATGAAGATAAACAGCTGCAAACATCCTTTAATAGTTGGACCGTGTTCAGAGTGTACAGAGTATGAATATTGGAAAACTAGAAGTTGTGAGAAATGAAACAGAACACATGAACATCAACTTTTTAGGCATTAGTAAGATGAAATGGACTGGCTTTGGCCACAATGAATCAGATAATCACATGGAATACTATGCCAGAAATCAAAAACAGAATGAATACTGTTGCATTCATAGGCAAAAAGACAATTTCAAGTTCTGTCCTGAAGGAAGATCTGTTAATATGACTATTATTCAAACGTATATACCAATAACTAAAGCTAAAGAGGAGGAAATTGAAGATTTTAGTAAAATTTTGCAGTCTAAAACTAACATAATATGCAGTAGAAATGTGTTAATTATAACTGGTGATTGGAATGAAAAAGTTGTTGGAAATAATGAAGAAGGAAGGGTAGTCAGAAAGTATAGACTTAGTGACAGAAATGAAGCTGGAAATAAAATGATTGGATTTTGTATGCTCAAAGGATTTATTCATTGCAAATTCCTTTTTTAAAAAACCAAGACACATGAAGAAATCCTCAAAATCACTAACAATAAGAAATAGGCAAATCAAAACCAAAATGAGACACTGTCTCAACCCAGTAGCAGTGACAAAGTTTAGCAGGAAAGCAAGTAATAAATATTGGAGAGAATGCAGAGAGACTGGTGGAATTGTAAAATGGCATAACCATTCTCTCTGAAAAGCAGTTTGGTGTTTCTTCAAAAAGCTGACCATAAAAATTCCATATGACCCAGCTATTCTACTGCTAGGACTTTTAACCCAAGGAAAATGGACCAAAAACACAAAGATTTGCAAACCAATGTTCATAACAGTATTATTCACAATAGCAAGAAAATGGAGATCAAGTAAAATGTCCATCAAGAAACGAATGGATTGAGAAATTGTGGTATATTTACACTTTGAAATACTATGCAGAACTAAGGAACAATGATTTTGAAAAATACTGCATAATGTGGGAGAGACTACAGAGCATTATGATGATTGAGTTAACTTGGTCTCATAACTTGGACATTGACTCAGGGCAAATACTGAATAAGACCATTATTGTAAAAATAGAAAGATAACTATTAAGATATGTATAAATGTCCAAAGAGAAAGGGGAAGAGCCAATGACTCTGGGGTCTAGGAGGAAGTCATGAGGTCACAGAGTTTGATGGGCAGGGGGAGAGGATAAAGGAATTAGGAAAGATCCAGTGGGATCTGAAAAAGACCGGGTAATAGTGCATATAGATCAATGGTGATTCATTTTATAAGATACAAGGTATAGGAATGATCCTATGAAACCAAGTGTGAATGAAGACATTTGCGAAATAAAACGGATATGAATGTAAAAAAAAAAAAAACCAACCACTTTCAATTAAAAAACAAATTTTAAAAAAAACAACTTTAAAAAAACAACAACTCAGTAACTTTATACATGGACCCCACCAAATGGAACACATAGGAATCATATTGACTGTATCTGTGCAAGGAATTCTCGGAGAAGCTCCATATCAGCAGACAACATCAGGTTAGGTGTTGAGAGTGGTATGGACCTACAACAGACTCATCTGCAAGTTCAAATGGAAGCTGAAGGAATTAACACACATTCATGAAAACTAAAATATAATCTTGAGTCTATCCCACTGGAATTTAAAAAAATATCTTAAAAATAAGTCTGAAGCATTGAACATAAATTCTCAAAGACCAGAGGAGTTGTGGGATGACATCAAGGATATCATCCATGAAGAGACAGACCAAAAGATCATGACAAAGATAGAAGATAAATAAAACAAAAAAGATATAAGAGAAGACCCTGAAAATTGCACTAGAGTTGAAAAGCCAAAAGAAAAGGAAGGAAAAGATGAAGTAAAGAGCTGATTTGAGAATTTCAAAATGTAGCTTGAGAAGTTCAAGGAAACTATTATAATTGTACATGCAGAGAGTTAGAATTAGAGAACAAAAAGGGAATAATTCATTCAGTATTTGTCAAGTTGGAAGAACTGAAAAACAAATTCAAGCATCAAGTTGCAATGCTTAGAGATGCTATGGACAAAATCTTGAACAATCCAGAAAGCATCAAAACAAGATGGAGGGACTGGAGAGCATTATACTAAGTGAAATAACTCAATCCATGAGGACAAATACTGTATAAGATCATTTTTGTAGAGCTGGAAAGATAACTAGTAAAATGTGTATGAGGATCCAAGGTGAGGTGGGGGGAGGGGACAGAGGTGAGGATGGGCTACAGGGTGGAGTGGTAATCATAGGGTCACACAATTTGATGGGTGTAGGGTTGGATGGGTAAAGGAAATGGGAACAATTCAATGTAAAAACAAAGTATATAAACTTTTTAAGTAGATCAGTATAAAATAAAACTTTATTTAAAAAAGAAGATGGAGGGAATATACATAATCACTGTACTAAAAAGTACTGACTAACACTGAAATATTTCTGAAATTTTTTAAAGTACCATATGATCAAGACCAATGGTAATGAAGGAAGAAGTTCAAGTTGCACTGGCAAGATACAAGGCCCCAGGAACTGATAGATACAAATTGACTTGTTTCAATTATAGATACAGCCCTGGAAGTGCTCACCAGTCAATGCCAGGAAATTAGGAGAAGGACAGCTGTCTGGCCAATAATTGGAAGAGGTCCCTATTTTTTCCCATTTCCAAGAAAGGTAGTCAAACAGCATGTGGAAACTACTGAACAATATCATTAATATCACATGCAAGCAAAGTATTGCTGTGACTGAAGATCATTACAAAATGGCTAGAACAGTATGCAGAAACTCTCAGACATTCATTAAGCTGGATTTAGGGGAGCTATACCAGAAGAATAACAGAAGTAAAGAATACCTGAAGAATGTATATGTGTACTCTAGTGACTACATAACAGCATTTGACTGTGGAAATCGTATTATGGCTGACAATTGAGAAGAATGGGAGTCCCAGAACACTTACCTGTGCCCATGAGAAACCTCTAGCTAGACTAAGAGGCTGTTGTGCTAACAGAGCAAGGGAACACCACATGGTTACAATTAAGAAAGGTGTGCATCAGGGTTGTATCATCTCTCCATAAATATGCTGAGCAAATTATTCACGAGGAAGGACTTTATGAAGAAAAATGTGGCATCAGGATTGGAGGAAGACACATATAATCTTTGTTATGCAGATAACACAATCTTGCTTGCTGAAAGTGAAGAGGACTTGAGGTGCTTGCTCCAGAAGGTCAAGCACTAATATCTTCGGTATGGATTGCATTTCAACATCAAGAAAATAAACATTTTTGCCTCTGGACTGATAAGTAACATCAAAATAGATGGAGAAAAGATTGAAACTGTCAAAGGCATTATCTTATTTGAATCCAAAATCAATACATTTGGTACTGGCATTCAGGACGTCAGGTGACATATTGCACAGAGAAAGTCTGCTCTCAGAGACCTCTCCAAAGTGCTGAAGAGCAATGAAATAACTCTGGATATTAAGGTGCATCTGACTGAGGTCATAGTATTCTCAATTACTTGCAATGCATTAGAGAGCTAGACAACAACTATGGATGCCATAAGAATCAATGCCTTTGAGTTGTGGTACTGGAGAAGAGCATTGAACATACTAGGGACTGCCAAGAGAACAAACAGGTCTGTCCTAGGGAGAGTAAACCCAAGTTTTTCCTTGGAGGCAAGGATTTTGAAACTCTATCTCACATACTTTGGGCATGTTGCCAGGAGGGACCAGTTCTTGAAGAAGGATATCTTGCTTGGAAAGGTGGAGGGATATAGCAGGAGAGGAAGACCCTTGATGAGATGGATTGAAACAGTGACTGGGACAATAGGTGCTGGTCTGTCATAGACGTTGAGATTGGCTCAGAATAGAGTTCAGAACTACTGTTCGTAAGATCACTATGAGTCACAATCTACTCCATGGCACATAACAACGACATGAATTGAGGTGCTGGAGAAGAGTACTGGATATTTCAAGGACAGCACAAAGAATAGCTAAATTTATCTTAATGGAAGTGCAACCAGAGTGCCCCTTAGAGGCAAGAATGATAAAACTTTGTCTAAAATATTTTGGGCATGCTGTAAGAGCAATCCTTTTAAAAAGAAATCATGCAGGGAAAGTTGGAGGGTCAATACAAGAGAGGAAATTCTCAACAAGGGGGACTGACACAGTGACTGTAACAATAGGGGAGACCTGTTTGTTCTCTTGGCAGTCCCTAGTACGAGGGAGATCATGAGGATGGCTTGGAATAGGATAATGTTCAGATTTGTTGTTCACAGGGTCTCTGAGTCTCTATAGTCAACTTGATGGGAAATATAGCACCAATGTACTCCAGAGGAATCCTAATGACACGATGACTAAAGCACTTATCTGCTGACCAAAAGGTTGGTCATTTGGTAGAAAGAAAAAAATGTAGTGTTCTGCTTCTGTAAATAATGCTTGTGTTTTGGAATTTTTAGCTGTCTTTGACTCAATTATAACCCATGGTATCCCTATACACAAAAAATAAAAATCCTTCCAGATCCTACTCCATTCTCACAATCTCTGCCATGCTCAATTCCATTGTTACAGTTATTGTGTCAATCTCCCTTACTGATGGTCTTCTTTTTCACTGATCCTCTATTTTTCCAAGAATGACAACTTTTTTCCCCAAGGATTGATTTCTTCTGACAATATCCCTAAAGTAAGTGAGGTAAAGTTTTACCATGCTAAAGAGCATCCTGGTTGCACTATCTCCAAAACAGATTTCTCTGTAAATATAGTCTTAGAAATCTTATGGAAAAGTTCAGTGCTGTCCTATAGGGTCACTATGGCTCAGAATCTACTCAGTGGCAAGAGATTAATATACTCAAAGTCAACTATGTAAAGTTTCTGATCAAATTTGCAAATTCAGTGAGTGAAAGTAAAATGAATGAATGAATGAGCCTGACTTTATGTTTTTACTAAGACTATGACATCATTTCTTGATTTTAAGTTGCCCAGCTTTTGTTCTCTGAATGAATAAACGTGTAATTTTCAGAGTGATCTTACACCTTACACACATACTTAAAGTTATATTGGAAAGCCCACTGAAACTTGCATCTCCCAGACAAATTATCTGGTGGAGACATCCAATGTAGATAATTTAGGAGTGTAACTTCTTACCTTTTCATATATAGCAATTTGAGAACTGACTCATATATAATTACCTCAAACTCTTAATTCTGTCTGCAATTTTTCCTTACTCTTCTATTTTTACTTGACAATTTTACTCAAAGAGTGTTGTGTCTCTTACAATATTCATTTATGTATTTTGTTACAAGCCAAATGTTTGTAGAGAAATACAGGAAGAATTGATGAAGTCATTAGATTTTCCTTTACCCAATCATTTATACATGTGTGCTGGTCTGTGATCTGATTTTTGTCCTACAATCTTTTTAAATTTTATCACCACATTTTTTTTAATTTTTAATATAGTTTTATTCATTTTCATATAATAAATTTATATTGTTTTCCCTTCATGTATATTATGTTCCATACAATCCGTCATTTACATTGTGTTTTATGTAAACCAGCATTCATATGCACTCTAATCTCATGTAATAAATTATCATTCATCTATGCCTACTAGTGTACCATATTTTCAAGTATCAATTGCTCTAACCCTCCCCTCAATCAATCCACTAAACTCTGTTATCCTATTGACTTCCACCCTTGCCATTTTTTTACCCTAGCCCTCCTCATTTTACTCTTTTGGATATTCATACTCACTACAAGTTATCCTTCTATTTTTACAATAATGGTCTTACAATTATTTGTCCTTGTAAGACTGAGTTAGTTCACTCAGCATAGTATCTCTAGACTCTCCCATATCATATAGTATTTTATTAAATCATTGCTCATTAGTGTTACATAGTATTCCATTGTGTGAATATATCACAATTCCTCAATCCGTTCTTTTTCTGATGGCACTCTGGGCCATTTCCATATTCTTGTTATTGTGAATAATGTCTCAGTTCTGATTTCCTTGAGACATTTTCTTAGCAGTAAAATAGATAAGTCATAAGAGATTTCTGTATTTAGCTTTTTAAGGAAATGCCAAACTGCCTTCCAGAATAGTTGTACTATTTTACAATCCCACCAGCAGTGCATGAGAGTCCCAGTCTCCTTACATCTTTTCTAATATTTATCACTTTACTACTGCCCCTGGTGTGAGATGGTATCTCATTCCTGACTGCCTGTTATTTTGAATATTTCCTCATGGATCTGTTGACCATCAAAACGTCTTCTTTTGTGAAAATAGTATCATCTTTCCCCCCCATTTTGTTATTAGACTTAAGTCTTTTTTTCTTGTGGAGGCCCTACAGTATTGTTCAAATTTTCATTGTAAGATCATTGTCTCAGTTGTCATTGGCAATTTTATTCCCAGTCTGTAGGTTTTCTTTTCACCTTGTTGGAAAATTTCTTGATGCACACAGGAACTTAATTTTTAAAAGGTCTTGTCATTTTCCCCCTCTCTGAGTTATGCATTACTGACTATATTTGCAAAAGTATTTATGGCATAGACTAGGGCTTCTAAATGCGGTCCCATTTTGTCTTTTATGATCCTTATGAATTTGGGCTTTACCCCTAAGCCTCTTATCCACCTTGAATAGATTTTTGTATGTAATGTGAGTGTGGAAACTATAGAACAATATCATTGATTTCACATGCAAGCAAGATTCTACTGAAGATTATCCAAAAA
>NW_006399817.1:15004865-15012652 GCF_000299155.1 Elephantulus edwardii
GAGGTGAGATTGGTACAGGATAGAGCAGGGTTTAGGGCTATTTTACATAGGGTCACTATGAGTCGCAAATGACTCGACGGCACATAACAACAACAATGTGAGACATGGATCTTATTCCTGTTTTCTACAGGTTGATGTCCAGTTTTGCCAATACCTTTTGTTGAAGAGGTGGTCATTTCTCCATTAAATAGGTTTTGATTTCTTGTAGAAGACTAATTGACTGTAGGTAGATGGGTTAAATTCTGAGTTCTCAGTTGTCTTCCATCGGTCTCTGTGTCTGTACTACATATTTGTAGTAGGTTTTGAGATCAGAGAGTACTTCGTCTTCCACTTCAAAATTTTAATTAGCAACTTTAACCTTTGTACTACCTCAACTGAAAATTCATTGCTGTTCGCTGGGAGTCAACCCATCGGTGACCATCCAGCTAGCTGTCAGAGGCTGTAAATTGCACAAAAGGAGATTGTCCATTTTTGTCCCAAACAGCAGCTTGTGGATTCAAATTGCTTGCTTTTGATTTGTCAGCATATCACCTTACCCACGAGAACTCTTCTAAACTGAAAAATTCCATCAAAAAGCACTTATTTGAAGTGAATCATGTAGGAACAGTATTTCAAATCAAATTAAGTTTAAATTGATGAATGAAGCAGGCATTTTTTTTGCTAACTCTGACCTCTATTAGTTTAAGTCTATATTAATAATCAAATAACAAGGAAGAATTGTTTCAAACCTTTTGAGAGTTCCTGTTATCCATTGATGCTCTTAATTGCAAACTTTTCAGTATTCATGAACTAAAGTCAAGACCTAATGGCTTCCACATTTTTGAGAGATAGTGTGGCATTTTCCACCTGAAAAAAATTCCGCCCCAACACCTAGCAGAGTAGGTGGCATGAAGTAGTACAAGAGCTCTGTGGCCAGGTGGCCTGGTTACAGTTCTAGATCTGCCAATTATAATTGATAAGAGTTTGGGGAAACCCTACTAAAACCTCTGTGCACTGGGTTTACCATTGGTTGTTGTTGCTGTTATGTGCCATTGAGTGGCCTACAACTCATAGTGACCTTATGTGCAACAGCTCTGAAGCCTGCCCTATTCTGAGCCAATCTCATTGACTCTCACACACCTACTCCCATTTCCTCAGTTACTCTATCAATCCGTCTCATCCAGAACTTAGTCTCTTGTGCTGTCCTTCCACCCTTCCAAGCATCACGCCCTTCTTCTCCAAGAATCGGTCCCTCCTGCCAACATGCCCAAAGTATGTGAGACAGAGCTTCAAAATCCTACCTTTCTAGGAGACACTTGTTTTCATGTGCTCCAAGACAAACTTATTTGTTCTGATGGCAGTCCAAGGTATGTTCAATTCTTTTCTCCAGCACCACAACTCAAAGGCATTGATTCTTCTTCTGTCATCTTTAGTCATTGTCCAACTCTCTGATACATAGCAAGTAATTGTGAAGATGATGGCCTGATTTTCCTAGTGCAATTCATCTTCTGACTTCCTGACAGATGGTGCCAAGAATGTTGATTATGGAGCTGAGCAAGCTGAAATTGTTAACAACCCATTGTAACCCACTGGTAAAACAGAGAAAACACTGATACTTACAAATTAAATCAATGTCTGTTGTTGTTATATGCTGTCAAGTCAGAACCAACGCATAGCTGACTGATTAGAGGTAGTTAATCACATGGGAGGAGATTTCACATCCTTCTCCTGCAGAGCAACTGGTATATTTGAACCACATGTTTGGAATTACAGCACCGCTTCTTATCATTAGGCCACCAGAGCTCCCTAATCAATGCCTAGAACATAGAAAATATCTAATAAATGTAGGGATAAAATAGTTAATGTTTAGGTATCTACATAACATAATTAGCTGAAATATGTGTGTAAATCCCTGAAGCTCTCAAATATGAATGACTAATCTTCTATCAAGGACCTCTCCAGAGTGCTTAAGAGCAGCAAGCCAGCCATGGTCTTCTCAATTGTTTGCTATGCATCTGAGAGCTAAACAATAAAGATGACAGAAGAAGAATCAATGTCCTTGAGTTGTGGTTCTTGAATACTGAACATTATACAGACTGCCTAGAAAACAACCAACTCTGTCTGTCCTGAAGAAGATGAAACCAGGTTATTCATTGGAGGTAAGGATTTTGAGGCTCCATCTCACATACTTTGGGCATGCTGTCAGGGAGGAACAGTCCTTGGAGAAAGACATCATGCTTGGAAGGGCAGAGGGTCAGCACAGGCTAGGAAGACCTTGGGTGAGATGGAATGACACAGTGACTGTGGCGATGGGGTCAGTTGTATCAGAGATAGTGAGATTGGCTCAACTTTAGAGCCATTGCTCACAGGATCACTATGAGTCACAGTTGATTCAACACCACGTAACAATTAAGCTAGCTCTGGTGCCTTAGTATTAAGGAGGTGCATTGCCAACCCAAAGGCAAGTGGTCCCAATTCACCAGCTGCTCCCTGGAAGAAAGATAGGCAATTTCCTTCCATGCAGTTTATAGTCTCTGAAAATCCACTTAAAGGTCAGGTCTGGGTCGGTTTTCACTCAAAGGCACGTAGGAAAGAGTTAACCTACCTGGTATTATCAACCTGTTGATGAGTATGATGAAAAACTTATCTATGCCAAGAGATACGTCACTTAAATTCAGACATGCTTCAGTTATACGGCAAATGTACCAAGAGTACTATTTTTTTTTCTTGTATCTCATAATTAGCTCTGTTTTTGGAAATTCTGTCTCCTAAGAAGAATAGCCACAGAACAAAAAATATCTTGCTGTCAGACCCAGAACAGTGTTCTACTTTTCTCTGTTTATTAGCTAAGTGTCCTTGGGCAAGTCAAACTTACTAAGCCTCAAATTTCTCATTTGAAAAAATGAGAATAATACCTCACTAGATGGTTTCTCACTAGAAAAATTAATGAAACAGTCTAGGTAAATTAGTCAAGTGTTTGGCTCATATAAAGACTTCATGAGGCAGAAGCTTCTATCATTATTATATCACCTCAACTTCTGAGAAATTTTATCTAAGAAGGAATGAAAACATTGATCCCAAAATGCATCTTTTGCTCATTTTGAAAATAAAAGTTTAATAATTTTAACACTTAACAGAATTTCTGGTGTTGTAGTTGTTCTAGCATGCCCTAAAACCTGGAAAAAAATGATAAATTCACATTAATTTGTACTATGAATAAAAGCTTAAGGTACTAATTAGATAAAGGGCTGCCATGATTCTTCTAGATGACTGGGTTAGAGTGACTTGTTCAGGTGGAAGTATTATTAATAATAGTAGGAGCAATTATTAATCTATTTAATGCCCATAATTACAAATGAAACTTCCACTCCAATGCCATATCAAAAAATTTTCTTTTTGCTTGTAAATTCCATTTCTTTGTTCCCATAAAGCATACTCATAGATGTCAGTCAGTAGTCATAATGATACTTCTTTTTATGCACCTTTTTCTTTGAGCAATTTCTTCCAGTGCATTTGGTTGGAACATAATAGATTTTTATGATATTTCTATGCATCTTATAAGGGAAAGTACTTACAGAGAGAAATGAAAAACCTCAATACATTCTACAATAACAACCAAAAAAGAGAAATTTATTCACAATCTACTATACTATAAAAGATTTCTTTGTCTGAATCTAGAACTGAGCCCTTTAAGACAACCTAAAGACAAGTTAAAAAAAGTCAACCCAAATAGCATCCAGCAGGAAATATCTGAATAAGAAACAGACCAAGCTAAGCTGTAGAGAAGCATATGAAGGAAATGTAACATAATCAAGTTTTCTTGAACATTTCTCAGGCTCAATTCTACTTTATTGAGGTAGTGATTCCATTAGTCATTTGTATAGTTACAAATTTGATACTCACTCAGTGTACAGTTATTTTTTAAAAAAAAAAACCAATCCATATCAGGTCCTTATTTCACTTTTCATTTTTTGTTTCACTATTTATAACTCTCAGTTTGAAGCTTCAGTCATAGTAAAATTCTGGAAAACAATGAAGATAGCGTCCATAAGGAAAAAAAAAGTTTCACTGTGTCTAACATTATAATTATAGTAGCCACATATATCTTTTATTCAGCAGGCACTTCCTGAAGGTCTAGTAAGGTCTCATGCATGTCACCATGCATGAAGTCAAGCATAACATGATCTCTAAACTGTTATCGCAAGACTTAAGTTTTTCCTGAGAGTCTGGATACTTTCAGAAACCCATAGTGTCTTCCTACCAATTACTGAAAACATTATTTGCTGGGTATGAGTTGGATAAACCTTCAATCACTCTCCATCACCCTTAACCCTGCCTGTCAAAGTGAATGAAGCACAAGGAAAGAAATGGTAGAGGAAATTGTAGAAGCTGGAGCTACAAGATCAGGATGAGAGGTCTGAAGCATTGGCATAGATAACAGCCACTGGCTCCCTCTGTGTTAATACCTGAGGGATTTGGAGGCTCTCCAGAGGCTGAGAATTCTTGTTTTTAAGGTGGCCTAATAAAATTAATCTCACTCAGTGAAAGTCATGCTGCAAGGAACACACAGTTGCTGCTCAAGTAGTAGAATCTCTCATGGCTTTTCACTTCTTGGGGAAGAAAAGAGTAAAAACATTAAGCTTTTGTAATCCTTCAAGGGTCTGCAGAATTTTTTTATAAAACCACTTCAGTTTCAAGTAAAGCTGCTTTTTATAACAGATTAGAAGTCCATGAATGATACTCTAATGGTAAATCATACCACTCATTAATAATGCATATGGACAATTCCTAAAGCCATTTCCCTCGGGCACAAAGATTTTCCCTAAGTGAAATCCCTGGTTTCCATTATCATTATCTTCAAATGTGACCTTAACGAACCTCAATATTGACTGACAGTGTGGAAGCTATTATGAAATATCTTATGTACATTAGCAACTAAATTGAAAGACATGTTTCATTTCTGAAACTCCTATGTTTTACCTTTTCATAGGTATTTAATAAGTGCCTAAAGAAGACATAACCAGAAAATCTTAAACTTCAAGAATTAGAAATTGTTTCTAATTGTTTATTCCATTTAAGCATGAGTCAAATACAACTGATATCTACAAAATGAAAAAAAAAGTCTTCATTAGAGATAAAGTTTAAAACATGGTAAATATCAATTTTAAAACTTTAAAATCAGTTTTAGTAATTTGTTCATATTTTCTCTGTATTCCTGTGATACTGTTTAATCACAAAATAATTCTTCAAGACAGTATAAATTTAACTTTTCTTTTTTTTTTCTAATGGTTGTCTGTTCAATTTTATTTAGAATTTTCCAAAATGTCAACAATATGCTTTCAATAACTAATTTCACAACTTGGAAATTTAATGTCATATTATGCTACAAAGCTTTATTTACATATTTCTTTAGAATGTACTTCAATTGTTCCCATTGCAAATATAAAATGACAACCAATAGGTTAGATTTACAGAGAACAGAGGAAAAACAATTCTACAGTATGCAGTGCCATTAGTGGTTGTTATTTTTATAATTTTCTTTTGGAGCAATCTACTAAGTTTTTCTGATTATAAATTTCAGAATCACGTGGTCTTTGAGAGTAAAATTCCAAAGAAAATCAAAGGCACAGCAGTCCAATTTATTATATAGGTGTCATTTGACAGTCTATGTGTAACTGCAAATCATTTTCCTTTTTTCCCCCCAAAAATACTGGATGAAGAGGAAACATGATTTTCACCACTACTGTACTGCTCATATAAAGTTCTAGCAGTTTTCAAAATGGAGTTGGGAGAATTCAGACCAACAAGTTGACTCAGAACATATTTCATCTCCTCAGTAGTTCCTTTACCTACCTGGTTGCCTGGATGAGTTTGAATTTGAACATAAGGATGCACCAACAGCTCAGGAATCGATATCCTCTGCTTGGGGTCCCTTATTAAACAACACTTTAACACACCTTGAAGATCTTTCTATCTTCAGCCTCCATTTCGGCCACCCCCGCCGTTCCTCCGTGAGTCCATGAGGTCGAATTCATAGCCAGGAAGCTGAGTTAAGGAGAATAAAAGCCGGGATCCAAACAGCCAGCCAGACACGTTTGAATTTTCGTGCCGTTATGGCCGCTTAATTTTTTCTCTTTTAATATCAAGTTTAATGAAGACAACGTTTGTGCATACTCTATTTAGACAATCTTAAATGTATTTTAATAATACATTTTAAATTAGAAAAGCCTTACTGATGATACAACAAATGGGTCTCATTCAATACATCTTGCATTCCACAAGCATTCCTTGAGATTCTAGTAAGGAATCTCCATCTATACTAACCGTTTTAGCCAAGGTATATTAGTTTTTAAATTTCAGGTTTTGGTTTTTTTTCCTTATAATACTAGTTTACTTACAACATTCAAATACACCTGATTTTCACACCTGATTCTCCCAATTTCTCTCATCTCTCCACCCACCAAATTGTACAAGCCCAATGATTAATACCCCCACCCCACACATTCTCATCTTTCTGCTCCCCCCCTTGGATTCTCATACTCATTCTACAATTATGGTTTTATACTATGTCTGTCCTTGTGGGACTAAGTTAGTTCACTTAGCATAATGCTCTCCAGTCCCTCCCAGGTTAGGTAAAAATTTACAAAATCATTGCTCCTGCGTGCTGAATAGTATTCCACTGTATGAATGTACCATAATTTCTCAAGCCATTCTGGGCTGTTTCCATATTTTTGCCATTGTGAAGAATGCTTCTGTGAACATTGGTGTACACATTTCCGTTTGAACCTCAGTTCTCATTTTCTTGGGGTATATACCAAGCAGTGGAATAGCTGGATCATATGGAATTTCTGTGTTCAGCTTTTTGAGGAAGTGCTAAACTGCCTTCCAGAGTGGTTGTTCCATTTTACAATCCCACCAACAATGTATAAGAATTCCTATCTCACCACATCCTCTTCAATATTTATTAATTTGCTGTCCTGTTAAACTCTGCCACAGTTACTGGAGTGAAATGATACTCATTGTGGTTTTGATTTTCATCTAATTGCCAGTGATTTTGATTATTTCTTCATGTGTCTGTTGGCTATTTGAATATCTTCCTCTGTGAAAATTCTTTCCCTGTCTTTTGCCCATTTTGTAATTGGATTATCAATCAGTTTTTTCTTGTAGAGGCCCGGGGATATTTTGTAAACTTTCCTTATGAGACTCTTCTCTGAGATGGTATTACCAAATGTTTATTCCCAGTCATTAGGTTTTCTTTTCACTCTGTTGGGAAAAGTTTTTGATGTGTACAGGGATTTCATCTTTAGAAGGTCCCATGCATCAATTTCTTCCTCTTCAGAGAGTGCATTTCCGGCTATGTTTGGCTGACTCTGTACTTTAGACTAGAGCTTCTAAGCTTGGTCCCAGTTTGTCTCTTATGAGCTTTATGATTTTGTGCTTTACTCTATGATCCACCTTGAGTTGATTTTTTTGTGTATGGTGTGAGATGTGGATCCTGTATAAGCTTTCTGCAAGTGGAAGTCTTGTGTTGACAGAACTATTTGTTAAAGAGGTTGTCATGTCCCCATTTGTTGGTTTGATTTCCTTGTCGAATATCAGTTGACCATAGATTGTTGTTGTTGTTGTTGTTAAGTGCCGTCGAGTCAACTCATAGCGACCCTATGAAGGAGAGTCCTTGACGCTTGGGTGTCTTTCATCCTCTCTCCAAGTTCATAGGGTTTCCGGAGGCAAGCTATTATGGAAGTGGATGCCACTCCTCCTTCCATGCTTGTTCAATCGGGGAGCTCCACCCCACTCTCAGTCCACAT
>NW_006399817.1:15015107-15025431 GCF_000299155.1 Elephantulus edwardii
GTTGGGTCACCTTTCTTTGGAATGGGAACAAATATAGATCTCTTCCAGTCAGTTGGCCAAGTGGTTGTTCTCCATATTTCTTGGCACAACTTTGTCTGTAGTTTTCTTTATGTAGGGCTTTTATGTCTCTAGTTAGGTCTACTCCCAAGTATCTCAATTTATGCTTGCCTATTTTAAATGGTATTGCTTATTCGATTTTCTTCTCTGAGTTCTTTTTGTTACTATAGAGGAATCCTACTGATTTTGGAAATTGATCTTAAGTTTTGAGCCACTATTTATCAAAATTAATAGTTTTTTATGCTTAAAAATATTCATCACAGAAGTATAAATTAGAATAGCAAAAGGAACTATGACCTGGTAATACCTGGCAGTTACCCTTCCCCCCTTCTTTGGGAGCTGACTTCATTGTTCTTTATGAGAGAAAGGGGAGTTTAAAACAACAGTAGTAAATTAAAATCAATGTAAATGGTTAAATTGTATGAGAAGGGTGAGTATGCATAAATATTTTTAGAAGGAAACAAGAAGGTGAAAGAGCACATCTATGTTGAACAATTTATTTTGCCAGTCCTGCTGACAGCACTGAGATATAGTGGTGGACGACACAGAACTTTTTTAAATGAACTTATATTCTTTGTTAATAACTTTAGTTTGCTTGGCTCCATGGTCAACACTCTTGGCAGCAGCCAGGGAATCAAAAAATGTATTGTGATGGGAAAGTCTGCTGTTAGGGACAGCTCCAGGGTACTGAAGAGCAATGGTGTCACTCTGGAGACTAAGGTGTGTCTGATACAGGCTATGGTCTTTGCAATCACTTGTTATGCATCAGAGAGTTGGACAATGACCAAGGAGGCTAGAAGGAGAAATACTTTGAGCTGTGGTGCTGGAGAAGACTACTGAATGTACCCTGGACTGCTAAGAAAACAAACAGATTCATCCTGGAGAGGGTTAAACCAGGCTGCTCCTTGGAGGCAAGGACTCTGCGGCTTTGTTTGACATACTTTGGACATGTTGTAAGGAGGTACAGGTCCTTGGAGAGGGACATCCTGCTTGGGAGGGTAGAGGGACAGCGCAGGAGGGGAAGACCCTCTATGAGGTGGATTGAGTCAGTGACTGGGGTAATTGGGGTGGATGTGTCAGAGACAGTGCAATTGGCACAGGACAGAGCAGGGTTTAGGGCTGTTTACAGAGGGTCGCTATGAATACTTACCTGGCAGAGGAAACATAGAGTCGCTATGAGTCACAAGCGACTTGACAGCATATAACAACAACTATATAATTGTCTGCAAATGAAAGATAAAATAAATATATAAATTTTAGAACTATATATCTTGAATTTAGGTTTAACATTTTCACAACTTAAATTCAAAATACAGAGGTCTGGTGGTCTAGTGGTAAGAATTCTCACTGCAGTCCCGAAGGCACAGGATTTGAATTTACCAGCAGCTCTGTGTAAGAAAGATGGGCAATCTCCTCCGGCATGATTCTTGCCTCTGAATATCCACTGAATGGTCAGCTATGGGTCAATTCCAACTCACCGGCACACAACCACCACTATGATTTCAAAATGATAAAAAGTCAAAAGCAGAGTTGCCTATACACAAAATTAGACCACTGTAAGCATGAGAAGAATAGGCACACAAATATTAGGAAAACAAAGACTTCATAATTTTCATTATTAGATATAAAAGATAAGAAAAATCACAAGCTATTTCGGAGATTTTAAATATAAGATTTTAAATTAAGATGTTGGAGTGAAAAATAAGGAGAATCAAGGAAGAATGAGCTTTTAGAAAGAAAATATAAGATAGTTGAAGGAATCTCAATGAATGAGTGAAACATTACAACTGAGAGAGAAGTAGCCGACTAGAAATGTATCTGAATAAATTACCTAGAGTGCAATATAGAGAAAAAAAAGATCTGCAAGAAAGAACAGAAAAGATAAACAGTTCTAGCATGCAAGCAAGTATGCTTCAAAAAAGGCTAAAAAAATGTTTTTAAAAAAATTCGTAAAAGGGGGGGTGTGTGTCTGTGTGCGTTTGTGTGTGTATAACAAAAAAGAGAAGAAGTTCTGCATAAGCTGAGCATTATATTCAGTATTACACATTGGACAATACAATGTCAGAGATGAGAAAAAGGAACTTTGAGGTAGGCAGAGATCTGTTGCAGACTGAGGGTAAAGTATTTTTATGATTATTAATAATGAGACAGACAGCTAGGAATGAGATAGAACAGAGAGCATAAAATGGGGCCAGCAGTTCTCCTGAAGTGCCCCATTCCAACTTCCCTGTATCTTTCTTGAAAATTATCAGGAAGTAAATCACAAAGAGAATTCAATGCAAATGAAGCCAAGCTCTTTCTATTGAAAACCTTTGCAAGAATCTGATAAAACCTTAGGATTGATTGCCTTGGTGCCTCAGGGTGAATTCCATCCTGAAATAGCATTCAGTGTACTACAAATATTTAGCATTGGCTTCCCATATTGAGGTAGGCAGAGATCAATGGCAGATCATTTACTAAAAAACTCAAACTCACTGCTGTTGAATCCAACTTACAGTGAGTGACCTTTCATCAAGTTTCTGAGAAATTACAACAGAATGAGACTGCTCATTTCCTTCACTAAAACTAAGAGTGGATTCAAATCACAGGAGATAAGCAATCTTTAGGTAAACAGCACAACTTGCTGTGTACTACACTACTAAAATGTCCCAGTCTTTTGCTATGAATGATAATTATGTTGTTGTTGTTGTTGTTGTTGTGTGCCATTGAGTTGCCTGTGACCCATAGTGACCCTACGTGCAGCTGTCTGAACCTTGCCCTGTCCTGAAACATTCTCAGTAAGTCTGACACACCAACCCTCATTGTCCCAATCCATCTCAGCCAGGGTCCCACTCCATCCCATTGTCCCAATCCATCTCAGCCAGGATCTTCCTCTCCTGTGCTGTCCCTCCACCCTACCATGCGTTATATCCTTCTCCAAGCACTGTTCTTGCCTGGCCACATGCCCAAAGTATGTGAAACAGAGCTTCAAAATCCTAGCCTCCAAGACGAAACTTGGTTTTACACTTTCCAAGACAGATCTATTGGTATGTTCAAGACTCTTCTCCAGCACCACAGTTCGAAGATATTGATTCTTCTTTTGTCATCATTAGTCATTGCCCAATACTCAGAAACATAACAAATAATTGAGAAGACAGTGGCCTGGATTAGGTGCACCTTAGTCTTTAGACTGACATCATTGCTCTTCAGTACTCTGAAGAGGTCCCTGACAGCAGTTATTCCCAGTGTAATTCATCTTTTGATTTCCTGGCAGTGTTGTTGAGTGTGAATCCAAGCAAGCTGTAATTATTAGCAGCTTCAATCTCTTCTCCATCTATCATGGTGCTGCCAATTGGCCCAGTGGTAAGAATCTTTGTCTTCTTGATGTTGAACTTCAACCCATATGGAAGACTACAGTCCTTGACCTTTTGAAGCTTCAGTTGTTCTTCAGTTATAGCAAGCAAAGTTGTTTCAATTAAACACATGGTCATATTCTCAATGGGAACATGAAAGCCAAAAGACCAAGGATAACTATTTTCTAAATTATAAGAGAACATAAATGTAAGTCTGTAATTATTAAGCCAGAAAAATGATCTTTTTCCCAAATCATAGTAAGATAAGGATATTTTTAGAGAAACACCAAGAATAACTTTTCAGAGAAAGTTTACCCCCAACAGACTTTCATCAAAGACATTTTCAATTATGCTCTGCTGTAGGGAGCTCTAGTGGCTTCATCTGGAGAGACTTGGATTCTTAACCCAAAGATGGGAATCTCTCTGGCAGTAGGAATTCATTAGCCGCTCTGTGGGAGAAAGAGGCGCAGTATCCTCCTCTACAATTCAGAACCTCTGAAAATCCATTAAAGGGTCAGTTATTAGTTGCTTCCAACTCAATAGTTAAATTTTTGTGTTGTCTCAAAACCATAACATTCATAAGAGACAAACTGGGATCAAGCTTAGAAGCGTTAGTACAAAGTATAAAGTGACTGCCAAATAAAACCAGAAATACACAATCTAAAGAGGACTAAACTGATGCACAGGACTTTCTAAAGATTAAATCCCTGTGCACATCAAAACCTTTTTCCAAATGTGTGAAAAGAGAACATACAGATTGGGAACAAACATTTGGTAATACCATCTCAGACAAGAGTCTTAAAACAAAAGTTTACAGAATACTCCTGGGCCTACAAAAGAAAAAGACTTATAACCCATTTATAAAATGTGCAAAAGAATTTTCACAGAGAAAGATATTTAAATGGTAAACAGACACATGAAGAAATGCTCCAAATCACTGGCAATAAGAGAGATGCAAATCAAAACCCAGTGTCAAAGTTTAACAGTGCAGCAAGTAATAGATGTTGAGGAGGATGTGGCGAGAAAGAAATGCTTTGTAAAATGGTACAACCACTCTACTTTGGAAGTCAGTGGCACTTCCTAAAAAGGTTGAACATAGAAATTCCATATGACCCAGCTATTCCATTGCTTAGTATATACCCCAAGAAAATGAGAACTGAGGTTCAAATGGAAATGTGTACACCAATGTTCATAGCAGCATTCTTCACAATGGCAAAAATGTGGAAACAGCCCAGAATGGATTGAGAAATTATGGTACATTCATACAGTGGAATACTATTCAGCACGCAGGAGCAATGGTTTTGTAAATTTTTACCTAACCTGGGAGGGACTGGAGAGCATTATGCTTAGTCAACTAACTGAGTCCCACAAGGACAAATATAGTATAAAACCATGATTGCAGAAAGAGTATAAGGATCCATGAGGGGTTGGAGAAGCTGGAAGTAGAGGGATGGGGATGTGAAGGGGGAGGGGTGGATTAATCATTGAGTTGTCCAATTTGATTGTTGTAGGGGTGAGAAAAAGAGAAAGAATTTGTTCGAATTTGTATTGGAGTTCTACAAATTAACTAGTAAAAAAAAAATGTGTTTTATATTATTGTTGTTGCTTTTATGTGCCATCAAGTCACCTGTGACTAATAGTGACCCTATGCACAAGAGTCCTAAAACCTACTCTGTCATGTGCCAGTCTCATTACCTCTGACACACCTACCCCCACCACCTCAGTCACTGAATCAATCCATCTCATCAAGGGTCCTCCTCTCTAGTGCTGCCCCTCTACCCTTCCAAGCATGACGTCTTTCTCCAAGGATTGGGCCCACCTTGGAACATGTCCAAATTATGTCAGATGAAGCTTCAGAATCCTTGCCTCCAGGGAACAGTCTGGTCTAACCCTCTCTAGGATGAACTTGTTTGTTCTCCTTGTAGTCCATGATATATTCAGTACTCCAGCACCTTAGCTCAAAGGCATAAATTCCCCTTCTATCATTCCTAGTCATTGTCCATTGTTCTAAAGCCTAGCAAGTAATTGCAAAGATTATAGCCTGGATCAGACACACGTTAGTCTCTAGACTGACATCATTGTTCTTCAGTAGGTTACTTAATATGGCTTTTCTATCCATTGACTCTGATTTCTACCATATGGCTAGATAGGACTATACAAATGTGAGCTATTTTTAATTCTATTGAAGAGATAAAATAATTTGCTAACAAAATTGGGAAGGGTGTACGCCAGGGATGTGTCCTATCTCCATACCTTTTCAACCTGTATGCAGAACAGATTATCTGAGAGGCTGGGCTCTATGAGGAGAAGTGTGGCATCAGAATTGGTGGAAGATCTATCAACAATCTGCATTATGCAGATGACACAACCCTGCTTGCTGAAACTGAGGAAAACCTGAAACGCTTACTGCAGAGGGTCAAAGACTGCAGCTTTCAGTATGGATTGAGGCTCAATGTCAAGAAGACAAAGATTCTCACCACTGGACCAATTGGCAGCATCAGGATGGGTAATCAAGAGATTGAGATTGTTAACAACTTTAGTCAACTTGGCTCTATAGTCAACACTCTTGGCACCAGTAACCAGGAAATAAAAAAACATTGTGGTGGGAAAGTCTGCTGTTAGGGACTTCTCCAAAGTACTGAAGAGCAATGGTGTCACTCTGGAGACTAAGAAGCATCTGATACAGGCCATGGTCTTTTCAATCACATGTTATGCATCAGAGAGTTAGTTGGCCAATGACTAGGAAGGATAGAAGGAGGATTGATGCCTTTCAGCTGTGGTGCTGGAGAAGAGTATTGAATGTACCCTGGACTGCCCAGAAAACAGATTCATCCTGGAGAGGGTTAAACCAGGCTGCTCCTTGGAAGCAAGGACTCTGGGCCTTCGTCTGGCATACTTCAGACATGTTGTAAGGAGAGACAGGTCCTTGGAGAGGGACATCATGCTTGGGAGGGTGGAGGGACGGCACCAGAGGAGTAGACCCTCTAAGAGGTGGATTGATTCAGTGACTGGGGTAATCAGAACGGGTGTGTCAGAGGCAGTGCGATTGGCACAGGATAGAGCAGAGTTTAGGGGTGTTGTACATAGGGTCACTATGAGTCGCAAAAGACTCGACGGCACATAACAACAATATAAATAAGATAAACAATCTTGTCTGGGCAGAGACTCACAAACCAAGTGTGTAGATTATTATGTTGCCTATCTTTTGGGGGCAAAGATTTCTGTGGGAAGCAGCTAAAAACTAAGACACAGTAGTTGAGATGACTGAAAACCAGAGACTGGTATAAGACAAAATTAAACATGAGCTGCTTTCCTACAGAGGCAGAGCCAAGAGTCTTTACCTAAGCTTAATGGTGGAAAAGTACAGGAGTAGTCATCATAACTAGCAGTACTTAGATTTTTGTAACACTAGCCCAAAGCTTCAAAGCAGAGTCCAGTAAGGCAGAGTGTCAGAGGACCTGTGAACATACCTAAGAAATTATTCTATCAGAAAAATTATATACTGACTGTTTCAAATCTTAATTGTAAGCTGCTACTTTCTTGATAGACCCCTAAATAAAGGGTACTGCCTATGAGTTCTATGCAGCCATTGCAATGGTTTAATAGACCCACTATTAGAGCAGCAATTCACTGAGGAGAAATGATTGGTGTGAGAATTGATAGAAGAATGTGTAGGAGAGTGGAGACATGTATGACCTCATAGAAATAAGTTTTTATTATTGATGTTGTAAAAAGGGGCTATTCCTCCTGTGGAGTTAGTGGAGGTCAGATGTTACAGCCACCATGAAACCACACTGTTTTCACATAGGTATGTCACAAAAAAGAAAAAGTATCTTCTGTTTTTAAATGACTAGATAAAACAGACTATTGCAGTAATAATGATCATATAGCTCTGGGAATATTTTTTTAAAATATTAGATTATATTATTTAAATGGGCTACTAATATAGTATGTTCAATAGATTTCTGACTGAAACAGTTGATAGAAATCATCTGTTTCCTCCTGTTTGGCTCTGGTTGTAAGTGCATAAATTTGAATGATAGTAGTATTAGCAGGTCTTCTTTTTATGTGTATGGATATTATCCTGTCACTCACAATATTGTATTTCAAGATGGATCTAGAAATGGCCTTTTAAACTATTAAAATCTTGCATGCTGAAACTGAAGAAGATGTGAATCACTTGCTACAAAAGGTCAAGGACTATAATCTTCAATATGGATTGAAGCTCAACATCAAGAAGACAAATATTCTCACCACTGGGCCAATTGACAGCAAATAATAGATGGAGAAGAGATTGAGGTTGTTAGCAATTACAGCTTGCTCAGATCCACAATCAACACACTTAACATCAACACTCAGGAAATCAAAAGACGAATTGCATTAGGAAAGTCTGCTGTCATGGATCTCTCCAGAGCGCTGAAGAACAATGATGTCAGTCTAGATACACAGGTGTAATCCAGGCCATGGTCTTCTCGATTACTTGTTAAGTTTCAGAGAGTTGGACAATGATTAAGGATGACAGAAGAAGAATAGATGCCTTCAAGTTGTGGTGCTTGAGAAGAGTCTTGAACATACCATGGACTGCCAAGAAAACAAACAGGTCTCTCTTGGAGAGGGTGAAACCAAGTCTCTCCTTGGAGGCTAGGATTTTGAAGTTCTACCTCACTTACCTTTGGGCACGTGGCCAAGAGAGATTGGTCCTTAGAGAAGGACATCATGCTTCAAAAGGTGGATGGACAGTGCGGGAGAGGGAGACCACAGACGAGATTAATTGATACAGTAACTGGGGTGATGGTGATTGGTGTGTCAGACTTAGTGAGAATGACTCAGGACAGGGAAGAGGTCTGAGCTGCTGTCCATAGTGTGGCTATGCATCACAGGCTGCTTAAGGGCACATAACAACAGAAACATACTATGACAGGTTTAGAAGCAGGCATGGCATCCACTTCCTAAACAACATGCCTTCAGAAATTCTATGAACTTTGATAAATGTCGATAGTTGTAGAGGGGCTTCAGGCCTTTTGTTCATAAAGTTGCTGTGAGTCATGCTCAATTTGAAGGTAATCAACAACAACAGTATAGTATGAGTTAAATTCAATAAGAATTTTCTAAATATTGTGAGGGATAAGGACTTTCTTTGAAATATAGATTCTAGGATTGAGAAATTTTAAGTCCTTTAACTGTTCGCAGTTTAATTAAGAAAGGTAGGTGTTTTGACCAAATTTACACTTGTATATAAACTCAATTTGAAAGTGGAAATATGCTAAGAGTTGCCTAAGAGTCAAGAATATTTTTAGCAAAAGCGTGTAAATTTCTTACAAAAAATGTGTTGTTAAAAAAACCTCTACAAGCAAAATGTGTTTCAAAGAAAAAAACCATAAAAACCAGTCAGATTCAGAGAAGCTTTAGTTTCATTCCCATTTTCCAAAATATTCCCCCTTTCCCATATTAGTAACTTTTACTATATATTGTATTGTTTTTCCTTCATAGTTCAAAGAAACTCAAATGGAGGGAGATTGCAGGAAAGGAAGACCCCAGATGAGATGGATTGACACGATAACTTGGTCGATGAGATTAGATGTGTTGGAGTCCATGAGACTGGTTCAGGGTAGAACAGGCTTCAGAGATGTTATACATACAGTCACTACGAGTCACAGGTGATTTGACGGCACATAACAACACCAACTCTGAAGAAAGCAAATATAAAAAGTTTCTCTCTGTATATGTGTGCATGTGTGAAATCCATTGCCACCCAGTGGATTCTGACTCAGAGAGTGCTTCTGACTCAGAGAGTGCTTATAGAATGGCTGTAATCCTCATGGAATTATACTGCTTCCGTAACTTGTCTGAACCATCAACTTTTTCTTTAATAGTCAAGAATTTAGCAATGTTATTGTTGTTGTTTCGTGGTTGCTGTGATGTTGAAGCCTGTGACAGTGATGTGCCAATCGTGGTAATGAGCACCCATGGTGGACAATGTTGGCTGGAGCTCCCGACTAAATCAAGCCTGGAAGCAGGAGCGGCATCCACTTCCAAAATGGCATGCCTCTGGAAACTCTATGTGCGAACAGTGCTCAGGCTGTTCGTTCATAGGGTCACTATGAGTCGTCTACGACTCGACGGCATTAAACAAAAAACAACGACATTGTTGTTGCTATCATTCGAGTCAGAACTGGCTTTTAGCAGACCACCCATTGGATTTTCAGTAGCAGTAAACTACACAGAAGGAGATTGTGCAACTTTCTCCTGCAGAGAAATTGATGGATTTAAACTGTTAGCCTTAGGTTTGGCAGTACAACTCCTTGCCATTAGGGAGATAGATAGATGTGCTTGTTGTTGTTGTTGTTGATTGCCATTGAGTCAAGCACCACTCATAACAACCTATTAACAAAAGGCCTGAGGCCTTTCTATAGCTATTGACATTTATCAAAGTTCATAGAGATTCCAGAAGCATGTTGTTTAGGAAGTAGATGCTTCTCCAGAGAGATATATAGATAGATAAATATAAAACCAAATCCACACTTACATAGTCAATTATAACTCATAGTGATCTTTCACTGGACTGATAATACTAGAAATCTTTTTTAAAATTTTATAATTTTTGTTTGTGTGTACTATCAAATTGGATCTGACTGGTACAGGAGCAGATTGTCCCTCCTTCTTCAGCAGAGCATCTGGTGGATTTGAACCACATACCTCTGTGATTGCAGTGCAGCTTCTTGCCACTAGGCCACCAGAGCTCCCTCAGTACTACAAATCTTAATGGGAGGAGATGTTGTTGTTGTTATGTGCCGTCAAGTCGTTTGCGACTCATAGCAACCCTATGTACAACAGCCCTAAACCCTGCTCTATACTGTGCCAACCTCATTGCCTCTGACACACCCATCCTGATTACCCCAGTCACTGAATCAATCCACCTCATAGAGGGCCTTCCC
>NW_006399817.1:15025611-15033770 GCF_000299155.1 Elephantulus edwardii
ACACACACACACACACACACTGTTGCTGTTTTCTTATATACTGTCAACTGGGAACCGATCCATAGCTGACCCTCCAGGAGGTTTTCAAAGATAGATAGATAGATAGATAGATAGATAGATAGATAGATAGATAGATAGATAGATAGATAGATAGATATAGAGTTCTTTTAAGAACTAGAATGTGAGGGAGAAAAATTCAACTAAACAAATAAAAGCATTGAGAGGCTATTTTTTTTGGATGACTTAATCTATGTAGATGTAGAAATAGCCAAGAAACATGACAGAGCTCTGTTGAGAAGAGTTTGTGCCCAAGTTGAGTTGTAAGAGCAATGATCAGATCAGCAAGAAAGATGTGGGAGGGAAGCATTGCTTCAGAGCAGCCAGAAATTATGAATGAGAAAGGCTTCACTGAAGGATCTTTGCATAAACTAAAGCCCACACGGGCAATTTTCTGTTAAACATGAAGTGAAAATAATCCTTTAGATTAGGGAACAAAAATTATAAACCAAAAGTTTTCAATGATGGAGTGTAGGGGTTTGGGAAAGTAGGGTAAAAAGAAGGTGAAAAGTCCCAATTTACAGTGAATTGACAAATTTGTACTGATGGTAAGGACAAAAGTGAACCTAACAGGAGAGGTGTGATGAAGAAATTGTTTTGTTTCAACAAATAATTGAAGAGGCAAATAATGCAAAACAAACATTAAGAGCTAATATGTTGAACGTGTTAGTAAGAAGGCCTCATAAATTTATAAATAAACTTTGGAGATGGGTGTTTGGAGGAAGGAAAGTCCTTTTCAACTTCACCAAAAACACCTTTCAATGTATTTTCCCTCTGGTCTAAAGAAGGGTTACAAATTTCTCTGCAAAGTCCACATCTTTTGTTCCAATTTGTATTTGCCCAAAAATGACACACCAACATTATTAGCGTCATTTTGTATGAAGTTTTCCATGACATACACAGATGGCTGTAAAAGTGATGAGTTTAGCTCAGAGGTAAGGGGTAAAGGAGACGATGGGATGCCTAGGTCAATTAGAAAAAGATAATTGGAATATAGAGAAATTTTTTCTTTAACATCAGTTACTAAAATATTCCCTTGATTCTTTATCCTTTATGACTATTAATACTTTGCTCATCTTTCTTCTATTCTCACTGAAATTTATCATGTTTTTATTCCAGTTCTATCAAGGAATTATTCTAGGCTATCCAGTAGTTCTCAGGTTATGAATTTGAAACCACAAAATACCTATGCTTCTTTGCTACATTAGCAGTTAATATTTTAATATTTGTTATAATAATTAGAACAATAATAATGATGAAATATTTTTCCATTTAAAATGAATTACTATCCATTTTCCTAAAATGAAATCTCTCCTTGACTCATTTCTTTGAAATGGTTTCTGATATAACATGTAATCATCTACTTACTTAAAGATTACCAAAAAGTTAAAACATCCATGTTGCTGTTGTTATGTGCCATCGAGTCACCTGCAACTCACAGCAGCCCTATGTTCAACAGCCCTAAATCCTGCTCTTTCCTGTGTGAATCTTATTGTCTTTGACACACTTACTCTCATTACCCCAGTCACTGAATCAATCTATCTCATTGAGGGTCTTCTTTCTTACTTACTTACTTACACACACACACACACACACACAGAAGAACTGTGATTTTTAGGTGTTTTGGGTCCCAACCAATTTTGAAAACCATAAGAGATCTAACTTCTAATCATGGAAATGGACAGGAGACATCTGAAGAACGCAGGAACCTCTTAAAGGCAATCTTTCCTTTGATTAAGTGAAAATTTATAGTCAATTATTAATTGATATCAGAAGAGATCAGTAGGGGCAGTGTGGGGCTTTGACTTCCAAATATGAAATTGCCACCTAATGTCGCCAACACTTCAAACAGTATGGAAGGAGCAGAGATTTCAGAGATATTTCCACAGTGATACTTTAAGGACATGCTTAGCATTTCTGAATGAATTGCTTAACATTTCCAAGCTTTGCTATTCTTGCTAAAACAAGAAAAATAATATTCATCATTTCTGGTTATTCTAAGAATGTTAAATGATGGAACTCAGAACATGCAGAACAGGCACCACGCTAGTTCATAGTAGGGATTCTAAGATGGAGGCTAGAAATCCAACACATAAGTAGCAGATACAATCAGCTTCATTTCAGCAGAGGACAACAGGTCCAAGTATGCAAGAGAATGCCCATTCTCTATCATTCTCTGCTGAGTGAGACTACCATTATATATAAAACTAAAAGCTCAATTTCTGCTGTTCTCTAAAGGTACCATGTGGTTCAAAAGCATCAGCTACAAAACAGTTTTAAATAATGTAGAGGGAGTATGGTCCATTCACAGAGCGGCACAGGCAAGGCCGCTTGGCAAGGCGAATGTTAATGTGTCCCCCAAGATTAAAGAGCAGATGCTTTTCAGTTGATTTGAGTCTTTTCAGGTGACTGCTAAAAACAAACCTACTAAATTATTCCTCTTCTTTTGCCGTTAAAACATATTTCCTCCAATAGAAAGGTCTATTGTTTGACTTAGAAAAAATGTCACATTTCTTAATCCTCCTATGCAAAACATTTGGCTATTTTAAATGGCTAACTCTAGTATGTATTGTAGCTGGAAAGGCAGTCACGAAATATTTCTATGAACTCACCTTGGAAATCTATCAGTGGCTTTTGCTACACAACAGTAAAATTTGCTGCCACGTATCAAGAAGCAACACAGGCCAATTATAGTCCTAAAATGAATTGCCCATTGATTTCTCCCCCACTTCTTAAGTAAACTTCCCTTCCAGTTTATTTTCCATAATGTGAGAATTCTAGGCCATCATAAGCTGTGCTCATTCAGTGCATGTTTATTGAAAAAGGTACAACTGAACCTTGCAAATAGGGGGAAAAAGAGAGAGATCAGCTATTAATCTGAATCCACATGGGAAAGAAATGGGCCATTTTTGCTTCTAAAAGAAAAAAAAAAGGAATTCCTTCCTTGAAAAGCAGTTCTGTAGCTTTGTAGGTGAGGTTGGCTGGCTGGCGCAGGTAAGGACAAGTGAAGGCGAGATTCATGCCAGAGATTAATGTGAGGAATAGAAAGAAATGCACAGAGCACAGTTTTATTCAGAACTGTCCCCAAACATTATTCATTAGGTCATTTCAGCTAACACTTTGGAAAGATTTTGCAATTACCATAGTGATTCAGGGAAAAATAAGCACTGTCATATATTTATGTATGATTTTTGCCAGGCAGACCTGAAGTAACGGAATCAAAGCCTGCCAAAACTTCATAAAAATAGAAGAAGTATAAAACTGGTTAGCTGGCAACCTGAGTACCTGAATATGCCAAGGTACTTTGTCTTTCCAGGTAATGTGGTATCTTTGCAAGTCAAGACTGATCTCTCCCGATTAGTTCCATGCGGTAGAATCCCGCAAGTAAAAGAAGCAAACTGAGGATGGTCATCAGCCTAATTGCAACCACTATTTTATTATCATTCTATGGAATAGAACCCCAAACCACAAGAAAGTCATCTTATTCCAATTCTTCTCTAAAATCACCATGAAGATGTCCATATTTTCTTGTTATATGTGATGTGCTATGTTCCACAAAGGAATTAAGTCCATTTAGGAAGACTTATTTCTTAGATTTATAAGTAAAAAAAAAAACCACAAAACACCAAAAACCAAAATCAAAACCCTCACCCAAGCAAATGTAATAAACACATTATGCTTTTTAAAAACACATTTAAAAAAGAATCTAGATTCCACCTAGAGTTGTCAGTGACTGAGTTTTTAGAAGTAGATTGCCAAGTTTTTCTGCTGGGGACATTCTGGTGAACTCTAATCCCCAACCTTTCTGTTAACATTCAGTTACCATTTGCACCATCCAGGAACTCCTACACTGAATACATCCACAAGGTTGAGTTGTCTGATTGTATAGTTTAGATCTTCCACACCTTTACTAGTTTCTTTTGAGTTGATCTATCCTTTGGTGATAGTGGTGTATTGAAATCTCCTACCACTATTGTGGTATTGTCTATTTCTCTCTTTAATTCGGTTAACCATTGTTTTATGTATTTTGCTGCTCTATCATTTGCATAAATGTTGACCAAGATTATGTCTTTTTGATCTATTATGCCTTTAATCAGCATGTAATGCCCTTCCTTATCGTGGATGGTGTTTTTCATTCTGAAATCTATTTCATCAGAGATTAGTATTGCCACTCCTGCTTTTTTTGAGGTTGCCATTTGCTTGGTAAAATTTTTTCCAGCCCTTGATTTTGAGTCTGTCTTTCTCTTCCGTTTTTAGATGTGTCTCTTGTAGACAACATATTGATGGGCTTTGTTTTTTTCATCCATTGTACTATTCTTTTTCTCTTGATTAGTGCATTTAGTCTATTCACATTAAGTGTGATTATTGTTAGGCCAAGCTTTACTTTGTCATTTTGCTGTGTTTCTTTTTCTGTTGTTTCTGGTTACTATGATCCGTTCACTTTCCTTTGGTGTCTCCGTGTGTAGGAATTCACTTAATTTTTTTATTTTGTAGCTTTGGTCTTGTTTTCACAAGTTCCTTAAGGTCCTTCTTGTCTGCAAAGAATCTAATTTCCCTTTCAAATGTGATAGAGAACCTTGCTGGATATAGGATCCGTGGCTGGCAATTGTCTTCTTTCAATTTTCTGTATATGGCATCCCATTGCCTTGTAGCTCACATGGTTTCTGCTGAGAAATCAGAACTTAATCTAATTGTTTCCCCTTTGTAGGTAACTTTGCTTTTTTTGTGTGCTGCCTTTAGAATTCTATCCATATCTTTTAATTTGGAGAATTTGACTATGTCTTAGGGTTTTTCTTTTTCAGTCTAGTCTATTTGGTGTTCTCTGTGCTTCTTGGATGTGGATTTCCCCAAAACAGCTGGGAAGTTTTCTTCTAGTACTTCTTCCACAATGTTCTCAGTGATTTCCCTCTCCCTCCTGTGTTCTGAAATTCCAGTCATATGTATATTATTCCATTTGAAGCCATCCCACATAATTCTAATGTTTTCTTCATTTTCTTTACATTTCGTGTCTGTTTTTTCTTCAGGCTTTTGTCTTCCAGCTCACCCTCTCTCTGTTCCATAACTTCAGTTCTACTTTTTTATCCTACCAGCATGTTGGACACTTCTGCCATTTCAGTCTTAATAATCTGGATGGCATTTTCATGCTTTTCTGTTAACTCTAGTACTGTTTTGGCTGTACCCTCTCTTATGATTTTTTTTTAATTCCCTGTACCTATTTGTATATTCTATCAATTTTTTCTTCCATCCTTTGTATTTTCATCAATATCTGTTCAAGTTTCTCCTCATCCTAGAAATCCTATTTACAACAACCCTAAATCATGTTCTAATCTGTCTCTGACAAACTTACCCTCATTACCGTAGTAACTGAATCAATCAATTTCATCAAGGGTCTTCCTCTTTTACACTGTCCCTCCACCCTCTCAAGCAAGATATCCCTCTCCAAGGTTTGGTCCCTCCTTGCAACATGTCCAAAGTATGTCAGATGAAACTTCAGAATCTCTGCCTCCAAGGAACAGCCTGGTCTCACCCTCTCTAGGATGAACCTGTTTGTTCTCCTAGCAGTGCATGTTATATTTTTTATTCTTCTTCTTTAGCATCACAGATCAAAGGCATCAATTCTCCTTATATTATCCATAGTCATTGTCCAGCTCTCTGATGCATAGCAAGTATTTGCAAAGAGTATGGGTTGGATCAGGCACATCTTAGTCTCTAGACTGACATCCTCACTCTTCTGTACTTTGGAGAAGACTCTGACAGCATATTTTCCCAATTCTATTTGTCTTTTCATTTCCTGGCTGCTGCTACCAAAAGCATTGATTGTGGAGCCAAGCAAACTAAAGCTGTTAATAATCTCAATCTTTTCATCATCTAGCATAATGCTACCAATTGGTCCAGTGGTGAGAATCTTTGTTTTCTTGATGTTGAGCTTTAATCCATAGTTAAGGCTGCAGTCTGTGACCTTCTGCAACAAGTGTTTCATGTCCTTCTCAGTTTCAGAAAGCAGGGTAGTGAGATTTTATATATATATGTAAGTAAGTATGTTTGATATTTTTATATGGAATCAGAAGTAGGAGTGGCATCCACTTCCAAAATAACATGCCTCCAGAAACTCTATGAACATTGATAAATGTCAATTGTTATAGAAAGGCTTCAGGCTTCTTGTTCATAGGATCACTATGAGTCATGCTCAACTTGAAGGGAATCAACAACAATTATGTGTGTGTGTGTGTGTGTGTCACACACACACACACACACACACACACACATAACTGGTGGCCTAGTAGTAAGAAGCTGCACTGCAATCCTGAAGGCACACAGTTTCAGGCCACTTGCTGCTCTGAAGGAGAAAGATGAGTTTATGGCCCATTTTTCTCCTATAATGTAATACACAGGAATCAAACCAATTATACCTTTGGTCTGTAGAGTGTTGTCGTTCTAACCAAAAGGTTAAGTCTCTGGTAGTTCTACTCTACCACCTGTTACATGAGAGAAAAATTAGCAACCTCCTCTCATTCTGTTTTACAGCCTTGGAAACCCAATTGAGGATGTTGTATGAGTTAGAACTGTCTTGATAGTAGGGAGTTAGATGTATTTTTTCTTTAGTTTTGATTTTTGATGAAAAGTTGAATATCATCAGTCAGAACAAGTACAGGGCTGAATATAGAACAATTAATTGCTCATATTGAAGTTTAAACTGAAGCTGACTAAAAATATAACAAGATCACAACAACCAAAATGCAATAATGAGAATAACTTATCTGAATTTAGAGACTTCTTAAAAAATAAACTTACTACATTGAGTATTAATGACAGAACACTAGATGAATGTGGGATTACATCAAGGACATCATACATGAAGAAGGTAAATGGGTATTTAAAAAGAATGAAAATACTAAAATGAATGTCAGAAGAGTCTCTAGAAGATAGAGAAGCTAAAGCAAAAGGAAAAAATTAACTAAGAAAGCTGAGCAAATTTCAAAGAGCAGCTTGCAAAGACAAAGGCACGTATTATCATGAAATGTACAAATCCCTAGAGTTAGGAAACCAGAAGGGAAAAAACCACACAGAATTTCTTAAATTGAAAGAACTGAAGAAAAATAATTTTAAGTCTTGAGTTAGAATACTGAAGGATTTTATGGGTCAAATATTTAGTGAGTCAGAAAAAATCAAAAGAAGATGCAGAGTGATTGGATCTCTTATGGCGCTGCTAGTGTACAACCACTATGGAAGGCATCCTGATGCTTTTTCAGAAAACTGAAAGAGTTAGTTTCATTTGACCAAGCTATCCCACTTTTTATAACTAGTGATCCAACTAAATGTGGAAATTATTGAACAATATCATTGATATCACATGCAAGCAAAATACTGATGAAGATCATTCATAAATGGCTGGAACAGTACATAGATAAGGAACTGCCAGGGTTTCAAGCAGGATTTAGAAGAGGCCATGGCACCAGTGATATCATGTTGATCTCAGATGGATATTAGATGAAAGCCAAGAATACCAGAGGAATATCTTTTTGTGCTTTATTGATTATGCAAATGTGTTTGACTGTGTGGATCATGAAAAGTTGTGGCTGACACTAAGAACTGGAATCCAAGAGTACTTAATTGTGCTCATTTGGATCCTATAGCTGGACCAGGAGGCTGTTGTGCAAACAATGCAGTGGAACACTGCATGGTTTGGAATTGAGAATTGAGTGTATGAGGGTGGTATTCTCTCTCTATGTCTATTCTACCTGTATGCTGAGCAAATTATCTGAGAAACCAGACTCTATGAGGAGGAATGTGGTATCAGTATTGGAGGGAGACTCAATAATCTGCATTATGCAGTTTACATAAGCTTGCTTGCTGAAAGTGTAGAAGACTCGAAAATCTTGCTGCAGAAGATCAAGTAATGCAGCCTTTGGTATATATTGCAGCTCAATGTCAGGGAAATGAAGATTCTTACCACTGGACTGAGAAGCAGTGTCATGATGGATGGAACGAAATTAAAACAGTCAACAGCTTTATCTTACTTGGATTGACAGCTAACAACCTTTGTAGCAGCAGTCAGGAAATAAGGAGACACATTGCACTGGGAAAATCTGCAGCTAGGGAAC
>NW_006399817.1:15036240-15041942 GCF_000299155.1 Elephantulus edwardii
ACAAACAGGTTCATGCTAGAGAAAACCAAACCAAGCTACTCCTTGGAGGCCAGAATTCTGAAGCTGCTTCTACTATACTTTGGACATGATGCAAGGAGAGACCAGTCCTTGGAGAGGGCTGTCATGGTTATGGGAAGGTGGAGGGACAGCACAAGAGAGGAAGATCCTTGATGAGATGGATTGATTTAGTGACTGGGGTAATACGGGTAGGTATGTCAGAGACAATAAGATTGACACAGGATAGAGCATGGTATAGGGCTGTTGTACATAGGGTCACTATGAGTTGCAAGTGACTTGAGGGCACATAAAAACAATAATATATGTATATATGATTGTTGGACAATGAATTTTTAAAAAGTCCAATAAAGGATGCCTTTGAATTGTGGTGCTGAGAAGCAAGGTACTATCAGCAGAGACATGTTCTGAGTAGGGGCCAGTCTCTGGAAATGGACATCATGCTTGGAAAAAATAAGGGGTCAGAAAAAAAAAGGCAGACCTTCAGCAAGACAGATTGGCACAGTGACTATAACAGTAAGTTTAATGATAGCAGACAATGGGAGGATGGTGCAGGAGGGGACAATACTATGGTATGTTGTTCATAGGGGTCACTACAAGAATTGTCAGACATCATCCAGTTATGAGAATTGAGTCACAAACTCTGTTCTAAGACTAATTTTAATCAACGTTTTGGGCGGGGGGGGAAATATCATCTTGGTTCCTTGAAAGAAAATTCTTAGTTCATTACATAGAGTGGAATTCTTGTAGAGAATATCAACAACTTGGCCTAAAATGAATGCCATGTAGCTTTTGGTGGGTTTGTTTTTTGTTTTGGTTATTTTCCCCCCTTGCAAAATCTGCAAACTGAGTAGTACTTACACACTTTGCTGCAATTGTGGGTTTGCATATCTATCTCTTCCTTCTAGGCTATAATTTCTTGAAAACAAGTTCTATGTATATTTTCCTATCTCTGATGCCAAGCAGAATACAATAAGCACTAGAAGTGTTTGTTAAGTGAATAGTCACAAGATGATAAGTGAAGATGAAGAAACTGAAGTGTAATGTTCAAACAAAGCAGATGTGTGGTTGTTTTTCAATTTTTTTTCTTCCTAAAGCAACAAGTCTATAATTTAGACCTAGAAATGTGCTGTAAACAGACACTCAGGTGACTTTCTATGTTGATGAAACTTACTGTATATTTGCTCAGTCCTTCCTTGTGTTTCCCTTGTACAAACTCAGATTCCACACAGTTTGCAAGTGGCTATATTTATCTCTCCACCTCATTTTTCTCTCTACACACAAGCACCTATAGGGAAAAGAAAAGAAATGAAACCATGAGGCAGAGTGACCTAGATTACTTTCTGCCTAGATTATTACCTTTTTGAGTCCCTCAGGCCTGTACCATATCTAGGCCATTTGGTTTGAGTGACATTTAGACCAATGATTAGTACTGCAGTACCAATCTATTGTTTTTAATCAGTGGTTATATAACATAGCAAATTAGTATGTTTAAAAAAAAAAAGCTCTAGAGAAATGGGAGTTGGAACATGATCTGTGTAGTGATGTGCTCAAAAAACAGGGTATTTGGCACAATGACAGTAGTATTACATAAGGCTATTTGTGCACACACAAAAAATCTAAAAGACAATAGAATATCATCCTTCTTCCAACCCAGCACACACACGGAGGCAGTTTTTGCTATAAATGATCCTATGCTGCAGTCTTTGAATTTAAAATCCATAGCATTGCTCTGACCAGTAACTGATTTGATTTCTTACTCCTTGGGCATTTTAGAAGGATGTTGAAATAAAGGGAGGAACTAAGCACATTAATGAGGAAATCTAAGATCATTGCCAGGGTTGTACTCTCTCCAAAAAATCCAGGAAAACTTACAAACAGAGAATACTTTTAATTATTTTATTTAAAAAAAAATCTCTCAAGTTAAAAGATGAGAGGCAACAAACTCAAATGCTTTGCAGGTCAAACAGCATGCACAGGGCTGCAGCCTAGTGTAAAATCTAAGGGACAGGAGCAAACAGGAGTGTTTTCTCCTAAAGATTAATTGAACTCATTCTTTTTTCAAACACATCGGGCAGTTTGTGAGCCCTGAACTAGACATTGCAGAACTCCTTGCTACACACTCAAACGTTTGCTACACAGATATCTTTCCCATATAACTCGTGACAGTTTCTCTTTTCTCTCCTTGGTTTTTTCCAACCCTATTCAGAAAAGCCTTTTGGGTTTGTGGCAGCCTAGGGCTTCAAGCTGTTGACCTAAAGTTGGGAGCGCTACATTTGCCAGTTGCTCTGTTCCCAGTCAGTGTTGGCCATGAAGGCACTTACTGTCTTATAAGCATATTAGTGTCTCATTTCCGTTTTTTTGGGCTTGGTTGTTACATGGACAGCAGCATACTTGGGGCCTGGTTGAAACTCCAGACACAGAACATATGCAACACAGCAGGGTCCATGAATCATTGACTCAGAGCCAGGTGAGTAACATCAATCAAAGATTCATGAATGTCAGGGCAGAGAACAAATTGGCACACTGAGGGTAGGCCACTGTTTTCTGTTTCCTAGCAGAGGATGAATAGTAAGTAGATGAAAGAAATGATTAGAATTATTTACGTACCTGTTTCAAACTACACATGTCCATGGCCACTAGTCTTTAATGAAATTTTAACTGAGAAATAGAGTTAGCGGCAAATAGAGTCTTGGGGATCAAAGGATTCAGCTAGAAATACAAATGTAATTTATTGATTTTGTTCAGCAATCTAAAAAAAGAAAAAATAAGAAGTGCTATCATTAAGTTAATGCTGACTTTTGGTGACCAAATTTGTTACAGATTAGAACTGAGTTCCATGGGTTTTTCTTTATGAAAGCAGATTGTCAGGCCTTTCTTCCACTGTATTATTGTTGTTATGTGCCTTTGAGTTGTCTTCGACCCATAGTGACCCTATGTACAGCAGCTCTGAAGCCTACTCTATCCTGAGCCAATCTCACTGACTCTGACATGGATGGTTCTGGGTGATATTATTAGATGGTAGCATCAAGACATAAAGCTTTATTATTCCTTCTTTTGTTTCCTTTCTTAATAGGGAGACTCACTGTAGTCTCTGACATCTCTTCATTCTTTTAATTCACTCCAACTCAAGAAGTTGGGAAGATTCATCTCATGGGAAATTTTGCAAACAGTAAGCTGAGCATGCAAAACTCTGCTCCGTGCTTTCTCACTTTTAGGAAGCAACTTGCTTAGAGGCAGCATATGTTCCTCGTTTGGATGACTCTGCCAAGGACAGGGGTGGAGAGGGATATCTGCCTTGGCCCAGCATTGGACATGTCTACTTTAGTAAGCCTAGCTAATTCTAGAATTTCTATCAGTAAATTCACTTTACTAATATTTCTAAAATATCATTATCACTGTTAATATTGAAGATAATGTTCTTTACTTCATCTGCTATTCTTTCTTTTATCATTATGTTCAGAGCTTACAGATTCAAAATTCCATATGAATGAGGTCAATTCCGGAGACCCAGTGGTTATCATGGCAAAAATACTAGATGGTTTAATGGGCATGTAAGGAGTCTATTTAATTAGGCTTCACAAGAGCTCAGTTTTCTAACACTGGTATGAATAAACACGAAGAAATACAGACATACATATACACACAAATCTTTCTATAGGTAGCATCTCTCATACGAAGATAGAGTCTTATCACAGATTGACTTGCATCCCCCCAAAATATGACTCAGCCTGGCTGTGCCATAATTGTCAGTGTTTTGGCAAGTATATAATGATGCAATCACCATATCCCATGATGTCATCTAATTGCGATGAGTCAATCAGTTATCAAGTCATTAGGATTGAAACTAACACCCTAACTCAGGCCATAGAACTCACCCAATATAAGCAGAATTCCTTTAGATATATCTGAACCATCTTTTACTTTAAAGAGATAAAAGAATAAAAAGCAGAAAGAATGGGGGTGGGGAACATCAATACTATCCAGTAAGAAGAGCCAGTAGCAGAGCATGTCCCTTAAACCAAGATCTCTGCACTGAGGCTTCCTAGACTCAGAGGTGGATTAATGCCAAAAGGCATTTAAATCTCTAAAGTCTACTGGACCCACTGACACTGGAAGGAGACAAGAATCTTCCCTTAGAGTCAAGAAAGAAAGAAAACCTTCTGGAACTAGTACCCTGAATTTAGACTAGTAGACTCCTACATTGCAGAAGAATAAATTTCTATTTGCTAAAGCTATTCACCTACGATATTTTGGTTGTTGCAGCACTAGATAACTAAGCCAAACCTGTAAGATTTTGAGGAGCAAACTATTAATTCTTTATATTGAAGTTTTCACTATGCAGTTACTTAATTTTTTAACATTTTTCTGTATATCAAATCACTATGAAATTAATTTCCAATAATAAAGCATAAAGTCATCTGAAAACCCATCACTTAAGACCAAACTACACTTAGGTATTAATCCTACTGTCCTTTAAAAGTGTACCAAATGAGATAAAAATCCATTTTTTTTCCCTGAAGTAATTATGTAAAATTTTATGAAATCTAGGAAATAGGGGAACTCTGATAAAAAAATGGGCAATCTTCTCCTATGTGATGAATAGCCCCAGAAAACCCACTGGACGGTCAGGTATGAGTCAATTTCAATTCAATGGCAATGAATTTAATTAGAATTAAAATCAAAATTTGTATTAATTAATTTGCAGATAAGTGATAGTGATACATTATCATCTACAAAATAACAAAGTAATTTAAAATGTCACTATTCTTATGTTTTAAAAAATGATAAGAAAAAGAATACCCTTTAACTGGTAGTAGTAACTAAGGGAGTTGGTGGAACAACTCAAATGATTAACTCACATAGACTTTTGACGAGAAAGATGATGTCCCTCAAGAGGAAGACATTTCAGAGGCTGCAGACATACAGGATTAAAAAGGCAGTTTCCTGACATATATGAATTTGACTGAAGAGGAGTAGATACAAGTCTCCTGACGAAGTTAAACAGGAACTCTTATTTAACTTCAGAGATAATCACAATTTTTGTTAAGTTTTTACTAAATATCCCTACAATCAGACTTTGCACTAAGAGGTTCTTGTATCTGAAAAAACTATTTCTTGTACTGAGAACATACACAAGGATGACCACAGTGGATACTTACATTTATGAAACTAAGTCTCTAGGTTTTTGTACTACATGGGAGGAAAGATTCTATATGATTCTACTTATATTGCTCTCCTTCATCACCATGGTGAATGACAAAAGAAGAAATATTACACTTCATCTAGTATAGTTAATTGCTTGTGAATTGATAAATTTATTTCACATAATCCTGGCAGTCCACAGTCTGTCCTATTTACTTGATTGTGTTTTGCCTACATAGTATTACCATTGCTGCCTAAGGCTGGAAACTGTGTTAAGACATTATTTATCATAATGTCCTACATTAAATTTAGCCAAGAGAAATATTTGTTTGGAATTTTGAAAACACAAAAGAAACAGAAGACACGTCTCTAGAAAGATATGGTAATTATACATCATAACAGATGTTGTTATGTGCTGTCGAGTCGCTTGCGACTCATAGCGACCTTATGTACAACAGCCCTAAACTCTACTCTGTGCCATTTACACTGCCTCAGACACACCCATACCGATTACTCCAGTCACTAAATCAATCCACCTCATA
>NW_006399817.1:15042157-15047969 GCF_000299155.1 Elephantulus edwardii
CAGCTCAAAGGCATCAATTCTCCTTCTAGCCTCCTTAGTCATTGTCCAACTCTCTGATGCATAACAAGTGATTGCAAAGACCATGGCCTGTATCAGATCCCCTTAGTCTCCAAAGTGACACAATTGCTCTTCAGTACTTTGGAGAACTCCCTAACAGTAGACTTTCCCATGGCAATATGTCTTTTAATTTCCTGGCTACTGGTGCCAAGAATGTGGACTGTGGAGCCAAGCAAACTAAAGCTTTGAACAATCTCAATCTCTTCACCATCCATCCTGATGCTGCCATTTGGTCCAGTGGTGAGAATCTTTGTTTTCTTGACATCGATCCTCAATCCATATTGAAGGCTGCAGTACTTGACCCTCTGCAGCAAGCGCTTCACGTCCTCCTCAGTTTCAGCAAGCAGGGTTGTGTCATCTGCATAATGCAGATTGTTGATAGATCTTCCACCAATCCTGACATCACATTTCTCTTCATAGAACTCAGCCTCTCCGATAATCTGTTCTGCATACACCCTTCCCAATTTTGAACCATGCAGTATTTCCTTGCTCTGTTCTGATGACTGCCTCTTGGTCCAAGCATAGGTTTCGCATTAGCACAATCAAGTATTCAGGGATTCCCATTCTTCTCAGAGTAAGCCACAGTTCATCACAGATAGGGTAAATTAATATCAAGGGCAGCAGCTATTAGCTCATTCTCCCAACCCTGACCATGCAACCCATTGGTAATCTCTACCAACAAGCAAGTGCTTGACTGTAGTTCCTGCAGAGGCAGCAGCTTCCTCAAACCTCTCCATGGGTTTCATCTTTGAACTTTACATATATGCAACTTTTATTTTGTAATTCCACTTAAAACACAAATATTTTATGTATTTTCCATTTGGAGAATTCTCTCAGAAGTTTTGACCTACATCAATGTTTCCAACTATTGTATTAGTGCCTCTGTCTGATCTTCTGATTTCTCTACCACCTCTTTACTTTCCTGTTACCTCTCACATGTATATAGCCTCTCATTTCATGGTAAACACCACAGTACCTTCAGTGGATGTTTTAATAAACAACTCCTGGTACTATAAGCTGAGTACTATTGTTCTTATATGGCATAGAGTCTGTTACAGTACACTCCAACCCTAAGTACAGAATAAAACACTGCCCAGGAGACTAAGGTCTGTTTGATCCAGGCCATGGTCTTTGTAATTACTTGGTATGCATATCATAAAGCTGGATGACTAAGGATGATAGAAGGAGAATTGATGTCTTGGAAAGCAGTATTGAATGCACCATGATCTGCTAGGAGAACAAACAGGTTTGTCCTGGAGAGGGTAAAATCAGGTTGCTTCTTGAGGCAGTAAGGATTCTGAAGCTTCATCTGACGTATTTTGGGCATGCTGCAAAGAAGGGACCAGTCCTTGGAGAAGGACATTATGCTTGGGAGGGTAGAGAGACAGTGCAAGAGAGGAAGACCCTCAATGAGATGGATTGATTCAATGACTGGGGTAATGGGGGTAGGTGTGTCAGAGACAATAAGATTGGCTCAGGATAGAGCAGTGTTCAGAGCTGTTGTATATAGGGTCACTATGAGTCACAAGTGACTCATCGGGACATAAGAACATTCTGATTAGATTTATAGTCCTTGACAATCCTGCTATGTATAAAGAGAGCAACGATAATCTATGGCATGGAGTTATTGTTACTGCTGTTGTTCTACTATACCATTGAGTCAGACAATTCTGGCCCACAATTGTTCCTGTTTTTCAAAAGCAGTAAATCGCTTTGGACAATAATGTTAATATTTCTGTAGTGGAGCAGCTGGTAGATAAGAACTGCCTAACTTTGGGTTGGTAGTGCAATTCCTAATTAGTAAGACACCATATTGAATAACTGTAAAAGATGAAAGTTTGTGTGACCAAATGATTGCTGCTATTAAATCTAAGTGAGAAACGAATATACTAGAGACTGTGAACTTCTTTGACTACTAATAGAGCTTGAAAAAAGAAAACATAACCGCAGAGCTAAGATTTTCCACTCATTTCAGGAGAAGAAAAGGTAGGGAGCTTTCATACTTCCCTGAAAGAAATCCTTGTCTTGTATATGTGTGGAATCAAGAGCTCTAAAAACTAAACCCAAAACCTGAACAGGAAGGTTACGGAATTTGAATGCAAACTAAATTCACAGTCTTAGAGATGCTTCATGTTACAGCTGAGAAATTGATTGGAAAATAATGAAATCTTGAAAAAGGTATTAGACAAGTTTGAAGATTTTGAGACTCTTGAGTGCCCAAATTTTGCCAAATCTTCTCTCATAAATACAGACTTTCATTCCATCTCTAAACTGTTAGGCTTCCCTTCTCCAATGAATGAATCTACAAAGACCCCTTTTGAGGAGTGGCAATTAGATGGGGATGATACTCCTCTTCAAGACTCACCTCAAACACTTCTCATGGCTTCTAGACATACAACCAACATCAAGTCCCACTAAGCCCCACAAAGATGGATACAAAATAAACCCAGGAAAGAAGTCTCATGCATCTCAAACCAATCACAACATTCTGCTACTCTATCGTGATATAAATCAGGAAAACCATTATCTCAATGAATTTTAGGTATAAAGACTTTAATATTGAATTGGACTGCATTTCTTGGTTGCTGCTGCTATTGTTAGGTGCCATCAAGGTGAGTATGACTCATAGTGACCCTCTGAACCTATTCCTGTCCTGCGCCATCCTCATACTTCCTGACACACAAGAGCAGCAGTCACCTTTGTCAATCCACCTGGTTGTGGGCCCTCCTCTCCTTCGGCAACCCTCCACCCTTCCCAACATCATGTCCCTCTCCAAGGAATAGAATCTCCTAGCAATATGTCCAAAGTATGTGAGGCAAAGCCTCATAATTATTGCCTCTAAAGAACATTCCAGCTGCACCCTCTCCAAAATATTGTTCAATAATTTCCACATTCAGCTGGATCACCCTTCTTGGGATTAGGAAAAATATGGACCTCTTCCAATCCATTGGCCAGACAGTCGTCCTCCAAATTTCCTGGCATAGACTGGGGAGTGCATCTAAGGCTACATCTGTTAATTAAAACAAGTCAGTTGGTATCCCATCTATTTCTACGGCCTTAATTTTTGCCAGTTCCTTCAATGCAGCTTCCACTTCCTCTTTCATTACCATTGGCTCCTGCTCATATGGTACTTCCTGAATTTTTTTTTTTTTTAGATTTAGCTTCTAGACATTCCAGTGCAATCATTAGAGTCTCTTCTGATATCCATTTTGGTTTTTTTCTTTCTAGTCTATTTTTGTAATGATCTTTTGCTTTCTTCATGAATGATATTTTTTTATATGATTCCACAACTCACCTGGTCTTCCATCACTGGTTTTCAATGCCTCAAACTTATTCTTAAGATGATTTCCCCCCCCAAAGAATAGTTTCTCCTAGTAACTAGTTCTCACTTCCAGCACCCATCAAAGGAAACCTGAAGCCCCCACCACTTGAAGGAGGCCCTTTGAACTACCAAGCCTTGTCTCACCTTGCACTGCCATCTTGATGGGGGAACCCCTGCTACCTGACTCATTATGTCTGTATGTTTGATTGTCCTCATATTTTTGCTCTGAGGGGTGTCATTTATCTGTCATTTTCTTGATTGTGGAAAAGTTAATGCATGCTGCTGCTCTTAATAGCTTAGATACATATATGTTTGCTTGTCCATCATCTGCTTTTTTGGGTACAGCACTTGACTGTCAGATGCTGTACTAAAGTAGGGTTCCCAGATTAAGGTATACTAGAAAGAAAGATTTGTCATCCACTTCTGAAATAACAATCCATAGAAAATACTATGAACAGTAGAGCACACATCTATTATTAGATATAGCACTGAAGGCTGAGCTCTCACAGTAGAAGACATAAAAATGAGGAAGAATAATATTAAACATCCACTAATAATTTTATTTGACAGAGTGTGTAAGTTATCACACAATATCACTAATATCCTAAACAACATGGCTCTGGAAATTCTGTGGAGTTTAATTCTATGAAAGCCTATAGAAAATCTTCAGGCCTTTTGTTCTTAGGGTTGCTATGAGTGGTGCTTGACTAGACGACAATTAACAACAACATCACTAATATCACATGCAAGATAGACCCTGTTGAAGATTATCGAAACATGACTGAAACAGTACATCGACAGAGAACTGACAGATGTGCAAGCTGGGTTTAGAAGAGGCTGTAACATAGGAACATTATAGTCCGTGTTAGATGGATCTTAGCTGAAAGCATTGAGTACCAGAAGAATCAATCAATGCTTCATTGACTATGCAAAGGCATTTGACTGTGTAGAACACAACAAACTGTGGATATCCTTAAGGAGAAGGGGAATCCCAAAACACTTGATTGTGCTCATGTGAAATCTATATGTGGAATCTATACAGGAATCTGTTGTCAGAACAGAGCAAGGAAAGCATGGTTCAAAATCAGGAAATATGTATGTCAGGGATGCATCCTATTTCTATTCCTTTACAATCTATATACAGAGCAGAACATTCAGGGTGCTGGATTTTATAAGGAGAAATGTGGTATTGGGATTGGAAGAAGACTGACTAATCAATAATCTGTGTTAGGCAGATGACACAACCTTACTCAAATGCAATTTGTCTTTCAATATGCTGACTGCTGATGCCAAGAGTGTAATGACTGCATCCTGGTCCAAGTATAGGTTTCTCATTAGGACCATCAAGTGTTCTGGGATTCCCATTCTTCTCAGAGTTAGCCACAATTTGTTGTGATCCACACAGTCAAATGCCTTTGCATAGTCAATGAAACACAGCTAGACATTCCTCTTGTATTCCCTGCTTCCAGCCAAGATCCATCTGACATTAGCTATAATATCCCTAGTACCACGGTCTCTTCTAAATCATATTAAAAATTCAACTGGGGAAAAATGAAAAACAAAGTAATGTGTGGTCTCAAATCATGTGTTATTTGGTTGTTATGTGTCCATTGAGTTGACTATGATTCATAGGAACCCTATTAACAACAAATATGCACCCTGCCCTATCCTACACTATCCTCAGAGTCTTGAATATGCTAGAGTCCACTGTGAAAATTACTGTGTCAATCTATCTGGTTGAGGGTCTTCCTCTCATAAATGGCCCCTCCATCTTTCCAAGTATGATGTTCTCCAAGGACTAGACACTCCTTAAAACTCATGTAGTAAAGGAGCTTTGATGGGCTAGTGTCACAAGCTGTACTGCAATATTGAAGGCGTGTGGTTCAAACCCAACAGCTGCATCACTGGAGAAGGAAGGGCAATCTCCTCCTGTCCCAGTCAGATCTTATTCAACAGTACACAACAATGCAGGGGTGGGGGAGAGGTCATGTAGTGTCTGAAAACTTCTATTATAAACTCGTTGCTATGTGCCGTCGAGTCTCTTGCTACTCATAATGACCCTATGTACAACAGCCCTAAACTCTGCTCTGTCCTGTACCAATCATACTGTCTCCGATACACCCATCCTGATTACCCCAGTCACAGAATCAATCCACCTCATAGAGGGTCTTCCCCTCCTGCACTGTCCCTCCACCCTACCAAGCATGATGTCCTTCTCCAAGGACCAGTCCCTCCTTACAACATGTCCAAAGTATGTCAGACGAAGCCTCAGAATCCTTGCCTCCAAGGAGTAGCCCGGGTTAACCCTTTCCAGGATGAACCTGTTTGTTTTCTTAGCAGTCCATGGTACCCTCAATATTCTTCTCCAGCATGAAAGCTTAAAGGCATCAATTCTCCTTCAATCCTCCTTAGTCATTGTCCAACTCTCTGATG
>NW_006399817.1:15048768-15050525 GCF_000299155.1 Elephantulus edwardii
AGAAGTCACATATATGACTCATATAGAAAGACCACAAGCAGAGGCTATAAGAAAGAATATAAAACTAGAATATCTCAGTCATTCCAACACCCCATTTGATAGCAGCCTTTCAATTAAGGAAAGAACATCTCAGTTATCTCTCTTATATTACCAAAGGTGTTATTGCTCATGAACTTTAAAGTTCAGTCAAGACCTCCTGGTGACTGAAACTTTGGGCAAGATACCACAGAGGAGAAGAGTTATGTGGCTGAGTCCATTAAATGACAGCAAAATAATAAAGATGTTGTCTTACTTATACTAATACTAAATAATAGTGGTGGTGGTGGTGTTATTGTTGTTATGTGTTGTCCAGTTGGTCCAGTGGAGAGAATCTTTGTCTTCCTGACATTGAGCCTCAGTTCATATTGAAGGCTGCAGTCCTTGATCCTCTGCAGCAAGTGCTTCAGGTCCTCCTCAGTTTCAGCAAGCAGGGTTGTGTCATCTGCATAACATATCTCAAAAATTCATCTACAAAGGTTAGGAGTTAGGGGAGTAACTGACACTCACTAATAAAATCAGAGAGCATATTTTCCAGGGTTATAGACTTAACAAAGTGTAGTTGGCATTTTTGAGAACAAGTTTAAACAGAACCTATCCATCCATAAGGCTATACTTGTGCATTTGTTCCTTATGATGCCATCAGTCCTTTCTGTGGGCTCTGACACATAGTGACTCTGACACTAGAAGGAAACATTGCCCAATTCTGCGTTATGCCCACAATCACTGCTCTGCTGAACCCACTGTTGCTTCTATCTTCTTGAGGATCTTCCTCAAAGGTGTGGTGAAATATTCAGTTATGAAGTCGTTTTGGTCAATCCCAATACCATTCCTATTCACTTCCATACCTTGAGAAGTAGTAATGAAAAATTATCCATGCTCAAGCAAACATTATCATTATTTAGTGAGTTATTAGCTAGTGAAAGGACATTTAATTCAGCTTATTCAAGTGATTCTAACTGCCATACAATATTTAGTTTAGGATAAAAGAAATTACTTTCAAAAAATTAAGAAGCCAAGTATATACTACACTACATCCCCTTAGTGAAACCTCAACACTCATTTGGTGAATCTTTATTTTTTTAAATCCAGTAAAAGAAATGAACAATCTTATTTGATATAGTGAAATAATGGATGTGCATTTGCCTTAGAAATTTACAAATTTAGAATAGTTTGAAGAAAGATTGGTGGGGAATCCCAGGATACCAATAATGAGAGGGCATTTAATAAAATAAAAGCAGTGTGGAAGAAACATAAAATTCAGGTTTTTCTTTATCCCTGTGAGAGACAATGGCTACCAAGCCGAAGGTGGGTGACTTTTAATCTGTGGCCCTCGGGCCTGTCTTTCATTGTTTTTGTTCAGACATTCCTCTAGGTCGTATAGCCCTGGTGTACAAGTTGCCTGCTGTACAGTGGTCACTTGTGGTTTCTGTGAAGCTGAACACTGTGACACTGATGTGTCAAATGTATTAATGGTTGGCTACCTAATGCGGACAGAGAGTGGGGTGGAGCTCCCCATTAAAATAAGCTTTGTTTACGGCATTCAAGTCTATGGGGGAGAGAATAATTTAAAAGTATTATATTTTAGGGCATTATGTTTATCATAGTAGTACGCAATGAGGGTTGCAGAGTGGATTATATTTGGGGGTGGGGTGGGGGAGGTGCGGGGGGGAATTGTGTACCGATGGGGGAGTTTTTCTTTAGCTTTTCAAGGAGAGGAG
>NW_006399817.1:15050667-15056611 GCF_000299155.1 Elephantulus edwardii
GAAGGAGAAGCGGCATCCACTTCCATAATAGCTTGCCTCCGGAAACCCTATGAACCTGGAGAGAGGATGAGAGACACCCAAGCGTTGAGGACTCTCCTTCATAGGGTCGCTATGAGTCGCCCGCGACTCAATGGCACTGAACAACAACAACATGAGAGATAATAGTCTCTAGACATAGTAAATGAGAAAAAGTAATCAGATTCTAATTTCTAACCAATTCCCTTGAGTCCACACTCTTCAGAAACCCTTTAAGATTCAAGAGGTGAAGTGATATGGAAACTATGATCAAATATCAGTTCTGTAGCTTATAAGAAATACTTTGTTCATGTTATTAAATTGTGGATTATTATTTCTGTAGGTATTTATTTAGCAGTGTACCAAAGGTTAATTCTTCTTGTCTGTAAATTAAATGGATTTGTAATTAAAGTCTTTGTTTAATTTGCTTTAAAGATCATTCCTGTTTTTGTTAGGACTGCAATTTCATTTTTAAATGTAATTGCTTCTTAATCCCAGAGGATGCTAATGTAGATCCAGACCAAAACATTTTAATACCAAGAATTATGATTAAGGATTAACAATGTAGAGGTTTTATAATGAAAGCTAAATGCAGCTTCCTCTTATGCTCCCTCTGATTGTCCTTTCATATTGCATGTTACTGAGAACTTGACCTGAAGAAGCCCATTGTACACCTACAGCAGCTTCTCCAACTACATTCATTGTGGACCACTGGCCAGAATACAAACACTTCACCAATCAGTCTTTTCACAGAGAGAACATAGGAGTAAAGAAAGCAATAATTACAAGCTAGAAAGTTGCTGTTTTTCAGACTCTGTATTAGAACTTCTCCAATGTCATTCCCAAAGGAGTGGAGCAAGGAAAGAGACTTTAGATGGGAATTCAAGAAATTTCAATTATGTCATAACAATGCATCAGCCATGTTCAGTAGCAAAATGCCATATCCAAACTTTTCACATCACATATTCTACCCTGAGCCAGATTACAGGATGGCTGGACAATTGCACGTGGTGACTATTTCTAAACAGTCACTATAAGTCACTAGACAGGAATGAGATGAAGACATTTGTTTTTACTTGAGCTCTTCTCAGACTGAAAGCTGCTGTTAGAGAAAAGAAATAAACCAGATACATAGATGTTAGAAGACATTGGGTATTCTAAGGTTCTGGTGACATTGCCTTCTATAGGGGCTGTGTCTGAATAAACACAAGTTTATTTTTCTATTGCTCAAAAGAGAAGAAATTTAAAGGCAAAGCTGACCTTCCAATATGGTCTTTTATAATAATAATTAGCTAAGATCTGTTTTTTCATTTTTTGTTCTCTTGTATCTTACTCATTGGCTTCTAAAAATTAATGTTGGCGTAACATTTTAATGACAGCAATTTGAAGAATTACTGAATTATTATAGCCATTGATGAAGTCCTATGTCTTGACCTAATTCTGCCTCTGTTGCCTTTGCTACAAACTGAAGAAATTAAGAGGAACTAGCTATCAGCAAGGGAGCTCTGGTGCCTTAGTGGACTGGGAATTGCCCTGTCAACCCAAAGGCTTAAAATTTAAATTCACCAGCTGCTCTGCAGGAAAAGGATGGATAATCTCCTTCATATGATTTACATCCTCTGAAAATTCACTGGAGGTTTATCTGTGAGTCAGTTCTGATTCCCCTGCAATGATTTTGATTTTTACTTCTGAGGTACCACCAACTACTATTGAGGTAATCCGAGTGGGTCAAGGAGAATTATGCAGTGCAAACTTTTCAATGACTGGGTTATAGTAAGTAGATTTCCAACCCTTTTTTCCAAGGTGCCTTTGAATGAATTCAAACATCTAAGCTTTCAGCTAGAAGTTCAATGGTTTAACCATTTGCACCACCCAGAGAACGTAAGGTTAGACATTAGAGTATATAGAAAGGAGGCTCAAATGAAAGACCTAGCCATTTACTGAAGAAAAAATCAACCACTGAAAACCTTGTGGAACACAGTTCATTCTGGTTCAAATGGGGCTGTCATGAGTCAGAATCAAGTCAATAACACTAGGGGTTTTTTTTACATTTTTTTAAATGAATGTTATCTTTCACATAGATTGTGTTTTATGAGTGTGCATTGTAATTTGCTCAATCTTTCCTTTACATTATATTTCATTTATGTATAGTATGGGTTCTTCCCCCTTACAATCATCTTACTAATAACTACCTTCATGAAAGCATGTAAGTCACAATACTTCTAGTTTATAAGTTAGATTGTTGTTGTTGCTATTGTTGGTAGGTGTTGTTGAATTGAACACGACTGATAGCAACCCTGTGAACAATTGACCTGAATGCTGTGCTTTTCTGTGATATCTCCATCATCAATGATACACTTGAGCTCATTGCTGCCATCATTGTGTCAATCCGCGTTATGGGTGTCTTCTTCTCCTGACCCCCCATCTTTCTAAGCATGATGTCTCTTTCCAAGAAGTAGTCTCACTAGAAACATGTCCAAAGTATGAGAGATGAAGCTCCGCCATTGTTGTCTCCAAGGAGCCTTCTGGCTTCACCTTTTCTAGACATACCTATTTGTTTTTTTGGATGTCCATTCAGAACTCTCCTCCAGCACCACAGCTCAAAGACATCAATTCTTCTTCTATCATCCTGATTTATTGTCTGGTTCTCTGATGCGTAGCAAGTGATTAGGAAGACCATGACCTGAAATAGGCATACCTTAGTCTTCACACTAACATCATTGCTCTTAAGTATTTTGGAGAGATCCATGACAGTGGACTTGTTGAATGCAATAGGTCTCCTGATTGCATACAGGACTGTTAGTACCAAGGATGTTGATTGTTATCCAAGCAAGATGAAATCCTTCACAGATTCATTCCTTTCTCTGCCTATCATAATGTTGACTGTTGATTCTGTGGTAAGAACTTTTGTTTTCTTGATGTTGAGATGTAATCTATATTGAAGGCTGTGGTTCTTGATCTTTGGCAGCAAATGTTTCATCTTCTCTTAAATTTCAGCAAACAAGGTTGTATCATCTGCATAATGTAAGTAGTTGATGATTTTACCTTGAATTCTGATGTTCATTCCTCTTTACAGAGCCCAGTTTCATGAATTATTTATTTATCATACAGATTGAAAGCAGGCATGGAGAAATGATACATCATTGACACACATCCTTCCTGATTTTACACCATGCAGTGTTCCCTTGTTCTGTTCAGACAAGAGTTTCTTGAGCTAGGAATTTCTCATGAGCATAATTAAGTGATCTGAGATTCCCATTCCTCTCAGTGTTAGCCATAATTTGTTATAAAACACACAGTCAAGCACCTTTGCACAGTCAATAAAACACACACATTCTGCTTTCAGCCAGGATCCATCAGACATCTACAATGATATCCCTGGTGCCACAGCCTCTACTAAATCCTGCTTGAACTTATGGCAGTTGCCTGTTGACGTATTGTTCTAATCATTAGCTACTTTCCTAAAAATATGCCACAGTCTCTAAATCAGCTCCACATGGTAAGTACTCTACAAGATCTGCTTTAAAAATAAGAGTTTACTTGAATAAACTCTCTACTGAGATTACAATTTCACAAGGACTTTTTACAAAGCAGCAATGTGACTAGCAAGGAGACATAGTGACATGGTACATTAAGTGTTGGACTGCTAATCAAAACTTTTGCACTTCAAATCCAGTAGGCACTTGGCAGAAGAGAGACAGGCAATCTCTTCCCATAAAGACTTACCTCCTTAGAAACTCAGTGGAGGGTTGCTATCAATTAGAATTTGCTCACCAAATTTGTTAACATGACTAGCAGTTCTTACTTAAGTATTACAGAGTTTATAGTGAGAAATATAAGCCATGGTCCTTCTGAAAAAAAAAATAGGAATAGGTTTCTATTTTGTAAATGTGTAAGTATATATGAATATAGTTTTTTAAATTTTTTTAATTTAAATTTTATTATTTAGTGTGTGTGTACCATCAAATCAGATCTGACTGGTACAGAAGAAGATTGCCCCTTCTTCTCCAGAGGAGCATCTGGTGGATTCGAACCATGTAACTCTGAGATTGCAGCACCACTTCTTGCCACTAGGCCACCAGATGTCACTTATATGCATATATTTAAAGTATGGAATTACTCTAGTCTATACCCAATAGGCTCACAATCAAGTGACAGACATACAAAGTGAAAATGTATATATTCCTGTGATTAGGTATTACCTAGTTCTCTACAAGGGAGCTCTCAAGGTCTAGTAATAAGAGCTGCACACAGTTCAAATCCACCAGCTGTTCCACAGGAAAAAGATGGACAATCTTCTCTTGTGTGATTAAGTGCCTCTGAAAACCCACTAATGGGTCAGCTATGGGTCAGTTCAAACTTGACAGTTGTTGTCGTTGTTGTTGTTGTTGTTAAGTGCCGTCAAGTCACAGGTGACAGTTGAGATGACAGTAGACAACAAAATCAACTCATTTTTTCCCTATAGTCAATAGATATGAACGTTGTTCTATCCTATTATCATCCTTACCATTTTTAATATGCCTGGACCCATTGTTACACGTCACAGTGTAAATCCATCTTGTTGAGGATCTTCTTCTCTTTCTCCGACCTCCTACTTTTCCCCATGTGATGTCTTTTTCCAAGGACTATCCCATCCTGAAGCCCAAAGAATGTGAAATGAAGTTTCAAACTCCTTATCTCTAAGGAGCACCTTATTCCAAGACAGACTTGTTTGTTGACCAGCAGCCATGTGATGTTCAATATTCCCCAATATGACAATTCAAAGGCATTTAATCTTCTTCTGACATCCTTACTCATTGTCCAGCTTTCAGATGCATGACAAGTAATTAAAAAGATCATGCTTTGGATCAGGAAATTACAGCTGAGACTATGAGAGGAAAGAGTCTGTATATACAGATGCAAAATGAGAAGGAGGGAAAGATTCCCTTGGAAACTCAATCATGCTGGACCCCCTACCTGGATAATTCTAGGGGAAATGAGAAAATTCTTTCTGCGATTTTGTTTTATTTTTTTTAAGAGAAATTAGCAGGATAATTGCCTTGAGTCCCCTCTTCCCTCAGTGGGTGGAAATGCAGCTGGGCTAAGTGTAGAGACCAAGCCTCTCTTGATCTAAATGAGGGGGAAATCACAGTAGGGTTGCAGAAATAAAGCTCTGCCTCTGTCACTGCTCTTCTTATAATCTGCATTTATAAAAGATCTTTATCTCGAGACTGGGATATAATTAAAGCTTATCAAATTATCCCTCCATTTCTCTATACAATTGCTCTTTCTAGTATGTATGGGTTTTTGTTTTTGTTTACTGTTTTTTTATCCAGGTGCTTTTAAAATTCTCAAGTACTACTTTTGGATAATTCTTGAAGAGATGCATGTCTTTTAGCACCAAAGCTATCTTTCTAGTTGTACACAGTATTTTCTTTCATTCATAGGGCTCTTTTCTAATCTAAGCAATTTGCTTTCTTCATTCAGTCATACATACATACTTATTGGCTAAAATTAATTCACACATGTGTAGTGAGGCAGTGAATGATTCTCTCAGTTTTTGAATCAATGTGAACACAAGGTCTAAGAGAGATGGCCAACATCAAGAAAATATAAGTTTGGGAGACGCAATGACTTACCATAACATATTAACATAGGTAGTTGAAAGTACTATTCAACAAATATTATTCTAGAGACTAGTTTTATAACTAAAGTTAACTCCACAAAAAGGGATATACCTTTAACTTGCTGGTCTGTCTGATACTTCTCTAAATCTGAACATTCACATTAAGATAGACTAGTAAGAAGGATTGGCCATCCACTTCTGAAACAGCAGGCCTCTGAAAACCCTATGTACAACAGAACACATTTAGATAACAGAAACGGCAAAGGAGGTTGAGTTTTCAAGTATGGAAGTACAAAGAAAGAGGAACAGTTGTAAGCAGACACT
>NW_006399817.1:15059188-15064204 GCF_000299155.1 Elephantulus edwardii
AAACAGATTTGTCCTGGAAAGGGTTAAACCGGGTGGCTCCTTGGAGGCAAGGATTCTGAGGCTCCATCTAACATCCTTTTGACATGTTGTGAGGAGAGACTGGTCCTTGGAGAAAGACATCATGCTTGGGAGGGTGGAGGGACAGCGCAGGAGAGGAAGGCCCTCTATGAGGTCGATTGATTCAGTGACTGGGATAATTGGGATAGAAGTGTCAGAGACAGTGCGATTGGCACAGGACAGAACAGAATTTAGGGCTGTTGTACATAGGGTCACTGTGAGTCGCAAGCGACTCGATGGCACATAACAACAAACAACAACAACAGTTTTATGTTATCTGTATAGTCTGAATGTTGATTCCTCTTCATTTACACTCTGAGAGCTCAACAAGGATGTTCTTTTAAAACAATAATCATGAAACCTCATCTTACACACTTTGGGCATGTTGTCATGAGGTGACAATCCTTGGGGAAAAAGGTATGCTGGGAAAGGTAGGGGGTCACCAAAAGAATGCAAGAATCTCAAGGAGATAGTCTGTCATTGTGACTGTAACAGGGAGCTTGAGCATTTTGGGGGTCAGGATGGGGTAGAATAGGGCAAAGTTTTATGGTTTTTGCATAGGGTTGCTAAGAGTAGTGATCAACTCAACAGTACACAACAACAACAATGGCAAAATACTGTAGGTGTACACATCACTCTTAATTAATATTGTCTCTGATGCCTCACTTGCCTACTTTTTAAAAAAGAAAATATTTGTCATCCTTTTCTTCAAATATATGTATGTATTTCCACAAATCAGAGTTAAGTATTTAAGACTGCCCATGTATCATTTCAACAATTACACAATCTAGAAAAATCTTTATTATTTATTGGATACAGTGATGGATATTCCACTAAAGCACAATGTTATATCATTTCTTATCCTTAGCCTCTGTTGTTTACCAAGTATTTTTTCCCTGATAGGCTTTTCCCATATGTGCTTGGAGCTTTATAGTTGTTGCTTGTTACTTTTAATTGTATTTGGAGCAGTAGGCTTCTTCTGTCCTTATTAGTGTTTAAGGAAATAAAGACTATCAAATGAGAAATGATAACCTCTTCAACCAATGGTGCGGACAAAACTGGATTTCCACCTACGGAAAGCTGAAACATGATCCATATCTCACCCATACATAAAAATCAAATCAAGGTGAACTCAGAGACCTTGGAGTAAAGCCTAAAACCATAATATTCCTAAAAGACAAACTGGGATCAAGCTTAGAAGAGCTAAAATTATTAAAAGACTGTTAAATACAACCAGAAATACACAATGTATAGAGGATAAAATTGATGCATTGGACCTTCTAAATATTAAATCCTTGTGCACGTCAAAAACTTTTTCCAATAGCATGAAAAGAAAACCTACAGACTGGGAACAAACGGTTGATAATACCATCTCAGACAAGAGTCTTATAACAAGTTTACAGAATACTCGTGAACCTCCACAAGAATAAGATTGATAACCCAACTACAAAATGGGCAAAAGACATGGGAAGAATTTTCATAGAGGAAGATATACAAATGGCAAACAGACACATGAAGAAATGTTCTAAATCATTGGCAATAAGAGAGATGCAAATCAAAACCACAATGAGGTATCATCTCACTCCAGTAACAGTGGCAAAGTTTAACAGGGCAGCAAGTAATAGATGTTAGAGAGGATATGGCAAGAAAGGAACTCTTATACATTGTTGATGAGACTGTAAAATGGTACAATCATTCTGGAAGGCAGTTTGGGGGGAAAGACTGTATACCAAGGAAAGAATTTTTCTTTTACTTTTCAAAGAGAAGAGCAAACTGGAGGGGGAGGTTAGACAGGGGGGGAAAGTGCAACAATGAATGAATGGAAATCCAAAGTCTCTGTAAACTTTCATTAAAAAGATGAACATAGAAATTCCATAGGACCCAGCTATTCACTTGTAATATACCCTGAGAAAACGAAAACTGAGGCACAATTGGAGATTTGTACACCAGTGTTAATAGCAGCATTATTCACCATCCCAGGAACATGCAAACAGCCCAAATGTTAAACCATAAATTAATGAATTGAAAAAATTATGGTACATTCACACAATGGAATACTATGTAGCACGTGGGAGCAATGATTTTGTAAATTATTACCTAACTTGGGAGAGACTGGAGAGCTTTATGCTGAATGAACTCAGTCCCACAAGAATAAACATTGTATAAAACCATTATTATAAAATGAATATAAGGATCCAAGAGGGGTGTGAAAGGTTGGAAGCAGAAGAATAAGGATATGCAAAAGGAGGGGGGGTTAATCATGTAGTTGTACAATTTGATGAAGGGGTGAGGAAAATTGAAAGAATATTTTTTAAAATAATGTATTAGAATTTTGTAAATAAACTAGTAAGTAAAAAAAGAAAGGTTTTCTCACAGCTTTAAAAGGGTTTCTAAATATTTCTATTTCTTTCTATTTCCACATAGATAAGGATAAAAAATATCAAATAAACTTTTGTCAATGAAACAATGCTGAAATTTTTTGGTAAAAAAAACCCCTCAAAACACACAAAACCAGGAACTCCAAAGTGTTAATAGTTGTTATCTGTGTATATTAAGGTTATTCTTTCCACTTTATGCCTGTCTGTATATATTGTCTACAATTAGTGTAGATTACTTTGAAAATATATTTTAAACTCTCTAATGTAGCCAAATTACTCTAATTTTATTTAAATATATATATTTAATTTCATAGTTTTTTCATTAATAAATCTATTAACATCAACATTTATCCAAAATTTATAAAAATCAAAATTTCCTGATCATTATGAATAAACAGATATTTTGTCTAACAAAAGTCTATTTTATTAAACATGTCATTATAAGCTTAAAACCGTTGAAGCAGAGAATACAACTTATTAATTTAGTAATTATTGTGGACTTACTTTACTATCTTTAAAATGAAAACTGGCTATAATGGTAAAATCAAAGACGGGGTTACTTATGCTGAGTATAGCAAAGTATAGTTGCTATCTTATTTCACAAGAAAAGCTTTAAGATAAACCCTGATTTTGTCATATTTCTTTGGAACATATGTGTTAGGTGGTGTGTTCCCTGTTCTGCAAATCATTGTTCAAATAATAAATACCTAGGGTTATTTTTAACTTTGTTTAGATTCTCATGAATTCTAAGAATTTCTGGTGTCAGTAGTGGGATTCCCTAGGTAATCTCTTCAATTTCAAAATAAATTGCCACTTTAGAGTTTCAGTACCAAGTTAAGAAAATTGTGTCCTTTGGCTCTATTTTACCTTGGGATGGCATGGAGGATGGGAACAGGGGTGGGGGAAAAGCTCCTAAATGCACACCTGCATAGTATTGTCATCTTTGAAAATGTTGTTTTAATGGTAGTTATAACTTCAATATTTATTATGAGTTTGATAAATGAATTCTAGTGCTTAGGACTCTATCAGTATGCTGAATCCAAGGTGGTTTCCTATCTTAGTGGAACACTGGCTGACTCTGTGGCTAAGAACAATGAATCTAGATCTTACTTGTATTTAGATTTACTTTGAGTTCTAGGTTTTATTTTTAGTTCTGTAAAGACAGTTTGCTTAATTAGGCAACTTTTTAGCACTTTCCAAGTGAAGATACTAGTATACTTAAGAAAGAATTAAAAATCAGGTTTTGTATAATTTTGACAAAACTACAGAGTCTTTGAGTCACAAAAATATGTGGGTATGGTTAGACGCTTCTTGTTGTGTGCTCTCAAGTCAGAACAGACCCATGACTGACCCTCCAGTAGGTTTTCAGAGGCAGTAAATCACACAAGGGACGATTCCCCATCCATCTCCTGTGAAGCAGTTGGTGGATTTGAACCATTTACCTTTGAGATTGGAGTGCAGCAACTTACCCCACTAGTCCACCAGAGCTCCCAACTCTGGTTAGATGATTAGACACTTATAAAAGGAATCTTAGATGCATCTTTTAATGCTTACATAAGCCAATATAATTCTCATCATCAAAGAAAAATCATATTTAGAAGGCTAAACTGGGGAATGAGGTGGGTCAGAGAACTAGGTTGACCAACCCCTGTGGCCAACTCACAGCTAGAAATTCATTTATTTGTCTCTGGAAAACTAAAGCTAAGGTTCACCCTCTTGTTGATAATAAAATTTCTAACATCCTTAATAAATGAGCTGGATCTTCTTCCCAACCCACCAATAAGACATTGGTTTGGGGTTAATATTTTTGAATGCTGCAAGATGAATATAACTGAAGTAATTTAGAAGATAATGAGTTTATCTAGGAATGCAATTGACTTTTGTCTAAGAACTGTACTTCAAGAAACTGTATTCCCCACACATTTATCTTGTGTGGTGTTGAGTATTAACCTGTGTTTTGAGTTTCTGATTGGCATCAGGTTTCCATAACTAAGAATTGTTGTTCACATAAAGCAGCCTTTTGAGTCGTAGGCATTTTTTTTCCAACGAAAACAAATTCTGATGCCTGTCTTATGAGTTGGGTGTTCAGTAGCTACATTGAGATCATTTTATATAAATTGACTTTTGACATTTTAAAAATGTACTGAACAGGGAGATCCAAGATGGCGGCAGAGGCAGAGACAGCGTGGTGAGCTGCGGGAGCAGTGAACCACTTAAAGCAGGGCCATTATGGCCTTCCACAGACTTTGGCTTATTGATAATTGAACACTTAAACAGTTGATGACTGGCCCTCAGTGAAGATCGAGGCTCAACAACAAGAATTCAAGGATTCCCAAGGAGAAATGGGTGAGTCTCGTGGCTCCCAACACCACCACCCCCCCCTGCAGAGCCCTCGCTGCGCCACACAGCCACTGCAGCTCCATGAGGCTTCCACAGCCGGAACTAATGGATTCCCTCACCCAGGATGGATGCTGGGCACCAGCCCTCCTCAAGACTGGTACAGTGAAGCCACCACACTGTCGCAAGGTGCACTTGGTCTGGAGGGAATTCTTGGAGCCAGGATGGCGGCTGTGAGGGAAGC
>NW_006399817.1:15065988-15069609 GCF_000299155.1 Elephantulus edwardii
TATTATAATAAATATATATTTTATGTAAAACAAACCCAATTTGTTTATTTGGTTATAATAAGGCCATAAAAAAGACAGGTTTTTTTCCCAAGTTACTTCTCTAAAAGACTCTAGAAGTCAAGAACACTGTCATGAAATGTCGTATCTCCCACCTCCAGACAGCATTATTAGATTTTGTTGTTGATTGTTTTTGAGTTGGAACCAATGCATAACTGGCCTTCCAGTGTGTATCCAGGGGCTGTAAATGTCAGGGAAGAAGACTGTTATCTTTATCCCAAGGATCAGCTGGTGAATTCCAGCTGCTTGCCTTTGGATTGGCAGCACAATTCCTCACCACTAAGCCACCACAGCTCATCATTAAATTAGATTCTAATATTTCTCCTAAGATTATTGTTATTACACGCTTCATCATAACTGACACATAGCTAACCTTCCAGTGGATTTTCAGAGACTGTAAATCACACAGGAGAGGATTTCACTGGGAAATCTCCAGCTGTGCAATAAACTGCCTCTGAAAATCTACTGGTGGGTCAGCTATGGGTCAGTTCCAACTCCATGGTGCACAATAACAACAGCTCCCATATAGGCAGCTAGAGAATTCATACCTTGTAGTGCAACTCTTTATCACGCAGTCACCAGTACTCCTTTATTATCAATTGTTGTTGTTATGTGCCATTGAGTAACCTATGACTCACAGCGATCTGATGTACAACAGCTCTGAAGACTGCTCTGTCCTAGCCAGCCTCCATGACTCTGACACACCTATCCCCATTGTCCCAGTGACTGTATCAATCCATCTCATCCAGGGTCTTCCTCTCCTGAGCTGTCCCTCTGTCCTTCCAGGTATGATGCCCTTCTCCAAGGATTGCTCTCTACTGGACACATGCCCAAAGTATGTGAGACAGAGCTTCAAAATACTAGCCTCCAAGGAAAAACTTGGTTTCACCCTCTCCAAGATAGACCTATCTGTTTGCTGGTCCATAGTAGTACAAGACTCTCTCTCCAGCACCACAACTCAAAGGCATCAGTTCTTTTTCTGTCATTCTTAGTCATTGTCCAGCTCTACCATGGCCTGGATCAGGAGCACCTTGGTCTCCAGACCAACGTCATTGCTTCTCAGAACTCTGGAGAGGTCTCTGACAGCAAATTCCCCCAGTGCAATTCGTCTTTGATTTCCAGACTGCTGCTGTCAAGAGTGTTGATTGTGAAGCTAAGCAAGCTGTAACAGTTAACAACCTCAATCTCTTTTCCATCTATCATGAAGCTGTCAATTCGACCAGTGTTGAGAATCTTTGTCTTGATATTGAGCTTCAATCCATATTAAAGACTACGGTCCTTGACCTTCTGCAGCAAGCGCTTCAGGTCCTCCTCAGTTTCAGCAAGCAAGGTCATGTCATTTTCATAACACAAATTGTCAATGAGTGTTCCTTCAATCCTGATGCCACATTCTTCCTCATAAGGTCCAGCCTCCCAAATGATCTTTTCTGTACATAGATTGCAAAGGTATGAATGCATCCCTGACACACACTTTTCCTGATTCTGAAACATGCAGTGTTTTCCTGCTCTGTTCTTATTACGATCCAATTATAGGTTTCACATGAGCACAATTAAGTGTTCTGGGATTCCCATTCTCCTTAGGTTAGCCATAAATTGTTATGATGCACACAGTCAAATGCCTTTGCATAGTCAATGAAGCACAGATAGACTTTTTTTTTTGTACTCTTTACTTTCTGCCAATATCCATTTGATGTTCATGATAATAAACCCAGTTTATATTTCTGGTAGTTCTCTCTCAATGTACTGTTCTGGTAGTTTTTTGTTAATCTGAAACAGAATTTTGCTTGCCTCTAATATTAGTGATATTGGTAAAAATTTCCACACTCTGTCGGGTCACTATTTTTTGGAATAGGAAAAAATATACATCTCTTCCAGTCAGTTGATGGAGTAGCAGTCCTCCAGATTTCTTGGCATAACTTGGTGAGCACATCCAGGGCAGCATCTGTTTGTTGAAATATGCCACTTGGAATTTCTGGGTACTTTTATTTTGCAAATTCCTTCAGAGCAGCCTGAACTTCCTCTTTCATCAGCATTGCCTCTTGATTATATGTTGTTTCTTTAAATACTTCTGTATCAGCCAATTCTTTTTGGTACAGTGACTCTGTATACACCTTCCATCTTCTTTTAATGCTTTCTGGATCATTCAATATTCTCCCCATAGCATTCTTAAATAAGGCAACTCGTGGCTTGAATTTGTTCTTTTGTTCCTTCAGCTTAATGAGAAAGTTCAGCCCTTTTGAATTTCTGACTCGAGCTCTTTGCACATTTCATAATACTTTGCTTTGTCTTCCGAAGCTGCCCTTTACTTCCAGTAATTCACTAAAATGAATCATTCTGACAAATATTTTATATTTATGAATCAAATCTTGAAATTAAAATCTCAAAAGCAAGACTTTTTAAGCATCATAACTTAGAGACATAAAATGTGTTTTAAAAGGGGAAAAGAATTATTACTATTAATTCAAGAATGAGAAGAAATTATAAATGGCTTATGAAGAAAATAATAAAAGTAGTAGAAGGGAAATAATTCTGTTATCTCTTGCCTCTCAAATGCTAGGCTAATTAAAGCATGTATAAATTGAGATTAACTAATTATTTCATGATAATAAGGCTTTGAAACCCACATTGTTCCTGAAAACATGTGGTAAGACACTTCCCAGTGAGGTGAAAACATTTTTAATACAAAAGCAAATAAATAAATAGTATGAGTATTAATGAAGTCTAAAATAAGACTTAAAATAAGACTTTGTCTTAGTACAGTTACCAGGAATTGAGTGGATCCTTAATTTTTTTAAATTCACAAATGAAGTTTATATTGAGAAAAGGAAATGATAAAGATTTCTAATAGAATTATAATTTACACAATCTTTACTTCAATAGTAATTATGTTTCATAGCATAGAGACAGAAAGTACTTTTTTATTTATTTATTTTTAATTTATTATTTTGTGTGTGTGTACCGTCAAATTGGATCTGACTGGTACAGAAGGCAATTGCCCCTCCTTCTCCAGCAGAGCATCTGGTGGATTCGAACTGTGTACTTCTGAGATTGCAGTGCAGCTTCTTGCCACTAGGCTACCAGAGCTCCCCAGAAAATATTTTTTAACATGCAAATTAGATTTAATGAAAACATATTCCTTATAATTTCAGTTTATAAGTTCTTATTTTTTATAACATAGTTGTTGATAAGTGCTGTTGAGTCAAGTACAACTCACAGGGACCCTATAGACAATAAATCTGAACCCTATTCTATCCTGTGTCATTTTCACCATCTCTGACATACTTAAACCCATTGCAGCAGTAACTATTGTGTCCATCCATCTGGTTGAGAACCCATCTAACTGATTTTTGTCTTCTATGTATTCTACTTTGAAAGCAAAGACTAAACATTAGAGTAAGTTCCTGTGTTTGCAGTGAATTCACATGACTGGATAGGGGAAAGCAGAGAGGCTAAAATCTCAACTTTCATAAGCCTTAAACAATAACCTCCCAGCCAAGTCCCCAAGATTCTTTTGAGTGCTGCTGCTCATGGGCCTCTTAGCCCAGATCCCTGGAGAGAGAGAGA
>NW_006399817.1:15069994-15086281 GCF_000299155.1 Elephantulus edwardii
TCATCCAGCAAACTTGGGTGAAGGCTTCTGTTTGCAGCAGTGCCAAGTCAGCTCTATCTCGTGTCAATATCTGGTTGTCTGTTGAGCCTGCTGATGTCTTACTGAAGATTTCAGTCACCTTGGTTTTCAAACTGATATCATTGTTCTCCAATAATTTGGAGAGTTTTCTGACAGGGGACTTACCCAATGCAATGTCTTCTGATATACTGAATGCTAATACCAAGGGTGTTTTGTTGATTGTGGGTCCAAGTAAGATGAAATAGTTAACAACTTCAATCTTTTCAGCATCTATCATAATATTGCTTATCAGTCCAGTGGTGAGGATTTTTGTCTTCTTGATATTGAGATGCAATTGATATTGAAGGCTGTCATCTTTGGTACTCTACAGAAAGCACATTAAGTTCTTACTTTCAGCAAACAAGGTTGTGTCATGTGCATAACACAGGTTTTTGATGAGTCCTCCTTCAATCCTGATCCCACAGTCTCCATCATAGAGTCCAGCATCTGAAATTATTTTCTCAGTATAGAGATTGAATGGGTATGGAGAAAGGACACAACCCTGATGTACACATACACCTTTCCTGATTTTAAACCATGCAGTGTTCCCTTGCTCCATTCAAACAACTGAGATTCCTGTTCTCTTCAATGTGAGCCATAATTTGTTATGATTCACACAGTCAAGTGCCTTTGCATAGTCAATAAAATACAAATAAGAATTCTTCTGGTATTATCTGCTTTCATCTAGGATCCATATGACATCAGCAATGATATACCCCTATGCCGCAATCTCTTCTAAATATAGCTGGACCTTCTGGCTGTTCCCTATCAATGTACTGTTTTAGTTGGTTTTGGATGGTCTTCAGCAATATTTTGCTTGCATGTGATATTTAGAGCATTGTTCAGTAATTTCCACATTCTTCTGGATTGCTTTCTTGGAATGAAACAGATATTGGTATCTTCCAATCATTTGGCAAGTAGTTGTCCTCTAAATTTCCTGGCATAAACTGGTGAATATGTCCAATGCTGCCTCTGTTAATTGAAATATATCAATTGGTACTACGTCAGTTCCTGGTGCCTAATTTTTTATCAATGCTTTTAGTGAAACTTGAACTTCTTACCTCATCATTAGCTTTTGTTCATATAGTACTTATTTAAATTGTTCACTGTCGACCAGTTATTTTTGATAGAATGACACAGTATCTTTTTTTAGAAAAATTTTATGTTGATTTGCTTACAAAGTTGGTATACATTGTGTTTCACACTATTCTTTTCACATTGTGTTTCATGCAATCATTCCCATTCATCATGTTTTATAAAATCAATATTACCATTGATTTTGCCCAACATTACCCTGTCTTCGCAGATACCTACTGGATTTTTTTCCCCCATTTCCTTTACCCCCCTCTCCCTCCACTCACCAAATTGTGGGATCTTTTGATTTCCCCCTGTCTATTCTCACCCCTCTGTCCCTACACCCTCACCCCTCTTGGATCCTCATGACTCTATCTTCTGATGTGTCCCAGAACATTCAATACTCTGTCCATAGCATCTCTCAGTATTGTAACTTGAGGGTTGAAATTGTTTTTCAGTGCTTTCAACTTGAGGAACGCTAAAAGAGTTCTTCACTTTTTCTTTCCTCCCCAGCTGCAGTTCTTTACATACCTGGCTTTCTCTTCTCAAGTTGCCCTTTGAAATCTTCTTTTAATTTCTTTTTTTTTGCCTTTCTCCCCTTTGTTTTTTTTTATTATTATTATTAAATTTTATTAGTCTTAATGAACATTTACAGAGATTTTGGGTTTTCATTCATTCATTGTTACACTGTTTTCTCCACCCTCCTCCCCAGTTCGTTCTTCTTCTCCCCCCATGTCTGTTTTAATTGTCCAATTGCCACAGTGCTTGTCAAAGCCAGTTCTGATTAATCTCCTTTGTCAGTGTGTCCCTTGCCATTCCCTATCACTCCTCTCTGAGAGAGACTTCACCCTGATTCATAAGGAAAAGTCTCCCCTTTGTTTTGGTTCTCAATGCTCTAGGGTCATTTTCAGAGTTTCCTCTGCCATTCATTTTGGTCTTTTCTTTCTCCTCTGTCTTTGTAAAAACATTTTGTTCTCTTCATAGACTCCATCTTTGATGTTATCCTATAACTCATTTAGTCTTCAGTCATTAGTGTGCAATATATCAAGCTTATTTTGTAGATGATTTTCAAATTCAGGTGAGGTAGACTCAAGGTTGGATTTTTGTTCTTATAGAATTGTTTTAATTTTTATCAGGTCCGATTTGAACTTGTGCATGAGTAAATGTTGGTCTATTCCACAGTCTGCCCCTGACCTGGTTTTGATTCCCAATATTGAGATTCTCCAGTGATTCTTTCCATAGATGTAGTCAATCTGATTCATATGCAGGCTAACAGGTGAGGCTTATGTGTAAAGACATCTTTTGTGTTTATAAAAGTGGTTGTTGTTGTTGTTGTTGATTGGCTTCGAGTCAGGCACAACACAAAGTGACCCTATGAACAAAAGGCCTGAAGCCCCTCTACAACTATTGACATTTACCAAAGTACATAGAGTTTCCAGAGGCAAGTTGTTTCAGAAGTGGATGCCACTCCTTCTAAATCTGACTTAAACTGGGAGCTCCACCAAACACTGTCCACCCTGGGTAACCGTTATGGCATTTGACACTCCAGTGGCACAAGGATCAGCATCACAGCAACCCCGGATTACGTCAATACAGCATATTGACACATCCTAGAAGTTGGACTGTATGCAGAAGACTGGCATAAGGATCAGAGGAAAACTCATTAACAACCTGCTACGCAAATGGCACAGCTGCACACCAAAAGTGAGGGGGACTCGAAGTGCTTGCTGCAGATGATCAAGGGCTACAGTGTTCTTCGCCTTCTTGGCCACCAGAGCTCCCTTAGGACTACAGTATTCAATATGCATTGCACCTCAACATCAAGGAAACAAAAATCTCATTCTTTTAATTTGTGTTTCTCTGATTGGCAGTGATTTTGTACATTTTTCATGGTTTTTTGGTCATCCAAATGTCTTCTTTGTGAAGAGTCTTTTTTATATCGTTTGCCCCTTTTGTTATGGAGTTATCAGTCATTTTCTTGTGGAGGCTCTGTTGTTATGTGCCGTCGAGTTGGTTGCAACTCATAGGAACCCTATGTACAACAGCCCTAAACCCTGCTCTATTTTGTGCCAATCGCACTGCCTCTGACACACCCATTCCAATTACCCCAGTCACTGAATCAATCCACCTCACAGACGGCCTTCCCCTCCTGCACTGTCTCTCCACCCTCCCAAGCATGATGTCCCTCTCCAAGGACCAGTCCCTTGTTACAACATGTCCAAAGTATGTCAGACAAAGCCTCAGAATCCTTGTCTCCAAAGAGCAGCCTGGTTTAACCCTCTCAAGGATGAATCTGTTTGTTTTCTTAGCAGTCCATGGTACATTCAGTACTCTTCTCCAGCACCACAGCTCAAAGGCATCAGTTCTCCTTCTATCCACACTAGTAATTGTCCAACTCTCTGACACCCAACAAGTGATTTTAAAGACCATAGACTGTATCAGATGTCTTAGTCTCCAGAGTAATACAATTGCTCTTCCGTACTTTGGACAGGTCTAACAGCAGACTTTCTCATCGCAATACATCTTTTAATTTCCTGGCTGCTGGTGCCAAGAGTGTTGACAGTGGAGCTAAGCAAACTAAAGCTGTGAACAATCTCAATCTCTTCACCATCCATCCTGATGCTGCCAATTGGTCCAGTGCTGAGAATCTTTGTCTTCTTGATATTAAGCCTTAATCCATATTGAAGGCTAAAGTCCTTGACCCTCTGCAGCAAGAGCTTCAGGTCCTCCTCAGTTTCAGCAAGCAGGGTTATGTCATCTGCATAATGCAGATTGTTGATAGATCTTCCACCAATCCTGATGCTACACTTCTCCTCATAGAGCCCAGCCTCCCAGATAATCTGCTCTGCATACAGGTTGAAAAGGTATGGAGATAGGACACATCACTGGCGTACACCAGTCCCGACTTTGAGCCATGCAGTGTTTCCTTGTTCTGTTCTGATGACTGCCTCTCAGCCTCAGTTTGTTAAGATCCACACAGTCAAACACCTTTGCATAATCAATGAAACACAGATAGACATTCTTCTGGTATTCCCTGCTTTTAGTCAAGGTCTATCTAACATTAGCTACAATATCCAACATTAGCTACAGTATCCCTAGAACCATGACCACTTCTAAACCCAGCCTGGACTTCTGGCAGTTCTCTGCTGATGTGCTATTCCACAGGAGGCCCTGGAGTATTCTATAAATTTTAGTTAAGAAATCTTTGTCTCAAATATAATTGCCAAAATTTCCCCCCAATCTGTAGGCTTATTTATCCACCTTATAGGAAAAAGGTTTTAATGTACACAGGGATTTGATTTTTAAAAGGTCCAATTCATTGATTTCATCCTCTTCTGATTGTGCATTTCTGGCTATACCATCTCACCCCAGAAGCAGTACCAAAGTTTAACAGGCACAGGCAATAAAAGGTGGAGAGGATGCAAAAAGATTGGAACTCTCATGCACTGCTAGTGGGATTGTAAAAGGGTACAAGCACTCTAGAAGGCGGTTTGGTGTTTCCTAAAAAAGAACATAGAAGTCCCATAGGACCAGCTATTCCACCATTAATAATATATGCCAAGGATATCAGAACTGAGACATGAAAGGAGATCTGTATATCTATGTTCATAGCAACATTATTTACAATGTCAAGAAAATGTAAATAGTCCCAATACCCATCAACAAATGAATGGATTGAAAAATTGTGGCACATTCATATCATGGAACACAATGCAGCACTAAAGAATAACTATTACATAAAATACTATATAACGTGGAAAGTCTAGAGATTATGTTGAGTGAAATAACTCAGTCACATAAGGACAAATACTGCATAAGGCCATTATTGTAAAAATAGAAAGATAACTGAACAAAATATTTAAAAAAAAGGACAAAGGAGAAGATAGCAGAAAAAGGAGAAAGAGAGAAATCACTAGATAGCAGGAGTTAGTGGGCAGGCGGAGGATGAAGGAATAGGAAACATTTAATGGGGACTTGAAAAGACAGGGTGATACTAAGCATACATCAATAATTAACCTTATAAAATACAATGTATGTGAATCATTGTATAAAACACAGTGTACGTAAATGAAACAGAGTGTAAGTGAAACATTGTATAAAGCACAATGTACATGCATGAAACACAATATATATGCATTATTGTTTGCAAATCAATAAAAACATTAAAGGAAAAACAAAATCCTCATGGCTGGACTAATAAGCATCATGATAAATGGAGAAAATGTTAAAATTGTCAACACTTTCATTTTACTGGGATCCATAATCAACACCTTTGGCACTGGAAGCCAAGAAATCAAAATATATATGGCAAATGGAAAATCTGTTGTCAAGGAACTCTCCAAAGTACTGAGGAACAATGATGTCAGTTTCAAGACTAAGGTGTAACTGGTTCAAGCCTTTTTCATCACTTGCTATACATCTGAGAACGGAACCATGAATAAAGATGACAGAAGAATTGATATCTTTGAGTTGTGGTGTTGAGGAAGATTACTACTGTGTATCCCACAGACTGCCAAAAGAACAAACAGATATGTCTTTGAAATTGTGCAGTCAGGATTCACCTTAAAGGGAAAGTTAAACTACCTCACATACTTTGGGCATGTGATTAGGAGAATCCAGTACTTGGAAAAGGACATCAAACTTGGAAAGGTTATGGTCAGTGAAGGAGGGGAAGATGTTCAATGAGATGGATTGATACGGTGGCTGGAGCAATGGGCTAACAATAGTAGGAATGGTAAGAATGGCACAGAATAGGGCAGGGTTCAAGTCTATTATTCATAGTGTGGCAAGGTGTCATGGTTAACTCAATGGTATCTAACAACAGTAACAACAATTCAGATCTGTGGTTCAATGGTAAAGTCACTTAGTGTCAACTTTTGTACCTCAGATAGTATTGGAAGATAATATTGCACTTGTCAAAATTCTGACTAAATATGACCATGATTCCACCCATGAACTCCAAGAAGTGAATACTGAAATAACTATAATTGGAAAAGTAGTTCTCCAAAAGCAACTGGACCTTGATATTCCCATAGTCCTCCAGGAGGCGTTGGTGCCATTGTTAAAATTGATTGCTGTGGTTGTGTTCCTGATAATAGTGCTAATAGTTCTAAATATGCAATGTACAGTGTCAGATTTCACAATTCTATTCTTTTCATCAATATTTTAAATAATTGGCTTAGTTGTTGAGATTAGTAGTTGAAGAAAATATTAATTTGCCTTGGCTTCTTTCATTTTTTAAAGAATTCTAAAGCTCTCTGTGTAATTACATAATATTTTCTATTAATCAACTTTTTTATTTCTAAGGAATATTCTATTTTCAAATATACTTGTCTCACAGATAAACTGCTATCAACCATTCTTACTTTCAAGCTAAAAAGAAATGTATATTGTAACTCTCTACACTTTGATGTACAGGTAGTAGCAAATGTTCTTCAGTCTGGCTAAAGAGATTCTCCAATCAAACCTAAACCTTTCACTAAGAAAACCCAAAAATTACTTACCCTGAAGAAGATTTCTAACAGCACAAGGTAAAGAAAATAAATATGAAGTAAAAAGACTTGGAAATAGGGCAAATGATGGAGCAGTGAACAACAAGAGGTAAAAATCCTTGCAGAAGGAAAGTAATACCATTTGGAAGTAAACAGCACTTTCTAAGGCAGTCCTGATTAAAAGAAAAAAAATGTGGTCGTGGAAGCTAAAAAAAAATAAAAATGAGGTTTTGTTGACTTATTTATTCTCAGTTCAGAAGACTACCTGGTTTCACAAGAGAAATACTAAGTAACTGAACTTTTTTGAAATAATTATTAGCTTGTTTCTGATGATTTATTCATGCTAGACCCTGCTTTCAAACTTTTGCATTCCTTGTTATCTGCAGATTATCTGGTTATCTGAGCCTCTCTCAGCAGAGATGAACCTCGTCAGACTTGCAACATTAGTCTTCTGAAGGAAACTAACTTCTGAGAGAGAAAAAAATTAAAAGACATTTTCATGGATTCCTGGAAAAAGACTAAAATTATACTTCTTGGACTCTCTTTGTTTCCTTCTCAGTATATAAACCCTGATGCTACCACATTTTTTAACACTTGATTTAAGCAGTGTGTTGCTGAATCCTTGAATCATATGATTGAATAATGGTTAATATGGGGTGGGTGTGTTTCATTGATTATGCAAAGGCATTTGACTGCGTGGATCATAACAAACTGTGGCTGACTCTGAGAAGAATGGGAATCCCAAAACACTTAATCCTGCTAATGCGAAACCTATACTTGGACCAAGAGGCAGTAGTCAGAACAGAGCAGGGTAACACTGCATGGTTCAAAATTGGGAAGGGTGTACGCCAGGGATGTGTCTGTCTCCATACCTTTTCAACCTATATGCAGAGCAGATTATCCGAGAGGCTGGGCTCTATGAGGAGACGCGTCGCATCAGGATTGGTGGAAGATCTATCAACAATAACAATTTGCATTATGCAAATGACACAACCTTGCTCGCTGAAACTGAGGAGGACCTCATGCACTTACTGCAGAGGGTCAAGGACTGCAGCCTTCAGTATGGACTGAGGCTCAATGTCAAGAAGACAAAGATTCTCACCACTGGACCAATTGGCAGCATCAGGATGGATGGTGAAGAGATTGAGATTGTTCACAGCTTCAGTTTGCTCGGCTCCACAGTCAACACTCTTGGCACCAGCAGCCAGGAAATCAAAAAACGTATTGTGATGGGAAAGTCTGCAGTTAGGGACCTCTCTAAAGTACTCAAGAGCAATGGTGTCTCTTTGGAGATGAAGGTGTGCCTGATACAGGCATTGTCTTTGCAATCACTTGTTATGCATCAGAGAGCTGGACAATGACTAGGGAGGACAGAAGGAGAGTTGATGCTTTTGATCTGTGGTGCTGGAGAAGAGTATTGAATGTACCATGGACTGCCAAGAAAACAAACAGATTCATCCTAGAGAGGGTTAAACCAGGCTACTCCTTGGAGGCAAAGATTCTGGGGCTTCATCTGACATACTTTGGACATGTTGCAAGGAGAGACAGGCCTTTGGAGAGGGACATCATGCTTGGTAGGGTAGAGGGACAGCCCAGGAGGGGAAGACCCTCTATGAGGTGGATTGATTCAGTGACTGGGGTAATCGGGATGGGTGTGTCAGAGGCAATGCGATTGGCACAGGATAGAGCAGGGTTTAGGGCTGTTGTACATAGGGTCACTATGAGTCGCAAACAACTCGATGGCATATAACAACAACAACAACAAACATGGGGGTGGGTATTACCATTTGAATGAAAGTTGTAAAACAAATTAACTTTTCATTTAACCTTAACAAATTTGTTCTATAATATTAATTTCTCTCCCCACAGTGAAATCACTTTTCTGTCTTATTCCCAACAACAGGTTTGTTCTAGAGAGGGTAAAACTAAGTTGTTCCTTAGAGGCAAAGATTGTGAGGCTCCATCTGACATACTTTGGGCATCTTGCCAGGAAGGACCAGTCCTTGGAGAAGGACATCATGCTTAGAATGATAGAAGGTCAGTTCAAGAGAGGAGATGGATTGACATAGTAATGGGGGTAATAGGGGTAGATGTTTCTGAAACAATGAGATTGGCTCAGGATAGGACAAAGTTCAGAGCCATTTCATTCATATAAATTATATAGGGGTCGCTATAAGCTGCAGACAACTAGATGATACGTCAACAATGTTGCTGCTGTTGTTAGGCATTATTACGTCAACTATGACTCACAGTAGTCCTACAAATAACAAATCTGAGATTTACCCTTTCCTGTACCATCCCAATGATCTTTGATATGCTCAAGACAGTTGTCACACTTTATCTATTCCTCTTTTTTGAGGGTCTTTCTCTGACTTTTCTCAAAGACTGGTCCCTCCACGTATGTGAGATGAAGTTTGACCATTCTTGCCTCTGAAGGAACACCCCGTTACATTTTCTGCAAGATGTAATTGTTAGTTCTGTTCGTAGTCCATGAGATTTTTAGTACTCTTCTCAAACAATACAAAACAAAACAATACAAAAACATCAATTCTTTTTCCATCATCCTTATTCATGCCTAACTTACAGATGCAGAGGAAGCAATTGAAAATGCTATGGCTTGAATCAGACACATCTTAGTCTTTAAACTTTTATCATTAATTATCAATACTTTGGAGAAGTCCTTGAAAACAGATTTTCCTACTGTACATTTTTTAAAAAGTTTACTCTATATTGGTTTACATATATAATTGGTGCACACTGTGTTTTACGTTTTTCTTTATTCACATTGTGTTTCATACTGTCCTTCCCATACATTGTGTTCTATAAAATTAATCAACATTCAGTATTGAACTATGCCCACCATTACTCCATCTTTCCAGGTCCCTGCTGGATATGTCCCATTTTCTTTATTCCCTCCCTCTACCCGCCAAATTGTGCAACCCTGTGACTCCCTCCCACCCCACCTATTCTCATCCCTTTGCTCCCACCCCTTTCCCCTTTGACCCTCATACACTTTTTACTAATTTTACAATAATATAAAATTATTGTAATAATAATTTTACTAAAATAGTTTTTACTCTTTTTTACAATAATGGTCTTAGGCACCATGTGTCCTTATGATACTGAGTTCATAGTGCTGTCTGGTCTCTCCCAAGTTATGTAGCATTTTTCAAAATCATTGCTTCTGAACATTGCATAGTATTCCATTGTGTGAATATACCACAATTTCTCAAACCATTTGATTGTGATTGGACATTTGGGCTGTTCCCATGGTCTTGCAATTTTGAATTGTACTGCTATGAATATTGGTGTACAAATCTGTTTGTGTCTCAGTTTTTATTTCCTTAAGGTATATTCTTAGCAGTGGAATACCTGGATCATATGGAGTTTCTATGTTCAGTTTTTTGTTCTTATAGGATTGACATTTTCATTATATTTAGTCTTCTTACAAGGTGGATGATTTTAATCTGCAGCCCTCAGGCCTGGTTTAAATTGTTTTTGTCAAACATTCTTCTAAGTGGTATAGCACTGGTCTGTGCATTGCTGTACAGAGATAACTGGCTGAACACTGTGACACTGATGTGTCAAATGTGATAATGGTTGCCCATGATGGACAGTGTTTAGTGGAACTTCTCAATTAAATCAAGCTTGGAAGCAGGAGTGACATCCACTTCCAAAATGGCTTGTCTACAGAAACTCTATGAATATGGAGAAATGACCAAAGTTACACAAGTGTTCAGGTCTTTCGTTCATAGGGTCAATATAAGTTATCTACAACTTGATGGCACTTAACAACAACTACCTATGAACAGGCAATAGTTTTCCATTATTTAGATATTTTATTGTTTCTGGCAGAAGTGTTTTGTCATTTTCTTTGTAAAGGTCTTTTGTGTTTCCAGTTAGGTATATTCCTAAGTATCTCAATTTGAGGTTAGCTATTGTAAATGATAATGCTTTCTTGGTTTCATTTTCTGTATTTTCTTTGTTACAGTGAAAGAACCCCACAAACTTTTGTAAATTGATCTTGTATCCTGCCACTTTACAAAACTGGTTCACTTGAGTCCTTGGGAGTTTTCTCTTTACACTATATCGTCTGTATATAGGGACACCTCTTTGCCGATCTGGATGCCTCTTGCTTCCTTCTCTTGTCCTATTATCCTAGCCAGTACTTTCAATACAATATGGACTAGGAGTGGTGAAAGTTGGCATGTTTATCTGCTACCTGTTCGCAGGGAGAATGATTTTCGTCTTTTTTAACTGAGAATGATATTGACTTTTGATTTTGTACGTCTACTTTTCACTGTATAAAGGAAATTCCTTTCTATTCCTATTTTGATAACTGTATTAATCAGGAAGAGGTGTTGGATTTTGTCAAATGTCTTTTCTGCATCAATTGCTAGGATCATATAGTTCTTTTTATTTTCTTTGTTAATGTGACGAATAATGCTGAACCATCCTAGCATACTTGTTATGACTCCCACTAGGCCATGCTGAATTATTTTTTTATATACTGTTGGATTCTATTGACTAAGATTTTGTTAAGGATTTTTCTTCTATATTCATGAGAGATATTGACCTGTAGTACTTGACTGTGGCAATCATGGGTGTTCATTGTGGATCCAAGTTAAATGAAATAATTGAAAACATAAGTAATTTCTCCATCTATCACTAAGTTGTCTGTTGGTCCAATGGTGAGGGTTTTTATTTTTTTATGTTGAGGTGTATACCATATTGAATTCCATTACTTGAATGCACCATAGTTTCTTTATCCATTCATCTATTGTTGGACACATAGGCTGTCTCTCTTTGCTTCAAATAATTCTTCTTTGACTAGAGATGTACATGTATTTGTTCCTGTTGAACTCTTTGTTCCTTTAGGATATATTCCAAGCAGAGAATGCTGAATCAAATGGTGTTTCTATATCCAAAACTTTAAGAAAGAGTCAAACTGCTTTCCAAAATGGTTATACCATTTTACATTGACACCAGCAGTGCATGAGAGTTTCATTCTCTCTACACCCTTGGCAGTGTTTGTTGTTTATTATCTAATTAAACATTACAATTATTGCTGAAGGAGATGATATCTCATTGCTTTGATTTGTATCCTCAGGGAGCTTTGATGGTCTATTGGATAAGGAGTTGCTCTACCAAGCCAGACAGGTGGTTTGAATCTTCCAAGAGCCCTGAGGGAGGAAGATGAGCAATTCTCTCCTGTTTGATTTTCAACCTCTGAAAAAAACAATTAGAGGCTCAAATATAAGTCAGTTCTGACTTAACAGCAATGAGTTTGAGGATTGTTAGTTGAGTAATGAATGATCTGAAGCATTTTTCCCATGTATTTTGTGAGGTATTTTGACTTGGTGGGGTTTTTTTTGGGGGGGAGGGGTGTTCCTTTTGCATACCTTCTTTAGTTAAGTGTCTTTTCATGTTCTTTGCCCATTATGTAATCGGATTGTCTATTTCTTAGTTAACTTTTCTACTCGTTTCAGAGATGATTTTCTTGTCAGATTGGTCATTGCCAAATATTTATCCCAGGTCTGCAGATTCTCTTTTTACTATTTTGAAAATCTTTTCGTGCTCAAAAGAATTTGAATTTTAGAAGGAATTAATTGTCTAGTTTATCCTTTGTGTATTTTTGTTTATATTTGATAGTCTAATAATGCTACAGATTAAGGATACTAAGTTTATCCCAATTTTTCTTCATGATGTCTATAGTTTTAGGTTTTATGTCAAGGTATTTTATCTATTTTTAATTAGTTATTATATATATTTTGAAGTATGGATCTTATTTTGATTTTCCACTAATAAGTATTCTGTTATGCAAGCACCATTTATTAAGGAAGCTTCTAATTTCACCATTTAATAGATTCCATCTTTTTGTCAAATAGGTGAACAGATTTAATTTGAGGTTCTCAATTTATCCTATTAATCTATGTGTCTGTGGTAGTACTAATACCAAGTAATTGATTACTATGGCTATGTAGTAGGTTTTAAGATTAAAAAGTGTAAGTTTTCCTACTATGCTTTTCTCTTTCAATAGTACCTTGTTTATCTTTGACATTTTTAGTTTCTATATGAGGTTGTTCATTACTCATTACTTTGTCCATTTCTTTATAGAACAATTTGTTGTTGAAGAACAATGTTGGGTTCTGAATTGGGATTGCATTGCATTTGTAGATCTCTTTTGAAAGAATTTATATTTTCACAATATTAGTCTTTCAATTCATGAATATGGTCTATTCTTCCCTTCATGTGAATTTCATTTATTTCTTGTAGCAGTAATTTGCATAGAATGAAAGGCACCCAAGTATCGAGGACTCTCCTTCATAGGGTTGCTATGAGTCACCTGCAACTCTACGGCACTTAACAACAATAATATCAACACAGAGAGAGATCAGCTGGCCCAGGGGACAGAAAGTGATGCTACCAAACCAAAAGTGAGTGACTTTTAGTCTGCCTCCTTCGGGCCTGTCTTTCATTGTTTTTGTTCAGACATTCCTCTAGGTTGAATAGCCCTAGTGTACAAGTTGCCGTACTGAGGTCACTTGTGGTTGCTGTGAGGCTAAACACTGTGACACTGATGTGTCAAATGCCTTAATGGTTGGCTACTCAATGTGGACAGAGAGTGGGGTGGAGCTCCCTGATTAAAACAAGCTTGGAAGGAGGAGTGGCATCCACTTCCATAATAGCTTGCCTCGGAAACCCTATGAACCTGGAGAGAGGATGAAAGGCATCCAAGTGTCTCGTCGAGGAATCTCCTTCATAGGGTCACTATGAGTCGCCTGCATCTCGATGGCACTTAACAACAACAGTAATTTGCATAGGATAACTATGAGTAGCAAGTGACTTGATGGCATAACATAACAGCAACAAGGTGCACCTGATTCAGGCTATGGTCTTCATCCACTTCCTATGCATCTTAGAGTTGGGCAATGAATAAGGATGACAGAAGAAAAATTGATGTCTTTGAGTAGTGGTGGTGGTGAAGATTATGGAATAATCAATTCTCACAGACTAAACAGATACATCTTGGAGAAATTGCAACTGAAATGCTCCTTTAAGGCAAAAATGACAAAAAGCTTTGCCTCATATATTTTGGGCATTTTGTTAGGAGACGCTTTTCCTTGGAAGGTAACATCAGGCTTGGAAAAGTGAATGAGAGTAAAACCTTCAACAGGATAAATTGACACACTGAGTGCTGTAATGAGGTAAAATATGTCAGAGATGGTGAGAATGGTACAGGATATTCAGAGTTGAGGTCTATTGTTCATCACATTGCTATATGTCATACTGAACATTATGGTATCTAACAACAACAGTAATAACAATAACTAGGAATTCTGAATATGTCTTTATGTGTTTGTTACCCACTTGACTTTCTTCTTTGGTAAAGTATTTCTTGATATTGTCTTTCCATTTTGTGTTTAGGTTGTTTGCCTTTTACTTGTAGAGGTGCTGGAATATTAAATAGATTTTCAATGAGTTCTTTACCAGATGGGTCATTTCCAAATATTTTCCACAGGCTGTGGTTTCTTTTTATCCTGATGATAAAGGTTTTTTGTGTGCATAAATATTTTATTTTTAGAAGGTCTTATTGATCTATGTTATCCTCTCCTGGTCAATATATAAACAGTTTTTACTCTTCTGATAGAAACCAGAGTTGTCATATAAACACCCATGTTTAGTACAGCATTATTCACAATAACAAAGATATTGAAGCATCCCAAATGTCTATCAACAAACAAATGGATTTTTAAAACCTCTTCTATTTACAGTATGAAATATTACACAGCACTGAAAAATGAACTTGTAAAACCATATACAACATGGATGAGTCTGGAGGACATGATAGTGAATGAAATATCTCGGTCACCAAAAGACAAATACTCCCTAAGATCAGTGTATAAAAATAAAATGGACAAGGGGAGGCAGAATGCAGGAAAGGAATGAACAAGTAAAACTGCACTGGAATAGGTAAAGGGAAGGACTATCTGAAAGGAAGTATGACTTGACAGTATATGTATGAAAAATAACAATCTGGAACAAGACATGCATTTCAAAGTGAATTGGAGGAGGAAGAGGAAGGAAAATGTGTATCACTGAGTGAATGAAAGAAAACTCATCATTTCTGTAAACTTTCACTAAAATCACAATTTGAAAAAAGAATAAAATGTGTCTGATTCTAGCCATTGTATTTTCCATTGCTTCCTGTGCATCTGAAAGTTGGACAATCAAAAGGGAAGACAGAATTTATGCCTTTAATTGTGGTGATGAAAAAGAATACTGAATATTCCACTGATTCCAAAAAGAACATACAAGACTGTCTTAGAAAAAGTGAAACCAAGGTGCTCCTTAGAGGCAAGAATGGTGAAATTTCTTCTCACAAACTTTGAGTATCTTATTAGGAAGGGCCAGTCCTTGGAAGAAAACATTATACTAGGAAAGAAGGAGAATCAGAGAATGAGAGGAAGACTTTTTAACAAGGCTAATTGACACAGTGACTAAAAGTGAAATCAAGTATTTCAGAGAAATTGAGAATAGCATTCAGGATATGGCAAGATTCTTATCTGTTGTTCATTGGTTTGTTATGAATTATAGTTAACTCAAGGATACAAAAAGCAGCAACAAAGCCCATTAAAAGTTTCCAGCTGATGCAATGTTTAAGCCTTCAGCTGATTATTCAAAAGGGTAATTGTAACCCACCAGGTTGTCCACAAGAGCTTGATGTCCTATTTCTGTCGGGAATGTTCTACTCTGTCCTATGTTGTTGTTGTTGTTATTTGCCGTCAAGTCTCTTGCGACTCATAGCGACCCTATGTACAACAGCTCTAAACTCTGCTCTGTCCTGTGCCAATCTCATTGCCTCCGACACAATCATCCCAATTGCCCCAATCACCGAATCAATCCACCTCCCAAAGGGCCTTCCCCTCCTGCGCCTGCCCTCCACCCTCCCAAGCATTATGTCCTTCTCCAAGGACCAGTCCCTCCTTATAACATGTCCAAAATATGTGAGATGAAGTCTCAGAATCCGTGCCTCCAAGGAGCCGCCTGGTTTAACCCTCTCCAGTCAGATTTAACTTGATGGCACAGAACAACAAAGCCTCTTCAATCAACATGTAGAAGTCCAAGCTATGTTGCCTTTCTGATTGACTTTTACAGTTTATTGAGGGATGCAACACATCTCATATTAAAAAAAAGAGAGAGAGAGAGAAAGAGTGAGGGGCAGGTAGGGAAGAAAATGTGCAACAATGAATGAATGAAAGTCTAAATTTTTGATAAATTTTTGTTTTTGTAAAAATCACAATTATTTTTTTTAAAAAGAGAATAATTATTCATAAATTGTGTGGTACTGATCATAGAAACCATAACTGTTTACAGAAAAGGGGTTAAACGGAATAGTTATAAAAGGTTTCCTGAAAAAGAATGAATTCAAAAGGTCTGAGAAGGATGAATAAGGTCTAGTTAGAAGACAAGATTCAAACTGAACAAAGACTATAATGTCATTGATTTGAATGTGAGAAGGAGAAAAATGCAATGACTTAATGAGCAGAAGCAATGGAATGAAGAACAGAGAAGAGAAAAGAGAAGAGAAGAGAAGAGAAGAGAAGAGAAGAGAAGAGAAGAGAAGAGAAGAGAAGAGAAGAGAAGAGAAGAGAAGAGAAGA
>NW_006399817.1:15086381-15110604 GCF_000299155.1 Elephantulus edwardii
AAGAGAAGAGAAGAGAAGAGAAGAGAAGAGAAGAGAAGAGAAGAGAAGAGAAGAGAAGAGAAGAGAAGAGAAGAGAAGAGAAGAGAAGAGGGATCATAAGTGTCTTCACTCTGGCAGATATAAGCAAGTAAAGGCTACTGAAAACAGCAAGCAAGACTCCTTAGAGCTTCTTAGAGAAAACACTTCTCTAAAGATTTGCTTTGTTTTAAATTTGACTAAGATTGTATTTCTTAACTTTCCTAATCCTTTCTGGATTCATGGATTAAATAATGCAAGCACTTTGGACTCCATGTTTATTGTGTGGAAATTTAAACAGGCATTTCTCATTGTTATGTTCTACAAAAGATAAATTATTTATCATTTGGAAAAAAATCTATGAAAATGATAATGTGATACATAAATTCTGCATTTATGTCAACTATTTGTAGGAAATTTAGTGTTTGGGGCTTATGCAAATTTACTGAGTTAAAACTGGGTCGTTTATGAGAGGAAGCCTGAATCTAATCTTTTCCATTTGGGAATTTGAAAAGAACGAAGGGAAAATCATTAGGAATGAATATGGATTTGGTTTTTTCAATGGAAATACTTATGTGGAAAAAATCTCTAGGGCGTTCATTTCAGCTTCCTACCAGTGCAGGATTTCTTTCTACCATAAACCTCAGAGGCTGAGTATAGATTAATTTAAAATATTATTTAATTGCTATCAAACATCAAAGAGGGCTTGTATGAGTCCTGGAAGATATACTTCCACATAAACTGGGGGCCTCCTTCTCTAAATGTCACTGCTTGTCCACATATAAATATATTTATTGCTTGTAATTGACCTTAGGCTAGTATAAATGTAGACTATATACCTTAATTTCTGCCTTGTTGCAGCTTATCAAATGTATTTTGGGATGTAGCTTCCTCTGGGATAATGTTGTTGTGTGCCATCGAGTTGCTTGCGATTCATAGCAACCCTATGTACAAGAGCTCTAAAACGCCGTTCTATCCTGTGCCAATCTCGCCGTCTCAAACACACTCATTCCCACCACTCCACTTACAGAATCAGTCCATCTCATTGAGGGTCTTCCTCTTCTGCACCGTCCCTCCACTCTCTCAAATATAAGGTCCCTCTCCAAGGACCAGTCCCTCTTTGCAACATTATCAAAGTATGACAGATGAAACTTCAGAATCCTTGACTCCAAAGGAGCATTCTGACTTCACCATCTCTAAGACAAACTGCCCCATAGTATATTCTAACCCTGGTTTAATAAATTTAGACACTTCACTCCATGCTCTACAACTAAACTAGCACATCAAAGCATGCTAAACAACTAAGTGTGTTTCAAGTCATTTCCCTTTTCTTTTTTTGGATTCAGCAAAAGTGACTGTCTTAGGCTGGGCTCTCTATATAAGCAAAGCCAGTGAAGTTTGTACCTGAAGAAAGAGAGATTATCTCAGGCATTTACAGAGCCTAGCAAGTCTAAAGTCCATGGGCCAGATATCAAGAGAGTGGTTTTTCCTCACTCATATAGCTACAGGGTCTAACTTACTTAAGATCAGTGGTTCAGACATCAGTCTGTTGTCTTCAGAGGCTGGAAATTCCAAGATTGCAAGGCAGTATGGTAGGTCATTGACTGAAGTCCAAAAAACCCATGATGTCCCATATGCAAAATCCCAACAGATCAAAAAGCAGGAGTGCTTTGCCAGGTGGCCATATATGTCTGATGAAAGCCACACTCTAGAAAAACTCCATTTCACAAATGAAGGTGATTACACTATATCAGATTTTGTTAAGGGAACTATTGTAACTGCAATACAAAAGACTAATAGAAAGCTAAGTTGACACACAACCTTAAACATCTCAGTGGTCTCAGGTAACTCAACATTTGATTATGTAATCTTCACATAAAAGTGAGTAAAGAGATTACTGAAAAGACTTAAATTTAGTTGTTGTTGTGGTTGATTGCCTTCAAGTTGAACATGACTCATAGCAACCCTATGAACAAAAGGTCTGAAGCCCCTCTACAACTATTGACATTTACCGAAGTTCATTGAGTTTCCAGAGGCATGTTATTTAGGAAGCGGATGCACTCCTGCTTCCAAATAATAAGCTTAAATGTTGTGGATTCAATACTGAACTAACTCAGTTCCACAAAGATAAATATTGTATAAAATCATAATTGTAGAATAAATATAAGGATCCAGGAGGGATGGGAGAAGCTTCCAAGCAGAGGGAAGTGGGTGTGCAGGGGGAGGGGGGACTAATCATTGGGTTGTACAATTTGATGGGTGGGGGGATGAGGGAAATTGAAATAATTTGTTGGAATTTGTATTTGAGTTTTGTAAATAGACTAGTGGGAGGGTGGAATTCACAAGATTTAGTTACATAATAGTCCATCAATAATTTCCTAGGACTGAATGAAAATATGCCAAGCATGTGACTATGCAAAACCTGCAGTTTCTGTGTTTACCACAACTAGAGCTTGCATATCAGCATGAAAAACACTTAGCTTTGTTGGTCGTCCTGTATTAGGATTCCTGAGGTTTCAGTCTCAAAACAGTGAAATGCCATAGGGAAAGAAGGAGACAAATAAAGTATGGGTATTTATGTTACATTGAGTAATATGAAATTAGAAAAATTAGAGACCTGAACATAGACTTACTGCAGTGGGAAGTGTGTCCCCTTCAGTCTCCTCATTCTGTCCCATATCCATCTAATCCAGATAAGAAAGGATTTCTGGAAGGCCAAGCAAAGAGGTAGAGATATTTTAAGTCTATGATACATCAGATCTGTTGCCATCAAACTTTTCAACTCATAATAACCCCATAGGACAAAGAACAACCCCAGATGATTTACAAAACTCTTAATCTTTGTAGGAGCAAACTTGCATCTTTCTACCACAGAATGACTTGTTGGTTCAAATTGCCAACCTTTTACCTAGAGGTTAAGTGTTTAGCAACTGTGTCACCATAGCTTTTTAGAAAAGAAAAAGAAAAAGAGCTGATAACACTAGTAAGATAAAAGTATTTATTCTGTATCTTTTATATACTACACTTTAAAAGTCTAAACTGTAATCTTTCGCTGCAGAGGATTTCATCAGCTAACATGGGTGAGGCTATATTTCAGGAAAGAAATTCAAAATTTCTGTAACTAAACAGCAAAATTTATTTTCCATCCCTTTTACATGCCCAGAGTAATTTAACAGAAGAATTCTGCTTATTGCAATGATTTAAAAAGCAGAGCTAAAGGAGGGTCATACCAACACATGCTTCCTTGATCAACATAGTAAAAGAAGGACTGGGGAAATCATGCTCTAACATATAGATTTTCTCGCTAGATGTGACATTAACTTACATTTTATTGTCCAAAGCGTGTTATGAGGTCAAGGCTAATTTCAAATCTGTTGAATGAATTTAATTCTACTATGTACCAAATTGAGTTGAAATAGCCCTAATGCTTATTAAAGGAAACATGTTGATGATTGCCATTCAAGTTCAGCTTCAGTGATTACCATGGCCTCGGCTTCCCTGTGCACTACCAACGTTGAGATTGGTGCTGAATAGAAGAAATCAGGGAGAAAAGAACCCCTCGAATCCCAAGCTAGAGTAATTCTAAGTGGAAGCTCAATGAGAAAAGGAAAGAAGTAAAGGCAATGTTTTGTTTTTCTATACTTCTGTTCCCTGGACTCTACACAACTGTTGTAAGGTTGTTTCTTTCTAGTAATGCATTGCATCTGTTTACACTGACGTAAGAACACTATTTTAGTACAAATATGATTAGGCAAAAAAAAAGTAAAAAAAATAGTCAAAAAAACTCAGATAAAAGATAGCAATGGTCCTTTCAGCACAGATCTCTAGCAGTTTTTAAATGTTGACAACCACAGGGGATGTGTGAAAATTACAGAACATAAGAGAGCTGTCTTAGTTAATTTGCACTGCTGTAACAGAAATGCCACAAGCTTTAAAGAATAGGGACTTAGTTCCTCACTATTTAGAGGCTAAAAAGCCTAATTAGACTTTCTATCAGTCTCTTCTGTGAACCCCTTTCTGCTGGTGATCCTTTATCTTCCTTAGCATTTCTTGGTGTTCAGGGCTATCTACCTTCTCACCGTGGAGAACTCATTTTACTTCTTAACATTTGCTTTTACCTGACTTGAAATAAAAGAAAAAAAATTAGTAATAAGAGGGCAACAGAGAAGCACTGCAGACATTAGATGCTAACTCTGGTCTTAGGATTAATGTTTAATGCAATAACTAAACAATGACGTTTATCAACCCCCAAAATACCAGGAGCTATATTAAACGTGTCAGAGAACCCTGAAAAAAAAAACAAAAAACAGAATTTCCATGTCTAGGAGAAGGAAAAAGTTTTAAACACTAGACAAATCATTGAGTCATAAAGAATGACCCAGAGTGGAGCTTGGAACCAGTGTATATTGCTGTTGAGAATTTATACAGCAGAACATACACCAACTAAAGAGTTTCTACATGCCAAATTCAGTGATATTGATTACATCCACCTTCCTTTTTTGAGTTACTCCTACTCATTAAAATAAATGCACTGCCCCTACGAATCTTGATCAAAAGGGGGTGAAATATAGAGTAGAATTTCAGATTCTTATGAACTACAGGAAATACAACATGGTTTAAACTCAAGAAATGTATGTGTCAGGATTGCATCATATCTCCATACTTATTCAATCTGTTTGCTGAGCAAATTATTCAAGAAGCTGAACTTTATGAAGAAGAATGTGGCTTCAGGAAGGGAGAAAAACTCATCAACAATCTGCTATATGCAGATGACACAACCTTGCTTGTCAAAAGTAAGGAAGACTTAACACTGCAAAAGATCAAAGACTATAGCTTTCAGTATGGATTGGATCTCAATGTCAAGAAAACAAAAATTCTTGCCACTAGACTGATAGACAACATTATGGCAAATGGAGAAAAGATTTAAACAACCAACAACTTCATCTTACCTGGATTCACAGTAAGCAACACTCTTGGTACCAGCAGACACACTGCATCGGGAAAGTCTGCTGTCATGGACCTTTTCAAGTTACTGAGGATCAATGATGTCAGCTTGAAGATTAAAGTGCATATGATTCAGGTCATTATGGCTTTTCAATTACTTGCAGTGCATCTGAGAACCAGAGAGTGATTAAGGCTGAGAGAAGAAGAATTGATGCCTTTGGGTTGTGGTGTTGGAGAAGAGTACTAAATATCCCATGGACTCCAAAAGAACAAACAGATATGTCTTGGAGAGAGTGCAGTCAGACTACTTATTGGAGGAAAAGATGGCAAAACTTCATTTTGCATACTTTGGGCATATTGTTGTGATTATTAGGTGCTGTCAAGTACAGCTCATAGTGACCCTATGAGCAAAAGATCTGAACCCTGTTCTAACACTCCCTGACACACAAGAGCCCATTGCAGCAGTCACCATGTCAATCCACCTAGTTGCAGGTCTTCCTCTTCTTTGCCAACCCTCTACCCCTCCCAGCATCATATCATTCTCCAAGGAATAAATAGCCCCTCCTAGCAATATGCCCAAGTATGTGAGGCGAAGCCTCATCATTCTTTGCTCCAAAGAGCACTTGGGCTGCACCCTCTCCAAGAGATATCCGTTTGTTCTCTTGGCCATCCATGGAATGTTCAGTGTTCTTCTCCAACACCACAATTCTTTTTCTGTCATCTTTATTCATTGTCCAGCTCTCAGATGCATTGAGTATGTTGTTAGAAGCAGCTATTCTTTGGAAAGGAGAAAGGTTGGTGATAAAAAAGGATGGCCCTCAAACAGGTGGACTGGCATAGTGATTACCACAATAGTCTCAAATATATCAGAGATTATGAGGATGGCATAGGAAAAACATGGTTCACATTTTTGCTCATAAGGTCGCTGTGAGTCATACTCTGATGACACCTAACAACACAAATAACAAATGGAATCCAGATTTTCTGCAGCTGTAGAGCCTCGTTAAAAATCCTGAACATTTGCCCTAAAGTAATCTTTAAACTATAAATTTTAACTATCCTCCAGAGTTTTCTTAAAACCAAACAATAAACTAGTACAATTGTCTGTATTGAATATTATGCTTTTAGAAGAGCTATTGATCTGGGATCAAATTGACATTGGAAACTTGATCAAGATTCTCATCTTTTTACAATGCTTTTTTTAAAAATAAATAACATTGCTTTTTAAATAACATATTATGACATGTTTGGAAGCAGAAGTGGCATCCACTTCCTGAACAAGATGCCTCCAGAAACTCTATCAACGTTGATAAATGTCAATAGTTGTAGAGGGGCTTCAAGGTCACTGAGTCGTGCTCAACTTGAAGGCAATCAACAACAGCAACAATAAAGATCTTGCTTGCTGAAACTAAGTAGGGCCTGAAGCATTTGCTGTAGAGGGTCAAGGACTGTAGTTTGTAATATGGATTGAAGTTTAACATCAAGAGAAAAAAAAAGATTCTCACCCTGGATCAATTGGCAACACTGTGATACATAGAGAAGAGATTGAGATTTTTAACAATTTTAGCTTACTCGGTTCGACAATCAAAACTCTTGGCACCAGCAGTCAGGAAATCAAAACATGAATTGCTTTTGGGAAATCTGCTGTCGGAGACCTCTCCAGAGGAGATGGATGTCAGTCTACAGACTAAGATGTCCCTGATTTGGGCAATAGTCTTTGTAATTACTTGCTATGAAGCAGAGAGCTAAATGATAACTAAGAGGATGGAAGATGAATTGATGTCTTTGAGTTTTGGTGCTGGAGAAGAGTTTTGAACATACCATAGGCAGCCAAGAGGACTAACAGGTCTTTCCTGGATAGAGTGAAACCAAATTGCTCCTTAAAAGCAAGGATTTTGAGACTCCGTCTCATTACTTTGGTCATGTATCTAGAAGGGGCCAGTCTTTGGAGGAGATCATGCTTCAAAGGCTCTAGGGACCACACAGGAGTGGAAGACCCCAGATGAGATGGATTGATGTAATAACTGGAGTAATGAGGTGTGTCTGAGACAGCAAGATTGGCTCAGGGTAGAACAAGATTCAGAGCTATTGTGCATAGGGTTGTTATGGGTTGCAGGTGACTCAATGGCACATGACAGCAACAACAATGGGTGAAAAATGAGCAATCGTCTCCCATGAAATTTACAGTTTCAGAAACCCAATGAAGGCTCAGCTATGAGTCAGTTATGATTCAACAATAATGAGTTCTTCTAATTTATGGGCTGATATATATTCTCAAACTCTTAGTAATATCATATGGTGACTAGGACTTTACATTATCCACATATAACTTCTGTAATCATAACCACTTATTCTAGAGCTCCGCAAATTTAAATCAGTACTTTTGAATATATAGGAAATTTGCAGATTTGAGTCAAATGTGTAGTGTAGGGTGAGGAGGGATGGCATATAAAGACTAACGAATACCTGATTTTTTTAAATTATCAATCTGTTAAGCTTGCCATTAAATGTTTTAGAGAACTTTCATCACTAATTAACAATGATATGTCAAACAAGCAAATTTAATTCCAAGAAAACGAATAGATACATGTACCAAAAGCTATTTAACGCTGACCTCATCTCATTGAAATGTCACTATTTTAGTGTTTTGTTTGATGGAAACTGACACTTGGTATATTAAACCAATTATCAAATAGAAAATAGCATGCAGAGTAATTACAGTCAAGTTCTCACAGTTAAGACTCTCTTTTTTTCTTTCAAATTTTCTATCTCCAAAAATTAAACCATTTCTTCTAGCCACTAACCTCCTAAAATCTTTCAAATCCTTGCTTCCTTGCTCATGTTTTGTTCATGTCATTTCTTCAGGAATTGTCCTACACTTAAAAAAAAATTAATAAATTTTATTCTTAGAGTAATTTTAAAGTTACATAGAAATTGAGCAGAAAATACAAAGCTGCCACAGCATAAAAAGTTTCTCTCTCCAGTTTCCCCTATTTTAATTCTACTTTTACCCTTAATGAAGACCCTCAGACAGATAGATCGGCATGGTGACTGCTGCAATGAGCTCTTGTGTGGCAGGAAGTGTGAGGATGGCGCTGGAAAGAACAGGGTCGGGTCTTGTGTTCATAGGGTCACTATGAGTAGTACTAGACTCAATGACACCTAACAATAATAATAATAATAATAATAATAATAAATATATATAATAATAATGCATTACCCTTGCATTAGGTAGGTACAGTCATTACAATTCATGTACTGACCTAGGTGTAAGGGGTTGTGTGGTCATCCCAAAAGTATGAGGTTCAAATACACCAGATGTTCTGTGGGTAAAAGACACACAATTTCCTCCTATGAGATTTACTGCTTATGAAAACTCATTGGATGGTTAGTTAGAAGTTGGTTCCAACTTAACAATACATAACAGCAACAAGATTATTAACTAAAGGCCATGCTTGTGTTAGTATCTATTCTTTATGTTGTACAGTTCCATGAGTGCATAATGGCATGAGTCCGTTGTTATAATATCATATAGAACAAAATATCCTCTGCTCCATTCTTTTCTCCCTTCTTTTTTCTTCCTGTTTTTTCCCCAAAATACCATAAACAGAAAAATCTATGAAACCTAGAACCTAAATCAGAAACCTGTCTGAGAAGGAGAACACAAACATTTTCCACTAAAATAAGCTATACAAAAGTGGTAAGATTACATCCTGTCAACATTAGAAAACGTTAGAGACTGAGAAAAAAACAGATAATCCCATTGAGTTCGGACTCTCACAGGTATCTCTGTAGTTGGGATAATATACTGTGTAGTCTTTTTAGACTGACTTCTTTCCCTTAACAGCATACACTTAGGGATCTTCCTTGTCCTCCCATAGTTTGATAGCTCATTTCATTTTATTGCTGAGTATCATTCCATCCTATGATGTTCTCCTTTGTTTCTAATCCTTTTGAGAGTAAATAATCTTCCTTGTATTGCTGGAAAGGCTTAACAGGGCACTTGCAGGTGAAAAGTGTACAATGCTTATTACTGAATCGAACTGAATTTTGACGATGGATTTCAGCCATTATTTATAGCAATCTTCTTATCACAGGCCAAATAAGAACTTATCAGCCTATATTGCTGGTGTTTGTTTATCTGACAAGAAAACAAGCTTTTAGGAGCAGAAGTTAATGGGGGGGGGGGGGGAAGAAAATGCTCCGAAAGACACAATGAAAATGGCACCATTAAAAACCAACACCCTGGAAGAACAATTTCCTTACTGTCATTAGATGAGAGTGTTGGTCAAATGTACAGATGTTAAAGAAACATCCCTATTTAGTTAATAGTGCATGACAGACTGCTTTAGAATTAGTCTCTATTCTTTAAGGACTTTGCCAGTTTTTCAGTATGAGTTTTGGTTTGAGGTTTTTAGGTTTTTTTGGTTTCTGTCTGGGGAATGCTTAGGCCACTTCCTATCAATATTGCTTCAGTTTTGGGGTTTTGCAGTTCTCTAGGGCACACTAGAAGAGTGAATCAACTCTGTTTAGAATGAAAGTCTTTGGGTAATCACATGGACTATTGGACTTTTTTGTAGAAGAAGCTTAGATGTGTGAAATAATTTCAATAAAACCCATTTTCATGGCAACTGATAGGGGCATTAATCTTTTAAGTTAGCAAGAATAAGTAAGAATAATTTATACAGTCATCTTGGTCTTTGGCAGTGTTTTCATTTTTTTAAAAAGTAAATGTTTCATGCTTACATAACAATGATACTGCTGCGGGCTACTCTGTTTCAAGTGTTATGCTGTATACAATATTAATTCATTTAACACTCATTAAGAAGAACAGATATAAACAATTTATTTTAACAAATAAAAAACTGAAACACAGAGAGGTTAATTAGCTTGATCAGAGACACAGAACAAAGCAGCAAAGCTGAAATTGAACTCAAGACCAATTTCATGAGCTTAAATTCCTACACATCATACTGTTTTAGGGCATTTCACAGTTGTGGTGTTGTTACAAATTAAGCAATGATGGCAACCCCTCATCAATCAATCTAACACAGCAACTCATAGCTACCCTTCATCCAGTTTCCAATGCTGTAAATCTTTAGACTAGGAAATTGTTCACCTTTCTCCTAAATAACAGTTGGTGTATTTAAACCACTGATCTTCCAGTTAGCAGCACAACATGTAATGCGTAATACAATCACAGCACCTTCGTATCTCTGTATTACATTTTGGTAAGCCTTACATTTCAAACTTTTCATGGTTCTTTTGTACATGTAACATATTTCACAATTCTATATGCACTGAAACGATCCAACATTTTATGTCTCACTTTAGTGCTATATACACGTTACTTTTACTTTTTTAAGTTTATAAAAGATTAAATTTAAGTGAAAGTTTACAAATCATATTGGGCTTTTATTCTATCAATATAAAATATTGGGTTATAACATTATTTACAATTAATTCACACAATTAATTAAATACGATGTTTGATCAATATTTCACTATATATTTCTTTCCATTCATCCAACTAAGCCATTTTTTTTTAGCTTTTAATTTTAAATTTTCTCTCCTTCCTATCCCTGGAAACTATCCAGGAATGAGTCTATTTCTGTGCAAATCTTTCCTTGTTTTTGGATGCCATCCAGTCAAATAGACTCATAGAGGCTCTATGAAAAACAGATCTGAATCCTGTCCTATCTGGTGTCATCTCACAATTTGTGAAACACTTATCTCATTGCGATAGTCACTGTGTCAATCCTTCTGGGTGGGGGTCTTCCTCTCTTTAACCAATCTTCCACCTTTCCAAGCATAATTCTCTCTCCAAGCAATAGCCTTTCCTAGCAACATGACGGAAGTATGTAAGATGAAGCTTTGTCATCTTTGTTTCCAAGAAGCACTTTGGCTGCACTTTCTCCAAGACATATTGGTTTGTTCTTTTAGCAGTCCATAGGATGTTCCATACTCTTTTCCAACACAACAGCTCAATAGCATCAATTTTTCTCCTGTAATCCTTATTTATTGTCCAACTCTGAGATGCATAGGAAGTAGGTGAAAAGACCATAGCCTGAATCAGATGAAACTTCATTCTCCTAAAACTGATATCATTGCTCCTCAATAATTTGGAGAGGTCTCTAACTTCAGATTTTCCAAAGTGCATTGTATCTCCTGACTTTCTAACTGCTGGTACCAATGGTGTTGATTGTGGTTCAAAGTAGGATGAAGTTGTTGACTATTTCAATCTTTTCTCCTTTATAATGATGCTGCCTATGGGTCCAGTGATGAGAATATTTGTTTTCTTGATGTTGAGATGGAATCCACATTGGAGTCTGTATTCTTTGATCTTCTGCAACAAATGCTTCAAAGTCCTCCTCACTTTCACCAAACAAGACTATGTTATCTGTATAACACAGATTATTGATGCATTTCCCTCTGATTCTAATGTCACATTCTTCTTCATACAGTCCAGCTTCTCAAAACAATTTGCTCAGCATACAGAAGGAATAAGCATGGAGGATACAACACACACATACATTTTTCTTAATTTTAAATCATGCAGTTTTCACTTGTTCTGATCACACAACAGCCTCTTGGTCCAGGTATAGGTTTTTCATGAGCACAATTAAGTGTTCCAAGATCCTCATTCTTCTCAATGTCAGCCATAATTTGTTATAGTCAGCCATAATTTGTTATCGTCCACACTATCAAATGCCTTTGAGTAGTCAATATAGCATAAATAGATATTCATCTGTTATTCTTTACTTTCATCCAGGATCCATCTGACATCAGCAATGATATCTATGATACTGTGTCCCTTCTAAATCCTGCTTGAAGTCATGGTCTAGCCATTTTTTAATTATTTTCAGCATTATCTTGCTTGTATGTGACATTAATGATTTTGCTCGATAATTTTCATCCTTGTATGTAGCAGCTTCAATTATTCCCTTTTTCTTCTCCAAACCAATTCTCTACCTATTCCACTATAATATTTTGCTTGGTTTTCTCGAGCTACCCTTTGAAATCTGTTCATCTCTTTTACTTCAGCAACTTTTCTCTTTCTTTTGGCTTCTCAAGGCTCCAGTGCAATTTTGAGTCTCTTCTGACATCCATTTTGGTTTTTATTTCTTCTCTGTCTTTGTAATGTCCTTTTGCTCTTTTCATGTATGATATCCATTTATTTATTTATTTATTCATTCATTCATTCATTTATTTTTACAGAGGTTTTGGATTTCCATTCATTTATTGCCGCAATTTTCTCCCTGCCCACCCCTCCCCACCAGCTCGCTTCCCCCTCCGAAGAGAAAAGAAAAAAAAGAAAGAAAAAAATTCCTTCATTAGTATACAATTCCCACATCCCTTCCCCTCATCCCCCACCCTGAGTACACTTCTCTATGCAACCTTAATTCTGGATTCCTGTGCTAACCGTAATAATCATATATCACTTCTAATCTGTTCTTTCCCTCATCTGTTTCAATACAATATACATAATTTATCCAGTTTTTTCTGTCATACTCCCACCCTGATATCAGACCCATTCTACTATCTCAGTCACAAAGGGACAAATACTGCATGGTACCACTGTTGTAGAATGTATGAAATCCTTAATAGCATCCCACGACTCATTTGGTCTTCAAGCATTGGTGTTCAAAGCTTTAAACCTATTCTCATGATGATTTTTTAAATCCAGGTGAGATATACGCAACATCATATTTTGGTTCTTGTGGACTTGTTTTAGTCTTCCTAGGCCTCAGTTTGAACTTGCACATGAGTAATTGATGGTCTGTTCCAGTTTTCACCTTGCGCGATTTTGATTACTGACACTGAGTCTAACAATTTCTTCCACAGATGTAGTCAATTGGATTCCTAAGTATTCAATCAGATGAGGTCCACATGCCATTTTTGGTTTTTTAAAAGGTATTTGCAATGAGCAAATCACAGAACATACAAAGTTGGATCATTCTATTTCAAGTCTAATTTCTGTCACCAACTCCATACTTTCTAATTACCATTCCTTCTTCAGTTTTTCCAACTTTTGCATTAATTACCATTAATGCATCTTGATTGCATGTACAGTCAATTTTTAACTACAAAATTTGGTAAAAATCTTCAATTTCCTCCACTTTAGCTTTAATTATTGTCGTGTATATTTGAATAAAAGTCATATTAACAGATATTCCTTGTCTGTGTACGGATGATAACCTATCTTTCAAAACATTATATTCCTTAGTAGAACTTGAAATTGTTTTTTAACTATGAATGCAACACTGTTATTTTGATTTTCACTTCTACTCCAAAATGAGTGGTACAAACCACCAAAGGGGCTGTGTAATCAAAAGAGGAAATAGTTTTATCCAATGACAGTCCTTCTGTTGGCTAACTTATGTCAGACAGAAAAAGTTATTCTAGCTTTATCTGTGCTGTACAGAGTTTCATGACACATCATTGTATAAATGTAATGTCTTATAGATTCTTTGGCTAACTTATGTCAGACAGAAAAAGTTATTCTAGCTTTATCTGTGCTGTACAGAGTTTCATGACACATCATTGTATAAATGTAATGTCTTATAGATTCTTTGGCTGCTTATTTGTTGATGGACACTTGAGTTGTTTTCAGCTGAGCATGCGTGTATGCGTGAAAGCTCTTACTTCCTTACAATAAGTATCTAACAGTGAGATAGCTGGATCAAATGGTATTTCTCTTTCCACATTTATGAAGAAGAGCCAAACTACTTTCCATAGTTCTTGCACCATTTTACATTCCCATCAGCAGTATATGAGAGCTTCAGTCTCTCCACACTTGCACCAGCATTTGTTGTTTGCTTTTTTGTCTGACTTTGGTATTGTTCCTGGGGTGAGATGACATCTCATTATTGCTTGATTTGTATATGTCTAAAAGCTAATGACCTTGTTCATTTCTTCATGTGTTGGCCAGTCTTCTTTGGTGAATTGTCTTTTTACATCCTTTGCCCATTTTATAATGGGCTGTTTGTCTCCTTGTTGAAGTAGTTGAAGTTTTCTGCAAATTTTTAAAATGAGTCCCTTGCCAGATATGTCACTGCTACACATTTTATTACTTATATATTAGTGACCTGGAACCAAACTCACAATGTCTTTGATGTATGCTTGTATCGTTAGGTTCCATTCAGAAAGAAGGAGATAGACGTTCACTAAATGGTCCAGCAGTAAGTCAACAACTTAGTAGTAGAGTTTGGTAAAAAAAAAAAATGTTTGTCATTCACTGTTTTAACTTCTGAGCAATGAGATTCTAAAAGCCAGTTAAACAAAGCAAATGTGAAATTCAGGCATATTTTCTGCACTTAAAAATTTGAGACTCTGCTGGTCCCATCAGAATGCTACATGAGGTTCTTACTGGACTGCAGAGAGGGGAAAACAGAAATTAGTCACCCCTGCTCAAACTGGATGGTTCTGTGACTCACTGAAATTTCACTATTAACTATTCCAGTGTTTGCAAACAGCTGCTTGCCTGGCATAATTTTGAAAGGCTTTGTTCTGCTTTCCAGCTCCATGCTGATTTGGGCTGAGGTTACAAAGAAAAATTGTAAAACGGAGGACTGATTATTTCCCAGCTATTCTGTGTTGGACAAACACCCCATTTTTATTTTTATTGTTTTTTACATTTTCAGCATTGATCTGAAAACATAAACAATCCTCTTACCATTTTTTCAGAAGCCTCAAAACTGAGTAAAGAGAGAATATAGTTGAGATAATATAATGAGATTTCATATTATCTCAATAAATCAAAATTTTATAGGAAAGCAAAGGACAAATTAATCTGGGTAAAGATAGTATCTTTGAATTCAAATTCACATAAATTTAATGAAGTGTGATGGAGGCTTCAATAATGTTTTGTGCAAAGAAGAGTGATGTAAGTAACCCATTAAAAAGCAGAATTTGCCAACAGAAAAGTGGTATTAATATCATGCAGGGCTTTTATCATGGGAGGTGATGGTGGTGGAAGATCAGTCCTAGATATTACAGTTTAAGATCAGGTCTGTCCAGAGGAGAGTGACCAAAATAATCAAAGGTTTGGCAACCTGTGCACATAAGGAGCAGACAGAACAAGAGAGGAAATTTAGCCTGAAGAGGAAAGCTCTGCAAGAGAATTTAATAGAGCTCTCCATGGAGCAATGGAAAGAACTTAGAAGTCCCAAGTACAGCACTCAGTAGACCAGACAACCATTAAGCCTGTCAAACTCTCCAAGATCTCAGTCTATGTAAGTTTTTATTTCTTAAATTATCTAGGCTCAATAGGCTAAGAAACAGGAAAATGGAAATAAAATGGAAAACAGAAACAATTTTTGATCTTAGGTGGTTTATGTTCTTATGCTCAATACAGATCCATGTTGAAAACTTTAATATGAGAGTAATAATGTTATGGGTATGCAGAAGACAAGCAACTTGAAGTAGTTTTGACCTGACTTTTGTGAAATAATTCTTTTTACAGACACATTAAGCATGACAAAATAATTCACCTTTCTTTTCCCATAAAAACTAAACAATACTTACACATCAGTGTTCAATAGTCAAAAGGTAACAAGAACCCGTGCCCATCAACAAATTAAGAGGTATCAAAATGAGGGTACATCTGCAATAGAATATTATTAAATTATAAAAAGAAATTAACTTCTAATATACGCTACATTGGTGCATACTGAAAATATTTTGCTGATTGAAATAAGTCACACACACACACACACACACACACACACACACACACTACTATTTATATGAACTATCTGGAATAGACAAATGCATAGAGACCAAAGCTTATTAATGGTTACCAAGGTAGCTGTTCTTTTGGGTTGTCAACTATGATTCGAAGCAATGGTGTGTGAAAGAAATAAGAACCTTGCCCTATCTTGCACCATCTGTACAATCTCTGTCATGTTTAAGGCCATGGTGATAATTGCTGCATCAATTCGAACTCTGCTAAGGACCTCTTTAGTGGGCTAAAGAGTATAGATGTCACTCTGAAAACTGAGGTACATTCATGTACTATGGTGTTTTCAATCACCTCATATGCATGTGAAAGTTGGACAAGGAATAAAGAAAAACAACTATCTTTAAATTGTAGTGTTGGTGAAAATTATTATGTAGCATATAATGGACTACCAGAAGAATAAAATAATCTATCTTAGAAGATATGTAACCAGAAACCTCCTTAGAAGCAAGAATTGGGGATATTTCTCTCATCCTTACACTATGTTATCAGCAGGATCTAGTTCTGAGAGAAGGATGTCCTTGGTAAAGCGACAAAAGTGAAAAAGAAGGTCTTCAATAAGATAGATTGTCACAGTGGGTACAACAATGGATTTCAGCACAGCAGAGATTATGAGGTTCATATAGGATGGACAGGGTTTCCTTGTGATGTCTGTGGTATGACAATGAGGCAAAGCTGACTTAATGTCACTTAACAACAGTAACAACATTACAAAAGCCCTCTGATCTACTGCCATGACGCTAAAACTCACTCCATCTTGGATCTTTTGCCCATCTCGAACTCCACTTCAGACCTTACTCTCATCTTCTCACCATGCCTGAACCATCTCTCTCTCCAGTTAGCATGGTTCTAAAGGTCAAGAATCCCTATCTCACTTATTTTGGGTGTGTTTATTTTTTGTTTGTTTGTTTTAGATCAAAATGTAATGGTTCATTTTGGTTTTTGGGCTTCAAAATTAACTTCAGTCAAATGATGGCATAATAAAATGTTCCTGGAATCAAAATGTCCTCAGAGTAGAAATTATCAAAATAGCCAAGTTAGAACATCATATAACAAGTTATCCAGAGCAGGAGGTCTTGGACAGCTCATGTGTGGAACGTATGCCAGAACTGAGTGTACAAGAGCAAATAAGAAACTAACCAGGCATGAACAGAACTATCCTTGAATGAAGAAAAGGTAAATGAAAAGGCACAAAGTTGAGAAACTATGAAGCCACTGAGAACCTGAAGTAGTGTGTCATGTCAGAACACAGAACGAGAAGAGAGGTTGATAGAGGCCTAATTACCCAAGGTGTAGGCCGGGATTATTCCTCTATTTAATTGTGTATTGTATAATACATTAACATAGGGGAGAATGAGCAGAGGATTTAAAGCAAAGAGTAATGTGTTCACATGTTCATATTTAAAATACTGCTTCGGCAACAATGAGGAGGATGAATTAAAAGGATGAAAGGATGGAAGTGGAAAAAGCAATGGCAAGGTTTTGTAACAAGACAACTCAAGAGTGATGAATGCTTACACTAAGATAGCAAACACGGTCAGGAAATGCAGCCCCTCTAAGTGATTAACATAAATATTTACCAAGTGTAATCAACAAGATTTTAATGAGATTATTAAAGAAACTAAGCTAGTGGTTTCCAACTCTTACTGTACCTCACAATCACCTCCAGAATCCTTCTCAGTGCACATCCCAACCCTGTCCCAAGACTTGGTGTGTCATAATGTTTGCCATTTATACCTACAAAGTATCATCCAGATGATCTTTGTGATCCAACATTGATTAATAATATCCAGGAGTGTCACTGTCAGTTCACCGGTAACCTACAGCGACACCTTGATGGGAGTAAGCACAACAGAGATACACCACTCCAGGAGAGGCTCAGAGAGTCAATCCAGCTCAATTTTATTGGGACTGCAATGCACTTATATAAACAGGAAGACAGGATAGGGTGGGCTTACAGACATGGGACATGGGGATTGGTCAGGAGTATCTCAGCCTCGTGTGGACCACACCCAGCTCAAGAGCAGCAGCCGTCTTCCCAGGTGGCGAGCTTTCTCAAAGCCGGTACAGCCAAACACAGGGGAGCTTTTCCTACCCCATATTAAAGGCTGCCGGGAGGCTTGCTTAGGCGATCTGTCCTGGCCAGAGAACCTCCCTTCTCTCACAACATTCCAAAATACAGGACAAAAAGAAACTGTCTTTGACAAGCTCTGGTGGCTTAGTAGTAAGAAACTGCACTACCAATGCAAAGATACATGGTTCAAATCCACCTTCTGCTCTGTGGGGGAAAGATGAGTAATCTCCTCATGTGCAATTTACTGCCTCTGAAAACTAGAGGGTCAGCTATGGTTTAGCTCCAATTTGATGGTACACAACAACAACTGTTGACCCAAAGGCTCTGTATAAAAAAAAAACAGTTCCATATATGAAAAACGTTACCATACATAAACTCTTTAAAGATAAAATCCTTTAACTGGGAGTTTGCATGCATGCATGCGTGTGTTTGTGTGCTTGTGTTTAGGCAAAGTTTGCAAACTAGCTAAAGGGAAGATAAAGAAGGGCATTTTGCTTGTCAGAGAATTCCAGGGCCTTTCAGGCACTCCATGGGCAGAAAGCTCTTCATGTGCAGCGAGCAGGAACCAAAGCCAGCCAGTGCTGCAGCCAGGCATTCAAAAGAAATCTGTCAGGCTCGCCTTGTATGTGAATCCCTTTTGCTCCAGCTGTAGCTCTAGGCGCTGTCTTGCTCTGACCTAGTTTGGATTCCAGGTCTTGGCCTTTGGATCTGTCTCTGTTTCCATGACAACCTAGTCCTATATTGAGTCATGGTTGCTGCCTGGCTGCTGCATCTGGACGCACCGTGGTGCCCAGCCCTGTCGTTTCAACTTGCCACACGTGGTCTTTGATTCTCATTGTCAGTTTGGACTAGCTCACACCTAGTTTCCAGCTCCATTCAAGCCTTCCTGATTTCCACTATGCTCATGTTCACAGTCAGACTCCAGTTTTTGCTTTGAATATAGACTCTTAGCCATTTGTAACACTAGTTTTCTGAACCAGTTTCTATGTGAGCCGACACAGACCTAGTTGCTTCCCATAGGTCTGTCACATTTTTTTAAGGTGCTGTTGAGTTGACTCTAACTCGTGTGTACAAGAGATAGAAACCTGGTCTAATTCTGCACAATTCTAACAATCTCCATTGTGCTTAACTTCATGGTTGCAGTCATTGTGTCAATCCATCTTGTTAAAAGGTCTCCTTCCCCAATGAGCTCTGGTGGCCTAGTGGCAAGAAGCTGCACTGCAATCCCAGAAGTACGCGGTTCAAATCCACCAGATGCTCTGCTGAAGAAGGAGGAACAATCGCCTCCTATACCAGTCAGATCCGATTTGATGGAACACACATAAAAAGAAAATAATAATAATAATAAAGGTCTCCTTCCCCTTCATTAATCCTCCACCTTCTCATGCATGATACCCTTCTTCATGAACTGACCTTAAAAGTATACTTAATCAACCACATAAGCTTGTTTTCACTGATGTATCTGGATGTCAATTAGTCAACTACAACTCCTAGACAAGCTAAAACAGATCTGAACGTCCCCGCTGCACCATCCTCAAGATCCCTACCATGCTCGAGCTCACAACATCAATTCATCTTGTTGAAGGTCTTCCTCTCTTTCTCTGACATTCCACTTTTCTCAGCACTATGTCTTTTTCCAAGGACTGGACCCTTCTGACAACATGCTCAAAGTATGTTATACAAAGTGTCACTATCTTTGAAGGTACAAATAGCAGAGGCAACTTTACAAATTCAATATAAAAGTGAGATGAAATCTTATTTCTAGCATCCCATGTGCTTTTAATAAGATAATCCTGAATCTTTCCTAAGTCTCCAGTGCCAAATATTTCCATTCAGAGGATGTATGCATTCAGTCTGATGAGGTTAAAATACAAATTAGTTAGAGGCCAGGAGTCTTTGGTGAGTCAATGGACAGAATGAGGCATAAAGCCTGCTCTGTGATAAATTCTTGCTTTTCACTTCTACAATGCATACGGCAACTAGTATTCCATTCTTGGGCTCCCAATTGTTCTGCTGCAACTCAGTCTCCACTAAACTCTTAGATGGGGTCCAAATACTAATCCTACCACTTCCTTCTGAAAATTCCTATCAAGGCCATGAATTCTTCTCTTGGTGATAAATCTTGGGGAACCATTTCCCCAATTTCAAATCTCTAAAAGGAGAATTTGTATACCTCTTTATTGAAGGAAGCCCAATAGGTTCCTTTTATAAATTTTCTTCTACTGAGAGGAAGTGATGAATGAATGGTAAATATACTTCCACATTTTTAGTACAATGGAACAATTCTGTTCAATAACTACACTCCTAGAATTTGTTGTTGTTGTTGTTGAGTACTGTCAGGTCAGATCCAACTCATAGCTGATCCTCCATTGAATTTTCAGAGGCAGTAAGTCCCACAGGAGATTACTCATCTTTTCCCCTCAGAGCAGCTGGTGGATTCAAACTGTGTCTTTGGGATGGCAGTGCAATTCTTCACCATGAGGCCACCACACACAGCTCCCAGAGTTTAGAAGAATGGACATTTTTATTTCATTCCATGTGTAAAATATGTATCATTTCTGGCAAGTTGAAAGCCCTCCATTTTAGGCAATTGTTTATTATACACAGAAAGTGAACAAAAATACCCTGAAATTAGATATCTTTATCAGTAAAAAACTTACCTGGCTAGAAGTAAGATACCTAGCCACTTCAGATTGTAGCGCTGTTTGAGTGAGACATACATTGCAGGGTGGTGGACCCTGTATGGTGTTATGGTTAATATTATGTGCTAATGTGTCCATGATTCCCAGCAAAAGAAAACTATTTTATGTGTTATAAATTCTAACCTCTATGACATTAATAGGGGGCTCTGTTAGCCTAGTGGATAGGCAGTTGCACTGTGAACTCAAAGGCAAGCAGTTCTAATCCACAAGTTGCACTATGGGAGAAATATAGGTAATCTTCTCTCATGTAATCTACAGTCTCTGAAAATGCACTGGAAGGTCATCTATGAGTTGGTTCCAACTTAATAGCAATGTGAATCATGCTAAGAAACTAGGATTATAAGTGGGCCTGCAAAGACATGATTAACCTTATTTGATCAAGGGGAGGTTTTCTCAGGGATATAGCTTGCATGGTATATGTTTGACCCTCTGCCAAAAAGTTATATTTTTGTCAGATCTACATCTAGCTATTTGTCTTATAGTCTCCCAGCTTCACCCAGGGACCTACAGTACTTGCTGGCTTTGTACTCCTTAGTCTCTAAAGTCAGGTATCTTTAGCCTTGCTTCCCAATAAAGACTTTTGGACATGCGAGTCTCAGAAGCCAGCAACTCCCAAAGGCTGAGACTCTGCCTGCCTGACGATAACTTAGACTTTGTTGCCCTAGATGCCTCTATCTTGAGGTCTGATCTAGAAATATATAAGCACATAAGTCATTTCCATGAAATAAATCTCCTTTCTGATGACCTAGGTGGCATCACCTTTTGGGATTGCACGGCAATTCCAAAGGCACAAGCTTCGAATCCATCAGCTACTCTGGGAAAGGGTCCAGCAATTTCCTGCAGTGTTATTTACTCCCTCTGAAAACCTGTTAGAGGGTCAGCTAAGAGTCAATTCTGATTGGACAACACACAAAAACATAACAATAATGTATGTTTACATGAAGTTCTAGTGGCTTAGGGATAAGGAGTCATGCTGCGATCCCCAAGATCTGAGGTTTGAACCCACCAGTTACTCTGAGGAAGCAAAGTGGACAATGTCCTTCCATGTGATTTATGGCCTCTGAAAACTTGCAGGAGGGTCAGATATGAATCCATTCTTACTTGACAGTACAGAACAACTAAATATATACACACACATTTATGTTGTTATGTACTGTTGAGTAGAAATCAATCCAAAGTGTGTGAAATGGAGCTTTAGAGTCCTAGCCTCCAAGGAGAAACTTGGTTTTGCCCTCTCCAAGACAGACTTATTTGTTTTCTTTGGGATCCATGGTATATTCAAGACTCCTCTCCAGCACCACAACTTAAAGGCATCAATTTTTTTTTCTGTCACCCTTAGTCATTGCCCAGCTGATGCATAGCAAGTAATTGCAAAGATCATGACCTGGGTCAGGCACACCTTAGTCTCTAGACTGACATCGCTGTTTCTCAGTACTCTACAAAGGTCCCTGACAGCCAATTTACCTAATGGAATTTGTCTTTTGATTTCCTGATTACTGGTGCCCAGAGTTTTGATTATGGAGGTGAGTAAGCTGTAACTATTAACATTAATCTCTTCTCCATCCATTATGGTGCTGCCAATTGGCCCAGTGTGGAGAACTTTTGTCTTCTTGATGTAGAGCTTCAACCTATATTGAAGACTGTAGTCCTTGACCTTCTGCAGCAAGTGCTTCAGGTCTTTGTCTCTTACAGCAAGCAAGGTTGTGTCATCTGCATAACACAGGTTGTTGATGAGTCTTTGTCCAATCCTGATGCCACATTCCTCCTCATGAAATGAGATTAAATTGCACAAGACCATACTACATAGTGGGAATGCTCTTCTCGAAACATACTTTTCTAAATCCCAATGCAATGGTCCTGCCATACATCTAGTTGTGACCCTAGAAAAATAATTATTATTTTCTTGAACAAAATACTACATTTTTATATTTAAGAGATTCAAAGAATCACAATACTTAAGCCATGGTCTTTGTCTTCCTTCCTTTTTTCTTCCCATTATAGCTTCTATTTATTTCCCTTTTCTTTTATACTTTCAGACTGAAATTAACATTAACTGAGCATTTTTTTACATATTTTTCCCTGGCTTTTCCATAAAGTCAGTAATGACTCATAGCTGACCCTTCATTGGGCTTTTGGAAGCTGTAAATGGCATCGTCCTCCCTCTGAGCTTATGGTTCATTCCAACCACCAGAGAAGCACCATGGACTAGGCCACTTCTTTTTGTTGCTGTTGTTGTTAGGTGTCATTGAACTTTGCACAACTCATAGCGACCCTATGAACAAAAGATCTGAACCTTGTTCACACTTCTTGACACACAAGAGCCCATTGCAACGTCACTGTGTCAATCCACCTGGCTGTGGGTCTACCTCTCCTTTGCCAACCATCCACCCTCCCTAGAATCATGTCATTCTTCAAGGAGTAGCACCTCCTAGCAACATTATCAAAATATGTGAGACAAAGCCTCATCATTCTTTCCTCCAAAGAGCATTCCGGCTTCAGCCTCTCTCTTGGCCATCCATGGGACGGTCAGTGCTCTTCCACAACACCACAGCTCAAAGGCATCAATTTTTCCCCTATCATTCCTATTCACTGCCCAGCTCTCAGATACATAGCAAGTAATCAGAAAGACTATGGCCTGAATCAGATGCACCTTAGTCCTCAAACTGACATCATTACTCCTCAATACTTTGCAAAGGTCCCTAACTGTGGATGTTCCCATTGCAGTGAGCCTCCTTATTTCCTTACTGCTGGACTTCAAGGGTGTTAATTGTGGATCCAAGCAAGATGAAGCTGTTGACAGTTTCAATCTCCTCTCCATCCATCATGACGCTGTTTATCGGTCCACTGGTAAGAATCTTAGGGTTTTGTTGTTGTTGTTGTAGTTTTGTTTGGTTGGGTTTTTTTTCATATTGAGATGCAATCCATACTGAAGGCTGCATTCCTTGATCTTCTGTAACAAGTGCTTTAAGTCCTCCTTACTTTCAGTAAGCAAGGTTGGGTCATCTTCATAACACAGGTTATTGAAGAGTCTCCCTCCAATTCCAATGACACACTCCTCCGCATAAAGTACAGCTTCTCGAATAATTTGCTTGAGAAACATACAGATTGAATAGGTATGGAGAGAGAATACAACCCTGGTGCACTCCTTTCCCAATTCCAAACATGCAGTGTTCCCCTGTTCCGTTGGCACAACAGCCTCTTGGTCTAGGTATAGGTTCCTCGTGAGCTCAGTGAAGTGCTCTGGGATTTCCATTCTTCTCAATGTCAGCCACAACTTGACGTGATCCACACAGTCAAATGCCTTTGCATCATCAATAAAGCACAAACAGACAGATAGACAGCCCTGTGGTATTCCTACAGATCATAAATAACTTGTGCTAAAATAAAATAACATGCTGTTTTGTTTAACTCTCACTAAAACTACATAAGTTATTAATCCAGTTTTACCTATTGGGAACCAAGGTTTGAGGAGAACATAAGTGTACAAAGTGTCTCAACTAACTTTTACAAGGACACGTGTATCAAGCTCTATCTGGCTTCAGAGCGTCTACTCACCTTATAAGAAAATGACACTTCCTTCTCAAAGTAACTAAAGTCTTCAGACAGGTTTGCGCCTGCTGGCCTCCTCCCCACCACCTCTCATCTTTACTGAACAATATCTCTCAGTTTTCAGAACAAAACTTAGCCATGCTCTCCCTCATTCCATTAAAAAGTAGTAACAGAAAACTCATGGGCAAATTTCTAATA
>NW_006399817.1:15110757-15123402 GCF_000299155.1 Elephantulus edwardii
GGTATTCATATGCGTGAAAATGACTAAATTGTAATTGATGCAATTCTTAATAGAAAAGTATCAATTCTTAATAGAAAAAAATAAAGGCAACACTGCTAGCTTTTGTTGAAGAAATAAGTGCTCATACAGGAAGATCAAGAGAAAAGTCACTTCTAACACATTCATTTAATTAGCAATTCCTACATTTGTTCTCCAAACATTGCTGTGAATGGGAGAGAAATGAGCAAAATTCTGCAAATGGAGAAAGTGAACATTATGTTCACAGTGTAAGATAGGAAAGTGAGGAGATAAGGCTATGATCAGCTTTCAAGACTGAAAGCAGGAAGGAGATAAATGCAAAAGGATGTATTACATTCCACTGCATTGATTTTTATTACTTGCTTCAGCACAATGCATATTTTTTACAGCTTTCGTTTTGTCATCAGTAAAATTCACAAGAGTATGAATGATGGCTTGTTTGTGTTTGCCTCTCGTACAGTCCAAAGCCAGTGTCTTAGATAGAAAAGATCCTCTATGTTTTAACTGAGTGAACTCAAGTCTGTCCTCACAATCTGTCTTTTCCAATGACGAAATGATCTCTAGAAAGTCTACTCCTGAGTCTATGTTGTACATGCCATAGAACCGTATATCCCAAGACAGAGGTTAAAATAAGATTGTATGATAGATCCAGAAGCATAATGGGAATATTTTGTAAAAAAAGAAAATACATGTCAAAGTTTGTTAGCTTCTAGCCTCTGTTCCAAACGACTTTTCCCTCTTCTATTATAAAGCACAGTTTTGAATTCTTTGCTAGCAATTTTTCCCCAAATGCCTTCATTATGAAATATATTTTTAAGGCACAATACTGTTATGTATGCATTCAGATGACTTGCATATTAGATACAAAAAGACTCCCTGGGTGGCTATAATCCTATTGTATACACCTGCACATTCTTTCTAAGAAGATTTTCAACACACTAGATATTAACAGATATTCTCAGAAGCATTCAGTGATTATGGTACAATCTTTCCTGCTCTTCTGCAGGATCTTGCTTTTTTTTCTTTTAACATTATATCTATAATAGTACCACCAGTGTTTAACAAATTAGGGGTAAAATTATCTTTAAAATTGTTTATAGTGTCTCTGTTATCTAATGTCGCTATAACAGAAATACCACAAGTGGATAACTTTAACAAACAGAAATTTATTCTCTTACCGTTTAAGAACAACAAAAAAATCATTTCCTCAAGCTGGACCCATCAGTGACTTGTAAATCCAACAGAAGGAGATTTCTTCTCTTTCTCCCACAGGGTCATTAGTTGATTCTAACCAGCAGACACTACTTACTCCCTACAGACAGCCCACCCGTGCTCCCTTCTTACAGTTTAGGAGGCCAGAAGTCTGAGTTCAGGATACCAGAAGTCCAAGTTCAAGATACCAGTTCTAGAAGAAGATGCTTTCTCTGTTGTGGAGGAGAGTTCTTACTTCCTTCAGGATCTGTAGGCCCTGGTGACCTCATATTCTCACTCCAGGAGTCAAGGAGTTTTGTCTCACAGGGACCTACATCTAAAAATACACATCCTACTCCCGGTGGTTATTTCTGGGTGGTACTGAAATCTCTCTCTCTCTCTCTCTCTCAGTTTGCTTTCCTCTGCTTTTATCTAGAGTGAAAAAAAAAGGGTATTACAGGCCACATCCTATGAGAACTTCCCTTATAACCAATTGTAACCAATGTGATGGGATTAGGGAAGGAGTAAAGAGGGTTTCAGTCCACCCTTAATCCTCCTACAACTATTTTATTTATCAGCATCATGGGAGACGAATACATCACTTCCACATTATATCATTATGTATGTGTATTTGGAGGAACCACAAATCAGTCCAAAGCAATTTTGGGGAAAAAATCAGTTAAGCAACAACTTTCAAAACAATGAGCATTTATAATGCCATCTTTTTTTTAAACAGCATGATGGCATCCTCAGCCATTACTTAGACCTTTAGAAACAGGAGTCTGTAAGGGATTCAGTTGTTATTGCTTTTTTTATCTTTTTCTACATTTTTATTCTCAGTTTGAATAAAAGTAGATTGATCTTTTTTGAGCTCTGTATTCACACCACTCAGATGGTGAAGGCAGCCTATACTATATCTTACTTTGTTGAGACCATTGTGTCAAAAACAAGATTCCACTGTGGATTCTATAAAGGATATTGAAACAGCCCAGCAAGATTAGCAAGTGGCTCTGAACAAGGCATATAGTTCTGATATGACTTTTTTGACCCCTTTGAAGTAATAAATCACAAATCGTTTTCTACAAAGAGTAAACTACACTCAATGAGATAATGTTCAAACATTTGCTACATGTAAGACCTCCAATTCTTTACCACAATTGAAAAGTCGGCCCCAGGATTAGAGGAGTTAGCCCTCACTCCCTCTCACTGGAAGGTCACTGTAACCAATTATGAGGGCTCGGCTGGGTTCCAGATGTCATATCTTGTCTCACTGACTAGAATAATGACACCTAACTTTTTTCCCCCTGTAACTCTTAATTGGCCACCACAGGAATTTGTGATCCTTATGTCTTTAAAGGAAATTAAATTAGGAGTTACTATTTGACTCAATAGCAACTAGAAAGACTTCAAAAAAAACCATTATGTGAAATGTATTCATTCCTACAGTTACTATGATATAAACGCAATCTTTTTCGTATGTCGGCTCAGCATGTGAAATATATCAGGTTTCTCCCCCTGGACTCTCTGAGTATCATAGATGAGGCCAATCTGATAGTAATCAACTAGAACTATCTTCAGCATGAGAAACAACAGTGTCAAAGATGTGTGTGGTAAGTATTCCTACATGCCAATAGTGGGGTTGAAAAAGGCAGGAAGGAGACAGCTCCCCACCCCATTCTGTACTTAGCTAGGATATTTCAAATGTGTCTTTTACTCAAAATCCTCAGTGATACTTCTATGGACTGACAGACACATATATACACACAAATTGTCATCATTTAACTCAAGATGACTCCCAATCTTTCAGTTAGTAACCAAACATGTTAATAATCATGGGAACCACCCAGGGACTTCCTATACAACTATTGTTGTTTCAACTCACAGCAGGGGTTTTCTTAACTGTAATCTTTACAGGAGCAATCTGATGGCAGAGAGGGAGCTCTGGTAGCTTAGTGGTAAGGAGTTGTGCTGCGAACCACAAGGCATGTGGTTCAAATCCACCAGCTACTCCATGGGAAAAAGATGGGCAATCCCTTCCTGTGTAATTTACTGCCTCTGAAAACTTCCTAGAGAATTAGCTCTAAGGCAGTTCTGATTCTTTGGAATATAAGTTTCCTACTCAGCATTTGGTTAGGTTCAAACAGCCAATTTTCTGGTAAGCAGTCTAGCACTTAACTGTCTGTACCACCAAAGCTCCCTCTACAGACATTCTTTTTCTATGTTTTTGTTGTTGTTGTTAGGTTCCGTTGAGCTATCATATGTGCAACCTTATGAACTATGGATCTGAACCTTGCCCTATCCTGTGCCATCCTCATAATTTCCACAAGCTCTGCCCATTGTTATAGTCACTGTGTCAATTCATCTCATAGGGAATTTTCCTTACCCTCTACCTTTCCCAGCATATCCTTTTTACAAGGACTATCAACTTCTGGTAACATGACCAAAACATGTGAGGTGAAAATTCACCATCCTTGCTCTAAGGAGCTCAGAGTATGAAGGCTGAATAGACACTGTGTTGTTAGGAGCCATCAAGTTGACTACAACTCAAAGTGACCCTATGAACAACAGATCTGAGCCCTATCCTATCTTGTGGTATCATCATCACCTCTGACATATGTGAGCCCATTGTTACAGTCATTGCGTCAATCCATCTCACTGAGGCTCTTCCTCTATTTCACTGACCCTTTACCTTTCCAAACATGATGTTTTATTACAGGAAATAACCCCTCCTAACAACATGCCCAAAGTATGTAAAATGAAGCTTTGCCGTCCTGTCCTCTAAGAAGCACTCTGGATGAACTTTCTCCAAGACATATCTGTTTGTTCTTTTGAGAGTCCATGGGATAGTCAGTACTTTTCTTGAACACCACAACTCAAAGGTATTAATTCTTCTCCTGTCATTCTTATCCACTGTCCAACTCTCAGATGCACAGCAAAAGAAAAGAGAGACCAAGGCCTGGATTAAGTGTACCTTAACCTTTATAATTACTTCATTGTTCCTCAGTAATTTGGAAAGGTCCCTGAGCGCAGACTTTCCCAATGTAATATGTCTCCTGATCTCCTGGCTGCTGATACCAAGGGATTTGATTGTGGATCTAAGTAAAATTAAATCACTGATAATGTCAATCTTTTCTCCATCTATCATGATATTGCATATGGGTCCAGTGGTGAGAATTTTTGTCTTCTTGATGTTGAGATGCAATCAATATGGAAGACTACAGTCTTTGATCTTCTGCTGAAATTCTTTAAGTTCTCTTCACTTTTAGCAAGCAAACTTGTGCCATTTTTATAGCATATATTGCTGAAGGATCTTCTGATGTCGCATTCTTCTTCATATAGTCCAGCTTCATATAGTTCTGTTTGCTCAGTATACAGACTGAATATATATATATATATATAAAGTATTCAGCCCTGATCCTCACCTTTTTTTTAATTTTAAACCATGCAATGTTCCCTTGCTCTCTAGACATTGCTAATTATCAGTAATTCAGCTAGACAGTGGAGCATATAATCCAAAAAAATGTTGTAACATGTGTTATAATCACTGTTTTAAAGTCACACTTGACATATAATAGTCTGACACACTGATCTAACTGCACATGGCCAGAGAGGAGTACAGGATAACACATATTCATTGATTCTAAAATGTCATATTATATGTAAATATCATGAAACCTCAAATGTGTTTAACCATCAGTGGCACATCAGTTTAACTAGGAAAACGTCAAAAGTCACTGAAAAATATTATTTCTATATTAAATGGTACTAAAAATAGTATGTTTAAATCAACGTCATCCTACATTTGAGAAAATATATGTTATCTTGGGATTATCCTTGAAAATACAACTTGACTGGGAGCCTCATGGTTTTTTCAATTAGGAGAAGCAATCTCTTTTTCTGTCTTGTTCAATATAAATTGTCTTTCATTTAGAATCTCACAATTTCTTTAATCCTAAACTGGATTTCAGAGAAAAAGAATGATAGTCGGTTTTACGTGTCACCTTGGCTAGAATCTAGTGTCCATTTCTTGAATAATACACTGACTATAGAGATATTTTGTAGCTATAGGTTAATATCTACAATCAGATAATTTCATTTAAAGGAGATAATCCTCAAAAATATGATCTATCCTGATCAAATAAATTGAAAGGCTTTCAAAGCAGAGCCTACATTTCACTGAAGTAGTCTCAGCTCCTGCCCAAAAGTTTCTATTCTATTTAAGAGATTAGTTTCCTGTTGTTGTTATTGTTGTTAGGTGCCATCAAGTTGAGTATCACTCAAACCAACCCTATGAATGACAGATCTGAACCCTGTCTTGTCCTGTGCCATCCTCATCATCTCTGACACTTTGAGCCCATTGCTGTGTCAGTCTATCTCATTGAGAGTATTCCTCTCTTTCGTATGTGAGATAAAGCTTTGTCATCTTTGTCTCTAAGGAACATTCTGACTGCACTTACTCCAAGACATTTCTCTTTGTTCTTTTGGAAGTCAATGGATATTCAGTATTCTTCTCTATTATCATAACTCAAAGGCATCATTTCTTCTGACATCCTTATTCATTGCTCAGCTCTCAGATGCATAACAAGTGATAAGAGAGACCATGGCCTTACTTGCCTAGCTAACCCTTAGTAATCATATAAACCAATTCTGTGGAGGTATGACAAGTAGTGTTGTTAAAACTAATTTTTTTATGGTATCACATAATTTTCAATATGTGGTAAAGGAACCAATTAAAAAAAATTACTTCTTTCTCGTCACATCAAGATTTAAACAATAGAACTTCTAAGTCACTGTTTATTTTGAATGCAACATAAGTTAAGAAATGAATCTCAAATAAGTTTTTTTCTTTTCTGAGTACAATATAAAATTAAAAAAGACCCTTGCTTTAGTAAATTAATTGCCAAAAATAAAAGCTTCAAAAGGTTTGTTTCTATTTTTGGTTGGGTTTTTTTTTTTCTTCACTTTTTAACATTTCTGTAAATTGCTAGCTGACCACATGTTGTAAGATCAGAAACTCTAAGTGCAATTTTCTCACACATGAATGAGAGGTTGTGGAGTCCATTGATTACATATCACTGCTGAGTAACTGGGACAATTATCCACTCAAATTGCATGTCATGGACAAGAGTGGAAAAAAAATGAACCAATAAAAACTTTAGTTTGTTGCATTGCTCTGAAAAGCGTATTACTTTAAAAAAAATCTTACCAACAGATTGGCATAATATCAATTTGTGCCACCAAAATACAATGGCAATTGAATGTTGGCTGAAATTTATGGATATGTAAGTTGGAAAAATCCCTTTTTAGAAGCCTCAATTCATGACTTTGCTTTATTAACAGAACTACCTCTCCTTTTTCCTCAATGGCTGTATATTGGGCTCTGATAGAATTGGAGTAAAAAGCACAAAACCAAAGAGAATAGCTTATTTTCAGGACAGCATTTTTATGCTTCCTGCAGACTAGTGCCTTACATATGTAATAAGCCTCCTGCACAAGAATGAAGCATTCTTAGAGTGATTGACCTACATGAAAATCTCAGCTTAAAAATAGAAAGCTCCTGTGCAAAGCACAGAGCTAAGATAGAAGGATCTGCATTGATTTCAGTAAGTCAGAAGTTACTTGGGCACTAATCCTAATGGGAGCTGCATACAAATCCCTAGACATCAAAATACCCTTGACTGAGTTGACTTTTAATTCAGGAGTTTACTAGAGCCTGCAGCTACAGTGCTGGAGCCTGTGATAGCATTCGATCCCATAAATGAAGCATGGAGAACTTGGTTAGTAGCTTGGGTAGAATGCCAAAGAATGCCCTCGGGACATGGTAATTCAGTACTCAAGGTAGCCTTCAGTTCTGTGAGCCAGTACTAAATCAGTGCCCCATAATGGTGGGAGAGCACTGCAATGCAGCCTCAAATATTTGCTCTCAGCCTCTCGCAATTATTTACAAAGCTCTTTTCTGTAGTGTATGCAGGGTAACTGCAAGGATAATAAGTTATAGCTGCCACATCAAATTTCCCTGCAGGCAGAAAGTGCTCAGCCTCTCTCCACTAGCCAGAGTGTCCTTGAATCTTCTACCTGATTGGTCAAAATAAAAAAAGACAAGTGAGAAAATACTTGAATGACCAGGGAGAGGAAACAATAAAGCTGACCCCTCTAACTCTTTAGCTGAAAGATCTTAAGACAGGAATGACTAAACCACCACCATCAAGTCAATTCTGATTAACAGAGTCTGTAGGTCTATAGGACCTAGTAGAAATATCCATCTGGTTCCCAAGACTGCAAATCTTTAGAGAAGTAGATTTGAACCACTGACTGTTGGTTGGCAGCCAGTACTTAACCCAAGGTTCACCATAGCTTTAGAATAATTGTTGTTAACAAGATTCAGCAGAGCAGGAAACAACAAATGCTAGTGCGGTTGTAGTGAAACTAGAACACTTATTCACGGTTGGTGTGAGTGTAAAATGGTGCAACCACTATGGAAGACAGTCTGGTGCTTTCTCAAAAAGTTGTAAATAGAAATACCATTTGACCCAGCAATTCCACTACTGGGAATATACCCTAAAGAGACCATAACGGACACCCAAACAGGTATATATGCACACCCATGTTTATTGCTACATTGTTAACAATAGCAAAGAGATGGAAACAACCCAAGTGTCCATCAACAAATGAAAGGACAGAGAAGCTGTATTCAAACAAGGAAATACTATACAGCACTGAAAAACAAAGAACTCATAAAATTTTATTCAAAATGGGTGACCCTGGAGGACATTATGCTGAGTAAAATATCTCAGTCACAAAAGGACAAATACTACATAATGCCACTGTTAAAAAACAGGACTGACATGGGGGTTGGGAAAAACTACGAAAAGGGGATAAAGAATGTGTACGGCATTGAAACAGAAGAGAGAAAGAACTGTTTAAAAAGAATATATGATTGGGTATTATTTGCAGGAAGACAGTCCAGAATAAGAGCTGCATAGCAAAGTGGACTGGGGAGGGGCAGAGAATTGTGCGACAATGAAACAATTTTTTTTTCAAAGAGAAAAGCAAACTGAGGGGAGGGAAAGGAGGGAAATGTGCAACAATAAATTTATGTAAATCCAAGTACTATATAAAACCTTCATTAAAATCTCAATTAAAATTAAAAAAAGGAAAAAAGGAATAATTGTTTTGTTGTGTACAATCAACTTGGAACCAACCCATAGCTGAAACTCTAGCGAGGCACTCAGTCTCACAAAATATTGTCCATCCTTCTCCTGCAGAGCAGCTGGTGGATTCAAACTGTGTTTTCAGGACTGCAGCACAGCTTCTTAGAAAAGAAGTAATAAAACTAAGAACAATTCCTATTTTATTTTTTTTTACTGTGATATCTTTTTATTTCTTGCCTCCAACCCCCTTCCCTCAGTACTAAAGGATAAGAATTTTGAGAAGTACCACCTGTCATTGGCTAGTAGCTCTGGTGGCCTAATGGTAAGAAGCTGTGCTGCAATCCTGAAAAGAAGTGGTTCTACTCCTCGGGAGAAGAATGGGCAATCTCCTCCCATGTGATTCTGAAAACCCACCAAAGAGTCAGCTATAGGTCGGATCCAATTCTACGGTACACAACAACAACCACTTGTTGCTAGGCATTTCCAATATTTACATCTAAAAATATGGAGCTGGAGAGTTAACGCAGACAGGAAATAGCTATGGTTCTCTGTAGTAAGAGGTTGAGATAGAAAGTTCCTCAAGAACTTAGGTAAACTTAACCATCATCAACATGACCATCATTATTGTCTTAGGTTTCCAGTCACTGCCATTGGGTTTACTCTAATGCTTCAACAGGCTTCTGAAGCTGTACTCTTTATAAGAGAACACTGTCTATCTTGCTTTCATGAAGTAGTTTGTAGACTCAAATTGCCAGCCTTTTGTTTAGCAGTTCACTTAGAGTTCTTAGAATTGCCTGAACACAAAGACCAGATTACTTTAAAGACATAATTTCCCACAGTTCTGGAAGTTAACATTCCAAATCAGAGTCCTGGTCATTCCCTCATTATCAATAAGCTAAAAATATAATTTCCATCCGATAATTTCTTAACTCATAGTGACTGTCCATTGGGTTTTACGACTATAAATCCTAACAGAAGCAAACTACCCATCCTTCTATCTCAGAGAAGCTGGCAAATTTGAATCAACAGAGACTTTCAGCCTTTTGGTTAACCTCAAAACACTCTATGAACTGTGCCACCAGACCTCCTTTCCTTATCATTCTCATAATCATCTCAATTCCTCAACTAAAGTTGGAATAGACTTCTAGATGACCTTCCAGTTTTTCATAGGCTGTCAACTGCACAGGAGGAGATTGCCCATCTTTTTCATACAGAGCAAAGAAACTCCCTAAGTACTACACCTACCTTGTTAATAGCTACAGGCACTTCTTGTTACCTTAGTAATTTTTAGATCGTGCATGTATGCATGTACTTCTGTGTCTAATCTACTTGTTTCATAACTCAGAATTGATTAGTGGTAGTACTCATTCTACTTGTTTATTTTCTATTTAATGTAAGAAAGAAAACCTGATTTTCAAGTAGAATTATGTCAACATATATATGAACAAAGATTCCAGGGCATACTTTACAATAACAATTTTATTCATAAACTGTAACCATTATTAATATTATCTTAGCACCCACATATTGAGAGCCTCCACTGTGCAATCCGAACAGCAAACATCCATCTGAGAAGCTTTATTTTCCCCTTTTGACAGAAATAAAACTGAAGCTCAAGGAGAGAAAGTAATTAGGTTGCTCAGTTACTGGGAGGGAGCCTGTGCTCAAACAGAAGTGACTATAAAGACCGGAAACGTAATGGCAAAATTAGCTACAAGTAAGTCTCAAAAGATAAAGATTAATTTAAGGGCCAAGGACTACTCAAATGCAAAACTGAGATTTTAGAAAAAGGACAAGAGTAGAACATTCAAAGAAATGTAAGAGCAGTTCTGTCTAGGTTAGTCTATCTCACTCCTTAAGGAGCTAATTGTAGTGTGGTACATATATTGCTGTCAAGTTGGAACCGAGTTAGAGCTAAACCTTCAGCAGGTGTTCAGAAACTATAAATTGCACTGGAGGAGTTTGTCTGTCCTTCTCTCTTGGAGCCTCTGGAGGATTTGAACTGCCAGGAAAACACCACAAGAGAGGCACCACTTTTGTATTAGCAGCACCATTCCCTATGAACTATCCCACCAAAGTATAAAGAAACTAGAGGAAATGTTTCCTGCAGAGGGGATTATTGAGATACCACAACATTTTCTTCTTGTTTTCTTGAAAGTTAGGATGGGGACAAAAAGTCCTCCTTACCTCAAGTCAAGTTATGGGAATTTCATAGGGACACTAAATGAAGCAATTCATTCCCACCTAGACCAAAGAAAAAAAGGTGACATTTTTGAGAGAGGGCTCACCCTATTACTGGTACAGCAAAGGAATGAAGTTTTCTGAAGTTCAAACGTGGATTGCACTATAGGCAGCAAGTTTATGGTCATTTTAAAAGATGTTGCTCCCTTAGCCACCTGGAAGCACAAAAGCTTCAACAGTAATAGAATGCTTTTAGGAGTCATAACACACCTGAAGCCCTGAGAGTTTGGAAAGAGAGGCTTCCTTACACCCAGTTGGAGGAGAAGTATGCTCACATCTTGGTTGATGCAAGGAAGAGAGACACAGCTAGAAGAAATATCCAGCAATAATGGTATATGCACCACATCCAGAAGGAATCAATACAATATTGCGATTGCTTAAAACTGCAATGATACTGTCACTTGCCTTTGTAGTCTCTCTTTGACTGTCCCAGTGCTAGAGGGCTGAGACAAGAAGGAGATGCATCAACAAGAACATGAAGCTGACTACAGCCACAAGTCCCACCGAAGGCTTATACTCCAGAAACAGACTGGAGCTAGGTAGGATGAAATTAATCAAGTGATTATAAATGAAACTGGACTTTTCATACTGAAACAGGACAATAACCGATTTGCCTAGAGGTAGCTAAAAAAGGGGTTTTTTAATTGGTTGGTTTATGAAGTTTATGTACACTGTGTTTCATACTAACCTTCATTCACATTATGTTCCATACAATCATTTACATGCCATCCATCTCTCTTTAACAACAATGTCCATCTCTCTTTAAAACAATGGTCTTATGCAGTATTTGTCCTTATGAGATTGAATTCACTCAGCATAATGTTCTCCATTCTCCCTTAAGTTATGTAGTATTTTTCAAAATTGATCCTACTTGAAATGTCTTACAAAACCAAGGGAAAGAGTTCTTTTATGCTTGCCCTTGTCACTTTAGATTTAATTTGTGGTGATCCACACTTCAAAACAAGAGAGACACAGAAAGCTGTGAAAAAATTGTGAAAGAGGTATTAGAAGAAAACTTCTCAGGCATTATGAAGAACAAGGAATCCATATTCAAGAAGCTCAGTGAACACTGAACAAATGAGACCCCTAAAGAAAATCATCAAGATATATCATAGTAAGTCTCTAAAACAGGAATGACATCACTTCCTAAATAACATTCCTCCAGAAACTCCATGAACTTTGATAAATGTCAATAATTGTAGAGGAGCTTCAGGCCTTTTGTTCATGTGCTCAACTCATAGGCAATCAGCAACAACATATCAAAATACCAAAATGCCAAACAAAATTACAAAAACAGCATAAAAAAAAAGAGTCACCTATGAAAGAGAATAAATTAGATTAAGTTTTTATTTATCGGCAGAAACCATGAGAGTAAGAAGACTATGCAAGGGCCTATACAAAGTCTTGAAATAAAACAATTGCCAGCAGAGGGGCCTGTGCCCAACAAAGCTGTCCATCAAATATGAAGCAGAAATTATATCATTTGAAGAAAAGCAGAAACTTAAGGAATTTGTGAAAACAAGACCAACTCTACAAGAAATTCTAAGGAAAGTCCTTTACATAGAGGCTCCAAAGGAAAGTGATGGAAAAGAGAAACAGCAAAATGGCAGTGATAAAACTTGGTCTGTCAATAATCACTCCTAATGTGAATGGATTAGAAGAATCAATCAAGAGAAAATGGGTAAAAAATAAAAGAAAAAAAAACCAAAAAAAAACACAATAAACCCAAAGCCCATCAATATTTTCTCTACAAATGACACATTTAAGAAATGAGGAGGAAGTTAGATTAAAAATCAAAGGCTTAATATAGTGTGAAACACAATGTATACAAACTTTGCCTGCAAACCAGTGGGGAGGATAAGCACATTAAGTAAAAAAAGAAGACAGGATGCATTCTGTCTTATTCCTACTAGTTGGCAACGTTATTGTACTTGATGAGGATTATTAAAGAACCTCTGTCACTGGGGGTGGGGGGTGGGGGGGATATCTGTTGTTGTTGTTGTTATGTGCCGTCGAGTCATTTCCGACTCATAGCGACCCTATG
>NW_006399817.1:15124552-15125906 GCF_000299155.1 Elephantulus edwardii
TTCAGTAGAATCTTGCTTGCATGTGAAATCAATGACACTGTTCTGTAGTTTTCCCACTCAGTTGGGTCAGCTTTCTTTGGAATGGGAACAAATATAGATCTCTTCCAGTCAGTTGGGATATCTACACAATAAAATTAAGGAACCATCCTGATTAAAAAAAAAGGCTGGGAAAAAATATACCAAGCAAATGGCATTGACAAAAAAAGCAGGAATGGTAATATTAATCTCAAATAAAATAGACTTTACTATGAAAATCACCATACTAGAAAAGGAAAGTCACTATATAATGATTAATGGCACAATCCTGCTGCTATTGTTGTTAAGTGTTGTCGAGTCGTAGCTGACTCATAGCCATCCTATGAATCAAAGACCTGGGACACTTGTATATCTTTCATCCTTTCTCCAGGTTCATAGGGTTTCCAGAGGCAAGCTATTTCAGAAGTGGGTGCCATTCCTGCTTCCAAGCTTGTTTTAATCAGGGAGCTCCAACAAACACTGTCCACCATGGGTAACCATCCTCACATAGTGTTCAGCTTCATAGCAACCACAAATTACCTCTGTACAGCAAGTGGACAGACCAGGGCTATACGACCTAGAAGAATGTTTGGCCCAAAACAATTAAAAACAGGCCTGAGGGCCACGAATTAGAATTACCCACCTTTGGCTTGGTACATCACTTTCTGTTCACTAGGCCAACTGGTCTCTCTCTCTCTCTCTCTCTATGCTGTTGTTGTTGTTAAGTGCCATCAAGTCATGAATAGTAAGACTAGATGTACTATTAATAAAAATCCTCCCAAAAGAAATCTACATGTGTGATGCAATCTCGATACAGATACTTTCGATATTTTTTAAAGATATAGAAAAAGCAATTGCAAAGAATATTTGGAAAGGAAAGATACCCCAAATAAACAAAGCACTTCTAAATAATAAAAATTAAGTGGACGCTATGCACACCCATGTTTGTTGCAGCTTTGTTGGCAATAGCAAAGAGCTGGAAACAACCCAAGTGCCCATCAACAAATGAAAGGCTCAAGAAGCTCTGGTATATTTACACAATGGAATACTATGCCACATTGGAAAACAAGGAAGTCATGAAGTATTACTCAAAATGGATGACCCTGCTAAGGACAAATATTGCATAGGGCTACTGTTGTAAAACAGGACTGACATCAGAGTTGAGGGAAGACAGAAAAGGAGCGGAGGAATAATGTATACTGCACTGAAACAGATGAGGGAGAGATCTGTTTAAAAGGGATATATGAATGGGTATTCTTGTCATTACAAAAATACAAAATGAAGGCTGCATAGTAGAGTGAACTTGGGGGAAGGGATTGCATAACAATGAAATAGTTTT
>NW_006399817.1:15126386-15127140 GCF_000299155.1 Elephantulus edwardii
GTTGTTGTTGTTGTTAAGTGCCATTGAGTTGTAGATGGCTCATAGCGACCCTATGAATGAAAGACCTGGTCATTGTTTCTCCACATTCATAGTTTTTCCAATGGCAAGCTATTTCCAAAGTGGATACCTCTCCTGCTTCCAAGCTTCTTTTAATTGGGGAGCTCCACCAAACACTGTCCACCACAGGTAACTATTATCTTATTTGACACATATACCATACAGCTGTAATAACCAAAACAGTACAGTACAATTATAGATACATAGACCAGTGGAACAGATTAAGAACCTGGAAATTAATCCACCTGACCATGGTCCACTAGTATTCAACAAGGAAATAAAACTTATCAGATGGGAAAAGGACACTCTTTTCAACAAATAGTACTGGTAAAACTGCACTTCTACCTGAAAAAACCTTAAGCAGAATCCACCATCTCTCACCATACAGAAAAATCAACCCAAGGTAGACCAGAAACTTAGGGGTAAGGTCTCAAATCATTTTGCTCATAAGAGACAAAATGAGACCAAACTTAGAAGGCCTACCATATGTTATAAAGAATCTGGCAAATACAGCCAGAAATGCACAAACAGGACAGGATAACACAGATGAATGGAGCATGCATCAAAAACTTTTCCAATAAGGTGAAAAGTAAACCTACTGACTGGTAAAAAAAATTGGCAATGACATCTCAGACAAGGATCTTATTGGGAATATTTACAGAATATTACAAGCCGTCCACAAGAAAAGAAAAAAAAA
>NW_006399817.1:15129175-15133571 GCF_000299155.1 Elephantulus edwardii
AAACAAACAACTGTACATAGAAATTCCATATGACCTAGCTATTCCACTGCTTGGAATATGTTTCTAGGAAATTAGAACAGAAACATAAGCGGAGATTTGTACATCAGTATCCATAGCAGCATTATTCACAACCACAAGAACTTGGAAACAGACCAAATGTCCATAAACAAACTAATGATTTGAGAAATTGTAGTACTTTCACATGATGGAAGCAACAATTTAGAGAAATACTTCATAACATAGGAGAGCCTGATTGAAATAACTCAGTTTCATAAGGACAAATATTGCATAAAACCATTATTGTGAAAATAGGATAATAGCTAGTAAGATGTGTATGAAAGTCCAAGGAGAGAAGGGGAAGGAGCAAGGAGGCTGAGGGTGGGCAGGGGGGGAAATTATTTGGGTACAGAGTTTGGTAGGCAGAAGGGACAGAGTAGGAACTGGAAAAGACCCAATGGGGACCTGAAGAGATGGGGTAATGGTGGACATTATCAATGATGACTAATTGTATAAAACAAAATATATGGGAAAGATGGATGGAACACAATGTGAATAAAGAAATCTGTGAAATACAACGTATATGAAAAAATACAGTGTATACAAATTTTGTATGCAAACCAATACAAAATTTTATACAATAATAATTTAACATCTAGTTAGATGTTGAAATACTGATATTAGCACCTTTCCCTATACTTTCCAGGCTTACAAAAATTGTTCAATTTCTAGCCTTATCTACCAAGGAAACCAGTTAATTTTTCTCAAGGCAACTCTAATTCTTGACAAACCCATCTGAACACAGTAGAGCTATGCTCATAGGGTGTTCAATGGCTGATTATGTTTTTACAGTTTTGTGTGGTACAGTTTATGCTTATAATTTAATAAATAGTTGGCAATTCAAATTTACACTGAGATTCCACAGGAAAAAACTGCCTGGCTATCTGCTTTTGTAATTATTACAATCCAGAATATTGCATGGAGCACATTTCTACTCTAACACACATGTCTCCATATTGTTGTTGTTGTTGTTAGTTGTATCCAGATAATTCTTATGAGGCTACTCTGGGTGCACTCAAACCCTACATGTTTCAGTAAGCAAGTGAGGACAACATTACCATCAGGAAGTATTGTATAAAACCCTTAGATTTTGCAGGATGACAGGTACATCACAGCATCTGATTACTTCTGGTCAAATAACTATGATCAAATCTTAGCATAATCAGACTGTCATTGGAAGGAAGAGATTTCCATTCAAAGAGCTACAAGACCTAACAACCACCTAATGAATCTTGATGGTATTCCATCAAAGAAGAAATATAATATAGGATGAAGGTGGGTGGAGTCATCAGAGGAGGAAGTAAAGATTGCAATGGATATCAAAAGAGATGCTGAATATTGTATTAGAGTGCCGAGAAGCCAACACAAAGGGAACAAAGCAGGAAGTTAGGAACAGAAGATTTCAAAGGGCAGCTCAGGAAGATAAGGTATTTAATTAAATGTGCAAAGAGCTGGAATCGGAAGATCAAAAGGGCCAAACTTGCTTAGCATTTCTTAAGCTGAAGGAGCTGAAGAACAAATTCAAGCCTTGAGCTGCAATATTTAAGGATGGTATGGGCAGAATATTGAATGATAAAGGAAGCATTAAAAGGAGATGGAAAGACCAAACAATTTGATGGGTGAAGGTGGTGAAGGAAATGGGAAAGATCCAGTGTGAAAAACAATGTATTCACACTTTGTAGATAAACCAGTATAAAAGAAAATTTGTTAAAAGGAGATGGAAAGAGTACACAGAGTCACTTTACCAAAAAGAATTGGCTGAAGAATTTCATGAAGCAGCATATGATTAAGAGACAATGGTGATGGAGGAAGTTCAAGCTAGTCTGAATGAATTGGAAAAAAGCCCCACAAATGGATGGAATACCAGTTGACATATTTCAACAGATGCTGCACTGGACACACTCAACAGGTTGTGCCAAGAAATCTAGATAGCAAATACCTAGCCAACTGGGTAAAAGAGTTCAATATTTATTCCTATTCCAAAAAAGAAGGTGACCCAAAAGAGTATGGAAATTATCAAACAAGTCACTAATGATCACAAGCAAGCAAAATCCTGCTGAAGATTATTTAAATACAACTGGACCAGTAAATCTACAGAGAAGTGCAAGCTGGGTTTCTAAACCATGACAAGAGGCCATGACACTAGAGACCTTATCATCAATGTCAGATGGATTTTGGTTGAAAGCAAGAGGACAGAAGAATGTCTATCTGTGTTTCCTTAACTATGCAAAGTGACTGTGTGGATCACACCACACTGAGAAGAATGGAAATCCCAGAACACTTGATGGTGATTATGTGAAACCTATACTTGGACTAGGAAGATGTCCTCAGAACACAGCAAGGAAACAATGCATGGTTCAAAATCAGGAAAAGAGTGTGTCAGGGATGCATCCTGTCTCCATATCTTTCTAATCTGTATGCAAAACACGTAATTCTGGAATTTGGACTTGAGAAGGAAGAGTGTGGCATCAGGATTGGAGAAAGACTAATCAACAAACTGCAGATGACACAACCTTGCTTGCTAGAACTAAGGAAGAAAGACCTGATACACTTGTTGCAGAAAATCACAGACTTTAGTCTGCAATATGGATTGATGCTCAACATCAAGAAGACAAAGTTCCTCACCACTGGGCCAGTTGACAGCACCATGATAGATGGAGAAGAGACTGAGGCTGTTAGCAAATTCAGCTTGCTCAGCTCCACAATCATTGACCTTGGCATCAGCAGTTAGGAAATCAAAATACAAATTGCATTGGGGAAGTTTGTTGTCAGGAATCTCTCCAAAGTGCTAAGGTGCAATGATGTCAGTCTGGAGACTAAGGTACACCTGTTCCAGATCATGATCCTCACAATTTCTTGTTATACATCAGAGAGCTTGGCAATAACAGAAGAAAAATTGATTCCTTTGAGTTGTGGTGCTGGAGAGGAGTATTGAACATACACCGAACCACAAAGAGAACAAATAGGTCTGTCTTGGAGAGGGTGAAACCAAATTTCTCATTGGAAATTAAGGGTTTTGAAGCTCCATCACACATACTTTGGGCACGTGGCCACGAGGGACAAGTCCTTGTAGAAAGATATCATGCTTGGATGGGCAGAGGGACAGATCAGGAGAGGAAAACCATAAATGAGATAGGCTGATACTGTAAAAGGGATGGATAATGAGGGTAGGAGTCAGTGAGACTGGCTCTGGATAGAGTAGGCTTCAGAGCTATTGTTTACAGGTTACAGGTGACTCAATGGCACACAGAAACAATAGTCTCTTATGGCTCAGGTTGAAATATCCTGGCAAAATCACCTGGACTTAGTCCTAATAACTTACTTAGAGTAGCTATCTCCTTGAAGCTAGGAAAGATTATAGCTTACAGGAAATAGCATGGAAACTAACTAAAACAGCCATGGAAGATTACTGAAGAAGATATCAAAGTCTCAGAAATATGACCAACCTAGACTATATGCCTTATTCAATATCAAAAAGCCCATCAGTTGGTTGTGTTCTGGCCCATCAATTGCAGCCAGAAAACACTCCTTTCATCAAAGAAATATGAAATATATTGATCAGAATCACATAGGTATAACTGGAAAAAGCCAATGTTGGCTATTCCTTGTAAGCCAAATTCATGATAAGGATCATACTAGGAAATAAAGTGCTTGTATATCAGTTGGGATGATTTTTTTGTTGCTGTTATTGCTATTAGATGCCACTGAGTGAGTTCAAATTTTTATTGACCCTATTTACAGCAGAACAAAGCCCTCCACGGTCCTGGACCACCTCACAATTTCTGCTGGGCTTGAGCCTGTTTGTTACCCTTACTGTGTCTGCCCATCTTGTTTAAGGACTTCCTGTTTTTCACTGACCCTCTGCATTTCCAAAAACACTGTCTTTCTCCAGGAACTCAACACTCTTGCTAGCATGCCTAAAGCATGTATAAAGGTCTACAGTTTCATTGGCCAGGTGACACCACTTATCCATCAGAGACAACATTGATGTAATAACCATCATGGCAACAAGACCAAATAGCTGACTTGTGAGAGGCCTAGGAATAAAGACTAGGATATTAGGGATATATAGGCCTGGGGAGGAAGGAGGAGGATAGAGGAAAGAAGTGAGTAAAAAGTATGTGTATCTACCCTAAAGAAACCATAACTCCCACCCACACAGACATATGCACATTCATGATTATTGCTGCTTTGTTCACAATAGCAAAGAGTTGGAAACAACCTAAGAGACCATCAACAAACGAATATGGATAGAGAAGCTCTGGAATATTCACACAATGGAATACTATGCTGCATTTAAAAACAAGGAACTCATGCAATATTATTAAAAATGAGTGAC
>NW_006399817.1:15135575-15138229 GCF_000299155.1 Elephantulus edwardii
TCCTCAGCCTTCAGCCTTTCCACAGCTTTAGGCCAGTGTTACAGAGATTTTAGTTCTGTCTATTCTGATGTCTCCTTCCCATATACCTCAAACCAACTTGGGTGAAAGATTCCAGGGAGTAGCTGTCCCAAGGTCAGCTCTGTCCCATGTAAGGTCTCTGGTTTTCTGCTGCAGCTGTGGTTCCTTGTAGACCCCAGTCTGAGTGGCACGGGAATCTTTGATCCCTAAGGACTCACATGCTGCATTCTCTGCTTCTTCTTTACTAGTGGTGAGAGTCTCAATTCCTGCTGAATCCACTCAATTTAGTGGAAACACTAGACAATCCCCTAGCCAAACCAACACACCCCATTTGCATGTCCCCGCCCACCCATGTGGCAAAGTCAGACTCAGCGGCTAGGAAAACCATTTTGAACAATGAATCTTTGACATTACAGACTATCCCCTGGCTTTTCTAGTCATTAACTTTCATTTATGAATAAATACATACAATCATCCCCTTACAATCAGCCTACTAATTACTATACTCATGAAAGCATACAAGCCAGCTACTTCATGCCTCATGCCTTAATATGCCCATTTTAGATAACTAATTTCTGATTTGCCATTCCTATCAAACCAGTACTCTAGGGAACACGCACATACCTTTAACTGAAGGATCCTTTGGTTTGGAAATTTTGAACATTTGCAACCACAAGCAAAGTCCAGAGCAAGCCATCAGATTGGAGAAATCAGTACAAGCTCAAAGCACAGATCACTTTTTCTTCATCTGGTTGGGTTCTGGTCAACTCATCCCAGCTGTCCAAGGCTAGTTCCAAATCAGTATCAGTTGCAAACTTGGGAGTCCACCCTTCTGCCTGCATTTCAGACCGGCTGGTCCTTTCACCCTGCCTTAGCCTCCACACAGGGCCAAGTAAGCAAGCCAGGGGTCTTCATGATTCCCTACTTCTCAAACTAGCAACCCTTTTCCACTAATACATACATCTGTGCATATTAGGTGAACAGTGATGAAGGAACACATTCTGTCTTAGATGAATAGATATCTGCCATTATTGGGATTAATAAAATCTCAAGGATCAATTTTTTTTTCTGATAAAAGCATTTCAGGCAGCATCTTTTATACATATAATCAATCCTGCATAGTCACTTTTGTGTAGTAAACTTGACAAGTGATTGTTCTTAAGTGTGGTGGTGGTGTTTTATGCCTTTAGGAAGAAATTTACTCATTTCTTATACTCAAGTAAGTTTTTAGAGGCTGTAAATTGCATAGGATGAGATTGCCCATCTTTCTCCATGGAGTAGCTGGTGGATTCAAATTGGATGTCTTAGAATTAGCAGGGAAACTCCTTACCATCAAGCCACCAAAGCTCCTTGTCCTTAAGCGTAGAGCAAGTTTAATCTTCAGTCTCCCAGAATATAATGAGAAACAATTGTAAAGTATTTTCTATTTGCAGCAAAGAAAGAAAAATTTAATAAAAATATTCTAAATGTTTTATATCTATATAAAGGGGTTAATTTAAACTAAAACTTTAATAAGATTTATTTCCTGGTGGTAACATTTCAGAGAATTTTTTTCTAGCTTATCTAATGTTCTAATAGATGCTACACGTAATAATAATTTTTTAAATCCCTCAAGCTCATTGCATGCCTTACAGCATGTTCCTAGAATGTAAATTGCAAAGGAAAATAATTTTAACTTTTTCTCCCTAAGACTTACTAGTGGATTTGGACCCAAAGACTATGCCAAAGATTAGCAGCACAATAAAGTCGTCCACCAGAGCTCTCTATCACATGTTAATACTTCAAGAAAATTACTTTATTCACTCATCATTTAAGCATACATACAATGTGATTCTAAATCCACGTTTTTCAAATGCTTTGTCTACATTAAAAACAGGAAACTAATAGGTCCTTGCTAACTTCAATTTCAGGTTATTTTCCAGTAATAGTCTTTCAAATTTAAAATGTGTACAAATGTAAAAAGAACTTAGATACTGTGCATTAAATGCAGCAATAAAATGATACTCTGGATTCTATTTTTATATAGGAATACATTTGTACTTTGTCTAGTTTCATCTATTGACCATTTATTCTAATTACAATAAAACCCAAAAATTATTATCCTAATAGTCACTGAAAACAATTTAAGATTCACAGAACTACTTATATACAAAGAAATAAGGGCTCTTATAATAGACTACCATTAAGCATTAGAAATTTGGTTTCTTATGAAATTCACCTTAAGATAAGTAAAGATCATCTGATCTAAAGGAGACAATAAAAAAAGTAATATCCACTTGCCTTCAGGATAGCCAAGGAAATTTTTCTGATGTTTTATTCACTCATTAAGAAAATACTAGAAAATAGTTCTGAGACACTGGACTCAAATGGATTTCACTGTCTATGGAATCTCATTCATTCAAATTTTACAAACAAGGAAAAAAGCTGAAAGAAATATGTGAAATTTGATAAGCTTTTGCTACATTCTTGGTTAAAGACCTTCCTTGGAGATGTCCGAGACAATGTATTTTAGGAGACAAAATGTTAAATATTATGCCTGGAATTACAAAGTAAAATTAAATTTAGTAAAAGGTAATTTACCATAGCTCACACAGTATGAGATTCTATAATAAAGAGGCATTTAAAAACCAATAATA
>NW_006399817.1:15138329-15142831 GCF_000299155.1 Elephantulus edwardii
TTGAATTATGAAATGCCAGAAAATGTATTACCTAACAAATGAAAATTTCTTATGGTTCAATCTAGTAGTTTCTCTCACATTTATACAATTGCAAAATAAGTAGAAAGATAATCTCTGGCCAGGAGATCTTTGGTCTGCCAAGTTATAAACAAAATAATTGTGAAAACGTAATTTCTTCAGGTATGTGCAAAATTGTCAGAATGAGAAGGACTCAATATAAATTGATAACTAGCTTCCAACTAATTGTTTAGTTACTTATAGTCAAATATATGAGTATTTACTTCAATGATTCACAGAAGAGTAATTCACATAATTGGTCAGAAAACTTGCGGTTAAAAGAATTTTATTCCTCTTATGCTGTTTGTATAACTATTTCAGTTCTCAATCTATTTTCCTTGGTCTAAAGCATAACTAAAGAGAACTACAGTAATAAGTTGAAAAATTTTCTAAAGATGTTGCCTTTATAATAATTTTCAGACAAAATATTGTCATAATTGTTAATCATAAAATCTCTTATCCTGGTCTTAGAATTAAACCTTTGAGGAGAAATTAAATATGTCTCTTTGAATTTAGATCTCTTAACAGGCTTTTGAATTTAAGATCTCTTAACTGTTGTTATTGTTGGTGTTGTTATGTGCCATCAAGTTGACTTCAACTCATAGCAACCCTATGCATAAAAACTCTAAACTTTCCTGTAACCTGAGCCATTCTCATCGCCTCTAACATAACTATTCTCATTACTGCAGTAACTCTGTCAATCATCCTCATCTGGGTCTTCCTTTCCTGCACATCCCTCCACCCTTGCAAGCTTTATGTTCTTCTCCAGTGACTGTTCTCTCCTGGCAACATGCCCCAAGTATGTGAGACGGAGCCTCAAAATCCTTGCCTCTAAGAAGCAGTTTGATTTCACTCTCTCCAGGACAGACCTATTTGTTCCCTTGACAGTCCATGGTATGTGAAATAATCTTCTCCAGCATCACAAATGAAGTTCTTCTTCTGATGCACAACATAAAATTGCAAAGATCAAGGCCTGGATCAGGCAAACCTTAGTCTCTACAATGACAAAATTGCTCTTTAGCACTTTGGAGCGGTCTCTGGCAGCAAATTTTCCCAATTAAATTTGTCTTGATTTCCTAACTGCTGGTGCCAAGAGCATTGATTGTGGACCTGAGAAAGCAGTAATTGTTAATAACCTCAATCTCTTCCCCATCCATCACAGTGCTGCCAATTGGCCCAATGGTGAGAATCTGTTTTTTTTTTTGAATGGAGCTCCAATCCTTATTGAAGACTACAGTCCTTGACCTTCCGCTGCAAATGTTTCAGGTCCTCCTCAGTTTCACCAAGCAAGGTTGTGGCATCTGCATAACACAGTTTGTTGATGCGTCTTCTTCCAATCATGATGCCACATTTCTCCTCATAAAGTCCAGGCTCCCAAACAGTAAGGTATATATACTCACACCTCTTAAATGTTGTTGTTATTAACTGTCCTCAATTTGAGTACAGCTCATACTATGAACAAAAAGATCTGAACCCTGCTTTATAACTATCGTCATTTCTCTAACATTCATAGAGTTTCCAAAGGCCTGCTGTTTAAGAAGTGGATGCAAATCCTGCTTCGAAGCCTGTCTTAATCAGGAAACTTTACCAAACCCTGACCACCAGGGATAATCATAACAGCATTTGACACACCAGTGACACAGCATTCAATATCACAGGAACCCCAAGTTATCTCAATACTGTAAACTGACTGACCAGTGCGTACCACTTGGAACAATGTTCTTCTCAAGCACAATTAACAGCAGGCCTGAGGGCCACTGACTTTTAAATACAACAGCACACCTACCAGGTCCTGATTGACATAAACAAAAGACTTCCAGCCCATAGCTGACTGTTAACTAAACCAGGTAACCAATCAGCTTAGACATAACTGTGAATGAAATAAAAACAAAACCAAACATAAAAATGACCCAAGAGTTTACACCTGACTTTCAACTAAATCAAGAGAACATACCCTCCAGAATCCAAGTGTTTCACACATGAGCCTCCAAACTGGAAAACCTCTTTTAAAGACACTATTTATTTCCTTTTTCTTAAAATACACTTTTCTTCCCAAATATTTGGCATCAGTTCATCTGGTTTTCCTTTTGTCTTTGATTCTTTACAAATTCTTGGACCGAATTTTCCTTCTATAGTCAGCCTCTGAATGTTCATGATTTTGAGTCTTTCTTTATCTCCCCTGATAAGCTTATACTTTTATCTTAAATATCATTTATATTTGCAATTACTTGTTATGTGTCAGAAAACTGGACAATGACTAATGATGATAGAAGGAGAATTGATGCCTTTGAGTTGTGGTGCTGGAGAAGAGTATCGAATATACCATGGACTGTGCTAGGAGAAAAAACAGGTTTGTCCTAGAAAGGGTGAAAACAGGTTGCTCTTTGGAAGCAAGGATTCTGAAATTTCATCTGACGTACTTTGGATGTGTTGTGAGGAGGAACCAGTCCATGGAGAAGGACATCATGCTTGGGAAGCGTGGAGTGACAGAGCAAGAGAGGAAGACCCTCGATGAGATGGATTGATTCAGTGACTGGGATAAAGGGGATAGCTGTGTCAGAGATAATAAAATTGGCACAGGATAGAACAATGTTTAGGGCTGTTGTATATAGGCTTGCTTAATAGTCACAGGTACCTTGACAATGTCTAACAACAATAACAACAACATATGATGACAAGTCCCAAATTTATGTATTTAGCCAAGATTTCCATTTTGAGATCTAGACCATTTATCCAACTGTCTACTTGACATTTCTACTTGGAACTGTCTGACACAGTTAAAATGTACAAGCTGAAATGTTAATTTCCCCCCCCCCCAAACCTCTTCCTTATCCCATAGTCTTCATCTCAGTGAAGGCACCACTATCAGAAACTTAGAAATCATCTGTAGTAACTCCATTCCTACCACTAGACCATAACTGTTGTTGTTGTTGTGTGCCATCAAGTTGATTCTGAGTCATAAACACCTTATATGAAAGGGTAAAATAGCCCAGAAGGTGTCCTAACCTGTGATCTTTGTTGGAGCAGACAGATAGGTTTTCTGGGTTTTTTTATCTTGCAGAGCTACTGTGTGGATTTGAAACTCCAGTCTTTTGGTTAACAGTCTACTCCATAACCATTGTGTGACCAGGGTTTCTTACACCTACACTCACTCAAATTCATTCAGTGCCATCAAGTTCATTCGGACTGATAGCAACCCTCTATCCATTACTCTTACAGGAGAAGACTGCCCATCTTTCTTTCAGGAGGCTATTAGTTTCAAACTGCTCACCTTTCAGTTAGCAGCCCAACATAGAATGCATTACTCCACTAGGGATCCATTATTAAATTCTGCAAATTCAACATACAATATATATCTGAAGTTTAGCCACCTCTTTCAAATTCTGTGTCTACTTCCTAGCCTGCACCACCACAATCAATAGTTCTTAGTTGCCATAAGGTCAATTCCAATTCATAGCAACTTCATGTATGCCAGAGGAGAATTGCATCCTTGGGATGGCAAAGGTTACATTTTTTGTTATTAGATCATTAAACATTTCTTCGAAGGCATCTTTGGATGGACTCAAGCCACCAACTTTTTGGTTAGCATCCAAATACCCCACTAGTTTGCAGAAAGCAGGGCCTGAGTCACAATAAAAGCACCTATCAATTTGTTCTCCACAAAACATAAATGCGTGCCTTAAAAAAATACACATAAGATCCTTAAAAAATAAGATCATTTAAATTCCAGCCATGAAAGCTTGTGATAGCTCTTAGTAAATAATCCAAGACTCTGGATGATTTTTTAGTTGATCTTTGTCCATCTCTCCAGTCTCATCCTGGACCATTCTCCTTTATTCCTGGCCCATGCATACCACATAGGGAATCCTACATGTTACTCCTTGTCACTAGTATTCCCCACTGAGATTCTGTCTAGTTCATCTCTTAAACTTATGCTTAACTGCCCCTTTCCTGGAGATTTCTCTTGACGATGTGAACGAAATTGTTGTTGTTATTATGTGTAGCAGAGCTTGAACCAATTTATAGCTGACCCTCCAGTGGGTTTTCAGAGGCTGTAACCACACACGAAAAAATGACCTATCTTTCTCTCAGAGAGCAGGTGGTGAATTTGAACACCTTCCTTTATGTTGGCAATGCAGGTCATTACCACTAAGCCACCAGAGCTTTCTAAAGTAGATTGTTGTTGTTGTTGTTGTTATGTGCCATCGAGTCGCTTGCGACTCATGGCGACCCTATGTACAAGAGCTCTAAATGCTGTTCTATCCTGTGCCAGCCTAGCCATCTCAAATGCACTTATTCCCACCGCTCCAGTCACAGAATTGATCCATCTCATCAAAGATCTTCCTCTCCTTTGCCGCACTTCCACTCTGCCAAACATGATGTCCCTCTCCAAGGACCAGTCCCTCCTTGCAACATGCCCAAAATATGTCAGATGAAGCTTCAGA
>NW_006399817.1:15144891-15159362 GCF_000299155.1 Elephantulus edwardii
CGAACCCGTATTTTCCAGCTACTGAACCTTCTTCTCTGTTCCCAACTTTTGCTTTCCAATCACCCATTATTATCAATGCATCTTGATTGCATGTTTGATCAACTTCTGACTGCAAAAGTTGGTAGAAATCTTCTATTTCCTCCTCTTTGGCTCTAGTTGTTGGTACATATATCTGAATGATAGTGGTATTCACTAGACTTCCTTGTATGCATATGGATATTATCCTATCGCTCACCACATTATATTTCAGGATGGATCTAGAAATGAATTTTTTAATTATGAAACCAACCCCATTTTTTCCTCACTTTTTCAACCCCAGCATAGTAAATCATATAATCGTCTGATTCAAAATGTCCCATGCCAAGCCATCTCATTTCGCTTACACCTAGTATGTCAATATTTATGCATTCCATTTCTTTCTTAACAATGTCCAATTTTCCTACATCCATTGGAACGTTCCATGTTCCAATCACTAGTGTCTGCTTACAGCTGTTCCTTCTTCTCTGTATTTCTGTTTCTAAGATCTCAATCTCAATTGTCACGTCTGCTAATACAAGAGATAGTCTAAGTGTGCTCTATTGTACATAGGGCTTCCAAAGGCCTTCGGAAGTGGATGGCCAATCCTTCTTCCTAGTCTGTCTCAATCTTTAAATATATATAATAGTATCTGACAGACAAGCATTCCATTAGGCTTCCTTTATTTTTCTTTTATTGTTGTTGATTTTGGGTGGAGTTTTTTAAAAAGAACAAAACAACACAACCTTTATTTTAATGTAATTTTCATGAAAGTATACAGAAAAGCTGGATTTTCATTCATTCATTACTGTATTTTTTTCCTCCCTTCCTTCCCTTCCCCTCTCCCTGTTAACTTTTTTATTTAAATTTCTAGTTATTTTCCTTTTTTTGTTGTTGCATATTCTCTTCACTCCCTTTAATCCCTCCTCCCACCCTCCCCAGCTCACCGAACAATGCACCTATTATTCCAGAGTGTGGTCATACAAATAATGTCTAATCATATATTTCTGTGGGACAATTTTCCCCCTCAATTATAGGGTTCATTATCTTGCACTCTTACCATTCTCTGTTCACTACACCCTTATCTGTCCTATTTTGTAACATCAGTGTTATATAGTATTTGTCCTTTTATGACTGAGATATTTCACTCAGCTTAATTAATGTTCTCCAGGCTCCCCCATGTTTTGTAATGCTTTATGAATTTGTTGTTTTTATCAATGCAGCATAGTATTACATTATATGACTGTACTACTGTACCACTCTTGTATAAAATGTCATAATGGTTACCCAAGGTGGACAGTGTTTGGTGGAGCTCCCAGATTAAGACAGGTTTGGAAGCAGGAGTGGCATTTACTTCCTAAACAACATGCCTCTGGAAACTCTATGAACCTAGAGAAATGGCGATAGTTACAGAACAGTGTTCAGATCTTTTGTTCATAGAGTCACTATGTGTCACGTTCAACTCAATGACACTTAACAACAACAACATGACTGTTATATAGTTTTTCTATCTATTCTTTTGTCATTGGGCATTTGGATTGCTCCCATTTCTCTGCCATTGTGAATAACACAGCAATAAATATGGGTGTGCATACAACTGTTTGAGTCATTGCTCTGGTTTCTTCAAGTATATTCCCAAGAGTGGAGTTTCTGGATCAAATGGTATGTCTATTTCCAACTTTTTGAGAAAGTACAAAACAGCCTTCCATAGTCATTGTACCATTTTACACTGCCACAAGCAGTGAATAAGAGTTCAAATTTCTCCACAACCTCTCCACCATTTGTTGTTTGTTGTCTTGCTGAACTTTGCTATTGTTACTGAGGTGAGATGATATCGCATCGTTGTTTTGATTTGCATTTCTCTAATAGCTAGGGATTTTGAACATTTCCTCATGTGTTTGTTTACCATTGAAATGTCTTCTTTGGTGAAGCGTCTGTTCATATCCTGTGCCCATTTTGTATTTGGGTTGTTTACCTTTTTCTTGCTGAGGTGCTGGTGTATTCTATACATTTTAGATATAAGTCCTTTATCAGATATGTCATGATCAAATATTTTTCCCCAGTCTCTGGGGTTTCTTCTTATACTTTTGGAGAAGCTTTTTGATGTGCATAGGGATTTGATTCTTAGAAGGTCTCATTCATCTATTTTATTCTTTCCTGGTTATAGGTTTTCAATTATGCTTGCAAGACTGTTCATACTGTGGAATGGGGCTTCTAGAGTTCTCCCTAGTTTTTCTCTGGTGAAGTTTATAATCCTTGGTTTTACTTCTATTTTTCATTCTCATAGTTGTTATTAGGTGCTATTGAGTCAAGTACAACTCATAGCAACTGGATGAACAATATATATTTGAACCCTGCCCTATCCTTTGCCATCTTCATCATTTCTGATACACTTGAGCCCATTTCTCCAGGCACTGTGTCAGTCTATCTTGTTGAGAATCTTCTCTTTTGCCATCCCTCCACCTTTCCAAGCATGGTATCTCTCTTAACTACCCAGTGCTGTTGAAACAAAAAAGAGTTCTGGTGGTGAATTGGTAAAAATATTTGTCTGTTAACCAAAATGTCAATGGTTCAAATCTGCTCCATGAAAGTGGTCTATTCTGTAAAGATTTGTTGTGGTTGTTGTTGTGTAACATCAAGTTGGAAGTGACTCATAGCTGACCCTCCAGTAGGTTTTTAGAGGCAGTAAATCCCACAGAAGCTGATTGTCCATCTTTCTACCATGGAGCAACTGGTAAATTCAAACCATGAGTTTTTTGGTTGCCACTCATTACCATTAAGCCACCTGAGGCAGTTTGACTCTATCCCACAAAATTATGAAAAGTTGGGATTTTATTAACTGCCAGTAGGTTTGGTTTTATGGTTATAGCAGAAATATCATAAGCAAATGTCTTTGAAGAACAGAAATGTCTCACAATTCAGGACTTCAGCATTTGCTTCTAGGAGGAATCCTTTATTCTCTTTTTTGTAGACAGCAGGTGTTAGAGTTCTTGAGTTAGTAAGCTCATTTGACTTCATCATTTTAGATAACATCTCCCCCATATGCTTACTTGCCTCTGTGTGTGCTGATCCTTTTACCCTAGAAGTGATTAGATTTATGACACACTCTACACTGATACTGCTTTATTAATATAACAAAGAAAACCCTATTTCCAAATGGGAGTAAACCCAAACGTATAGTAAAAGTTAAGATTTCAACACATACTGGGGGTGGGGGTGGGGAGCTCAATCCATAACAGTGCCTTTGTAAAAGGTAAAAGGGCAACAGTGGGGAAAGCTGAGTCTGACCACAATTAACTCTACAAAGAGGAACTGTCCCCATCAACAATGTCACATGTACCTAAATAAAATTAGCTGCAAGGTCAGATATGGCCCCTACTCTTCTGTTCCTACTTCTACCAATCATAGGGTTTGATGATTGTTGCAGATTGACTCACAGACTTTAATCAGAGATGTGGGGTTTATTAAGGAAAGAGATTGGGAGTGGGGAGTTCAAAGGCTATGACACAGTGAAAATCCAAATTTAGTCCATAAATCCCGAACCAGATTAACAACAAGGCGCAATTCGTCACTTAGCTCAGACAGCTTCTCAATCAACAAGTGAAAATCCAGGTTCAGTCTAGCAACACAAATGCAAGAAGTCTCTGGTTTCCTCAAATGTCAAGCAAACTTTATTTTATAGTAGTCATATGTCAGCTCTTCCTTCAATCACCCAGCCAGTTTAACTTCTAACTCTGACTCCATCACTCCATCAAGCTACACCTCATCATAATCTCTCTACAATTTGGCCAATTCTCCCTCTTATGTTGCCCTTATGGCTATTGATGACTTTGAAGATCAAAGTGAACCATGTGTCTGCAGTTAAGGCAGCTGAGACCATGCCTTCAGATGGGGCTTCGGCAATTGCTGGAAAAACCATTTTCAAAAGTTGTAACACTACAATTCTATTTTGTAAGGGATTTATCATAATTTTTATATACAGTTGAATGTTTAACATCTTTCTTGTTTACCAATATGTAAATATCATGAAGGCAGGCATCTATTTTGTTCACCAGCGTTTAGGAGAGTTCATAAACCACAGCTTTTGTGTGTTAAATAGTTGAGGAATCTGAAGCAGCTCTTGACACAAACAGGATATTCTCCTGAGCAATAGTCATGTTAAAAAACAAGAATATAAATCTACTTTCTTTGTCTGCAGCTATATCAACTTAGTTTGATGCCATAGTTGACTTCTAGCTGACTAGATGCTCTGCTGAGCCTTTAAAAGTAATAACTTTTTAAGGAAAAAATATTTTATGATTTATTATAATACTTAATATATCACCATAAATAAAATTTGAGAAGTACAAATTTTCTCAATCTACTAGGAAAACAATAACAAAATGGAGAAACTGGCAAGATATTTATTAAGAATTGACTTCTCATTGAAAATAGTAAGTGGAACACATGCAGTTATGACTCCTTCTCCTAAAAATATAATTGAAATGACAATCAAATACAAAAGGGAATAAATGAACCATATCCCCGGGAAGACAAGAAGGGCCATTAGCAGACCAAGGATTTCGATGAGTTCTAGAAAGAAGAAGTGGAATTACACAGATGTAAAAAAAAGAAGGGGATTTCAAGTGGAAAAAGACGATTCACAAGAGCCTGCTCAGAAGGTGCCTGCAAGGGAGCTAGAGAAACCATTTCCCCCAACACAACTCCAGAGAATCTCTAAAGTCAGAATTACAGTGGGAAGCCTGCAGAAAACAGGGTGATCAATCAAAGGACTGTCTACAGAACAGCTGCGCCAGTCAGCTCCACCGCCACCCACACCACTCCACTCCCACTTGTGCAAAGAGACTGGCAACAGTAGCATTTTCCCCCAAAACTAAAATTCAAAGACTCGGCTCTTGAAACAAACTGAGCAATATGCCTAGGAAGAGGGAGGATTCCTATAAGGCATGTGGATGCCACAGAATAAACTGCCTTTTACTTAGTCAGAGGGAAGAGGGACCAGCTTGATTATAAACTCTCTGTTCACACAATCCCAGCTGACACACCCACCCACACACTGCACACTCAGTCAACCTTCCAATTTAGAGGAGAGGCTTATGGGAAAAGCAATCCTACACAACATACCAACTACCTAGATTCATCAATTGAATTCTTTATTTAGTGCTTATTATGTGCAATTCCCTTAGAAGCAAGTGTCAAAAAATCAAACAACATATTGCAATGAGCGAATATTTTGCCAAGGAAATATTCAAAGTGCTAATGAGCAAAGATGTCACTCTGAGCACTATGGTCCACGGGACCCAAGCTGTGGTACTTTCAGTTGCTTCATATACGTGTAAAAATTGGACAATGAGTAAAGAAAATCAAAGAATAATTGACACCTTTGAAAGCTGGTGCACTGAAGAAAACTGAATATACCATGGACGATCAAAATAATGAGCAGATCTGTCTTAAGCAAAGTGAAACTGAATGTTTCTTCAAGACAAGGATGATGAAACTTCATCTAACATACTTTTGGCACGTTGTCTGGAGGCTCCAGTCCTTGAAAGAAAACATACTGAGCAAGGTAGAGGGTTAGTTGAAGACAGTCATAGCCTCCGTAAAATGGATTGACATTATCAGTGTAACAGTGGGTTAATACACAGCAGATTGTGAGGCTGGCATAAGAGCAGGCAGTGTTTCATCGTATCGTGCATGCGATCAGTTGGAGTCAGCACATAACAACAATATGTAAGGATTGCCCGAGTGATGGAAATGGTTAACAGGCTTGTCTGTTAAAGGAGCCACCTAACTGGCCCACTAAAGAAAGGGCTGGCGATATATTCATGAAAAATCAACCATTGAAGATCTTATGGAACAGAGTTTATCTGACATACACAGTTTTGCCATGAGTCAAAATCAACTTGACGGCAATTACCCTTAACACATGTTAAGGATAGACGATACGGGAGAATACTGGGAAGGATAACACTATCTCCGGCTGGATACACTAATTAAGGAAAGAGAAATTCAATTCTTTCAAGAGTTTGTAGCCTAGCTATATAGTAAAAAAATCTCCTGATAACACTTTTTGTTTTTTAATTGACACAATTGCAAGTCAACTCCAGCTCTTTCCCATGGTTTTAGGAAATGGATCCATCACCTGTTTCTCCTCTCTCTTTATCTGGCTCTTATTTTATATTTATGTTCTACTTCTTCTTTCTTTATATCAAGTGTAGACAGTCTTTTAAAGCTGCATATTTGTTCTCTGTTTCTCTCCACCCATCTTCACCCTTTCTTAAACAATTTGTTCTCCTTATTCTTCCTCTCCAAGCCCTTTCTTTTGGATATTTTTACTCAGTCCTGCCCCACTATCTCATAGCCGTATCCTCTTCTGATCATCATTTACATTAGATTTTGCACCACATTTCATTAACTTTTCACCTTCATTTTCTATATCTAGCTAGGTCCTTACTCTCATCATGGGGAAAAATAACATACTTTAAACTTAGCCTCATTTCACAAAAATCTTCCATGTAACATATACAAAGTACATCCAATAAAATAGAACTTTAGGATCACAGTAACTATAAATTAGAATACAAAATACCATGTAGGAATAAAACATAGGCATACAGTTTATAGGAGTCACAGTATAATACAAAGTGCTGCTAACCCAAAGGGAATCACCCAGAGTACTGCAACAAAGAAGGCCCAGCGATATATTTCTGAAAAATCAGTCATTGAAAACTCTGTGGAGTTCAGTTCTACTTTGACACGGTTACAAGTTGCCAGAAGTTGAGAGCAACAGCAAATGGCGGTTGTTGGTTTCTTGTATACAGACTGTAAAAGCAGATGTTTTTCTAATTTAACACTGCTTTGGAATTTTTTCAATATTTACTTAATTTCGTTGTTGTCCTTAAGTGCCATCAAGTTACATGCAACTCTTAGGGACCCTAGGTACAGCAGCTCTGAACTCTGCCCTATTCTGAGCCAGTATCACTGATTCTGACACACCTACCCCTATTGCCACACTGTGTCAATCCATCTCACACAGGATCTTCCTCTACTGTGTTGTCTCTCCACCCTTTCAAACATGATGTCCTTCCCCAAGGATCGGTCCCTCCTGGCTACATGCCCAAAGTATGTGAGAAAGATTCAAAATCCTAGCCTCCAAGGATAAACTTGGTTTCACCTTCTCCAAGACAGACCTATCTGTTTTCTTGCTGGTCCATGGTATATTTAAGACTCTTCTCCAGCCCCACAACTCAAAGGCATCAATTCTTCTTCTGTTATCCTTAGTTTGTTGTCCAGCTCTGTTGCATAACAAGTAATTGTGAAGATCATGGACTGGACCAGGTGCACCTAAGCCTTCAGACTGACATTGTTGCTTCTCAATGTTCTGGAGAAGTCCCTGACAGCAGATTTTGCCAGTGTGATCCGTCTTTTGATTTCCTGACTGCTAGTGTTCAGACTGTTGATTGTGGAGCCAAGCAAGCTGTAACTGTAAACAATCCGGATCTCTTCTCCATCCATCGTGGTGTTCATTTAATACTTTTCACACAAGTTGTCCTGTAGCCTTGGTTACCAGTTTTGCAATGTATCAGCATACTCATTACCTCCATTCTGTTTCCGTTTATCTAATTTCCTGATCTTTCCTTTTCATCTTTGCTTTTGCGGAAAGTTGGTCATTTGGTTTTATACATTTATTTGTTTAGGATGCACTCTCCTCATAAACTATATTGTTCATTTCATAAGTCAATTAATCTATTTTTTCACTGAGAGAACTCTTATGACCATGACTTAATCAATTTTTTCACTGACAAGATATCTGGGTGTGGCTTCATTTCTTCATTCAAAAGATATTTTAGGACAAGCAGTCTCAAGGATTTTTCTATAAATCTATCCTTTTCTTGGGAATCTGAATTTTTTTTTCTACATTTTTCTCTCATTCTATAAGGTCTTCAGTGATATCTTTAGTCATATTGAAGGGTGGTGGTAGCCAGACACCATCTAATTCTGCTCACTGCCTGTAAATTTTCATGTGGTCTATTAATCCTATGGCCTAGTTTCTAATTTGAATTTTTGTTTCCTTCCTTCTTCTTTACTCCAAACCAGTAGCTGTAATTTGGATGGCCACTCAGTACTGCTTTGCTATTTTGAGGAAGAAAATTAAATGGGGAACCTATGTTTTATAGCATATGAAAATTGCTTTCTTTGTAAAATGTTGGGGCCTTGGAAAGCTCAATAATCAACAGCCTTCTTTCCTACTCTGGTTTTGTGTAACCTGTGAAATCAAAAGAATAAAGGAGTAAATCAAAAGCTAAAATAATGGAATTCTCTTTGGTAAAGATTATATTTAGAAGGAGGAGTGGCATCCACTTCCGTAATAGCTTGCCTCCGGAAGCCCTATGAACCTGGAGAGAGGATGAAAGGCACCCAAGCATCGAGGACTCTCCTTCACAGGGTCGCTACGAGTCACCTGTGACTCGAAGGCACTTAACAACAATAATAAAGATTATATAATGGCATGTCACATTCATACACAGATATCCTGCCCTCATTGCCACTGATTAGGAGCCAGCTCAAAGCTGACCCTCCCGCAGGTTTTCTGGGTAGTAAATCACACAGTGAGAGGAGATTGTCTGTTTTTCTCCCCCCGAACTGCTAGCAGATTTGATTTGGTCACCTGTAGGTTAGCAGCACAACTGTATGGCTTATGTCACCAAGAGCAGACACATGCATACAGGTGGGTTTAAACACTGAACATAGAATTAGATTGTCTCTAAACCAGTCTCTGTCCCGTGATCCCCAATTAACATTATCACTAAGCTTTCAGAATGCATAAGGACCGTTGATTGTACAGTGTCTCTGCAGGAATACTTCTCTCAAAGAAGAATAAAAGAGGCAGGACCCTTATCCAATCCATTCTTCCCAAATCACACACACCCCATCCAACATCAGTGTAAAGCATGAGTATGAGAAATATGCAGAATATTATACAACGCAGCTTCCTCCACATGAAATAAAACACCAGGAGTGTGAAATAAAAGTTCCTCGTCCCCAATGTTAGCATCCTTGAGGGGTGCCACAAACAAGGTACTTGACAACATCTCCAGAGTAAATACAATAACAGTTTACCAAGGCCGATTCTCCTAACGTACTTCTTACTGAAAGCTGAGATTGTAACATGAAAACCCAAGCCAATAAAGGCAGTTAGGCCACATGCCTCAATAATAAAAGCAGAAAACATATATTTTCAGACAGAAAGCTTTATCTTGCAACAGTTCTAATAAATCTACAGGCAAGCCTCATTGTATTGCACTTTACTGTAGTGAGCTTTTCAGATACTGTAGGTTATACAAATTGAAAGTTCATAGCAACCCTGAATCAAGCAAGGCTATCAAGCACAATTTTCAAACAGCGTGTTCTCACTTTGAATCTTTGTGACACAATTTTGTAACTCTCACAAGACTTCAAAATTTCATAATGATATTATTGCATACTTAATAGACTATCACTCACTCACCCATTGCCATTGAATCAGAACTGACTCAGAGCTGACCCTCCAAAAGGGTTCAGGAGGCCGTATATCCCACAGGAGGAGATTGTCCGTCTTTCTCCCATAGAGCTGCTTCTGGATTCAAACCCCTAGAGAGACATCACCTTAAGGTAAGCAATACCATTCCTAACATATTATGCCACCAGAGGTCTTTAAGAGATTACCAGCAAGTGTAAACATAATTTTTATGTATGATCTAGTGGGTAGGGAGTTCCAAACCAAGAGTACTCAGTTCAAATTCATCAGATACTTTTTGAGAAAAATGAGCAATCTCCTGTGAGGTTTATATCCTCTGAAAATTGACTGAAAGGATGGCTTTGAGTTGGTTCTGATTTGATGGCAAGGAATTTTTGAGGAAACCAAAGGAGCTCTATTGATATAGTCCTTAGAGTGTTGTGTTGTGCTCCTCATCCAAAAGTCTGTGCATCTCCAACAGTTCAAATCCGCCGATGAGTCCTCAGGGGAAAAGAGGGACAGTCTCTTTCAAGTTTCAACCATCTTTCAGAGCAATTCATCATTGCTACCTGGGAGAGAGAAAAAAACCAACAAAAAAACAACACCCCAAAACTTAATGATATCAAGTCAGTTCTGACTTGTGGCTATCCTTCTTTAGATTTCTGAGACCTCCAGTCTTTAAAGGAGAAGACTTCAGAGCAGATGTTGGATTTGAACTCCTGACCCTTTGGTATTCAGTCTAATACACAATGCACTGCACCACCAGAATTCCTTGTCTTCATAAAGCACTCCTGATTACTCTAGATCATGTTAATTTCTTTTATCTCCTGGATTACTTAGAGTCTAAATAAAACATTCCATTCTTAAATTTGCATTGTTAGTGTTCATTCTTGTTTCATGTTATGTTACTATGTCTATTTAACCAGACTGAAAATTCCTTGAGAAATGGACTATTTCAATGGTTTCCATATTAGCTATATTTACCACAGTGCTATGTTTAGGGCAGGTGGTTAATGAATAATTGTTAATTTACAAATCAATATGTCAAATTGAGTGTGCATCTGACTATATAAAGTAGGTTTTACAAGGAAGTTGTTCTTACAATACAAATTAAATTCACCCTTTCAGCAGAATCAGCCGAGTCTATGAGAGACTAAAGATTTTTAGGAAGATACTATGATTAATCTTTTCTTCATATATATTGTTCCTACATCTTCAAATATGATACATGTGCCTGGTGAATGAGGAGGCTAAATATGATAACCTGGCTTTGTTATTGTTGTTGTTGTTGTTAGGTGTCATTAACTCATATACAATTCGTAAGGACCCTTTAAACATCAGATCTGAATCCTGCCTATCCCATGCCACCCTCATAATCTATGACACACTGAAGCTCATTGTTGCAGGCACTGAGCCATTCATCAGGTTGACCCTCCACGTTTCCAAGCATAATGTCCCTTTCCAAGGAATAACCTCTCCTAGCAACATACCCAAAGTATGTGAGATGAAGCTTCATCATCTTTGCCTCCTAGGGGCTCTGGCTGTACCTATTCATTCTTTTGGTAGATCATGGAATAATCAGCACTTTATCCAACATCACAGTTCAAAGGCATAAATTCTTCTTCTTTCCTCAATTTTAGTCATTGTCCAGCTCTCAAATGCATAACAAGTGAATAAAAAGACCCTTGAATCAGGTACACCTTAGTCCTCAAACTGACATCATTGCTCCTCAGTAATTTTAAGAAGTCCCTTACTATAGACTTTCCCAGTACAATATGTCTCTTAATTGCCTGGCTGTTGTCAGTACCAAGTGTATTGATTGTGGATTCAGGTAAGACGAAGTTGTTGACAATTTCAATATCAGTCAAGTGGTGAGGCTTTGTGTTCCTATTGCCATATAGCAGAATAATTAGTAATAATAAATAATAAGTACATTAATTTTGGTGTTAAATTGTTAAGTCCTAAATCTTAACACTTAAATATAATTTTTATATTTTTTCTCTTTATTTTGAAAATATTAATCCCATAGAAAACTACAATGAACACATCTATTCTCTTGCCACATTGATTTTATTCATAGATACACTCACACAGAGAGTACCTTTGTCCAAATCATCTAAAAATAAGTTACAAATATCATGATTTTTCAGTACACATACGTTCTTTTTAAGCCAGTTACTCAGTGTCTTGAATAGTTACTTCCTTGCGTCTAAGTAGTCTTGGTTCACATTACGATGGAATTAGAACCTAATCATAGCAGACCTTCCCTTGGGTTTCTGTAGTTGTAACTCATACAGGAGGAGATTGCTTGTCTTTCTCCCTCGGGTTTCCTGGCAAGTTTGGATCTCTTGTAAGGCACAACTTTTAGGTTAACAACACAACTCCTTATACCCTATGCCACCAGAGCTACTTGTGTAAATGGTAGGAAGTAGCAATTAAACATTTATAATAAGTTATAGCACATGAACAGAGAACTGCCTAAAGTGCACACTGGGTTTAGAAGAGGCTGTGTTACTAAGGTTATTATAGCTAATGTCAGATGGATTTTGGCTGAACGCAAAGAGTACCCGAGGAATGTCTATGTTTCATTGACTTGGAAAAGGCATTTGACTGTGTGGAACAAACTGTGGCTGATTCTGAGAAGAATGGGAATCCCAGAACATCTGAATGTACTTATTCGAAACCTATGCTTGGACCAGGAGGCAGTTGTCAGAACAGAGCAAGGAAACATGGCATGACTCAAAATTGGGAAGGGTATACCAGGGATGTGTCCTATCTCCATACCTTTTCAATCTGTATGTGGAACAAATTATCTAGGAGGCTGGGCTCTATGAGGAGAAGTATGACATCAGGATTGGAGGTAGAATTATCAACAATCTGCATTATGCAGATGACGCAATCCTACTTACTGAAACTGAGGATTTGTAGCAGAAAATCAAGGACTGCAACCTTCAATTATGGATTGAATCTCAACTTCCCGAAAATAAAGATTCTCACCACTTAGCCAATTGGCAGCATCATCATAGATGGTGAAGAGATTGAGATTGTTAATAGCTTTAGTTTGCTTGTCTCCACAATCAATACTCTTAGTACCAGCAGCCAGGAAACTAAAATACAAATTACATTGGGAAAGTCTGCTCTCAGAGACCTCTCCAAGGTACTAAGGAACAATGGTGTCAGTCTGAAGACTAAGGTGCACCTGATACAGGCCATGGTCTTCGCAATTACTTGCTATGTATCGATTGGAACGCTGGACAAAGATTAGGGATGGTAGGAGAATTGATGCCTGTGAGCAGTGGTGTGGGAAAAGAGTATTGAATATACCATGGACTGCTAGGAGAACAAACAATATTGTCTAGAGAGGGTAAGACCAGGGTGCTCCTAGGAGGCAAGGATTCTGAAGCTCCATCTGACATTCTTTGGTCATGTTGTAAGGTGGGACCAGTCCTTGGAAAGGGACGTCATTCTTGGAAGGGTGGAGGGGCAGTGCAAGAAAGGAAGACCTTCAATGAGATGGATTCATTCAGTGAATGGGTAATGGCAGTAGATGTTTCAGAGACAGTGAGACTGGCACAGGTTAGAGAAGGGTTTAGGGCTGTTGTACACAAGATCGCTATGAGTTGCAGTCAACTCAACGGGCACATAACAACAACTACGAGGATTACATTTTGCTTCCTAAGTATCTAAAAGTAGACAAGGAATAATAACAACAAAAAAATCAATACCTCTGAATTGTGGTGTTGATGAGGAATACGGAATATCCTGTAGACTGCTAAAGGAACAAAAAAAAATTTTCTCTTGAAGCAAGTGCAACCAGGTTGCTCCTTAGAAGCAAGGATGGTAAAACTTTGCCTCTTACTTTGGGTATGTTGTCTGGAGGGGATAACTCTTGGAAAAAGACATTCTGATGGAAAAGACGAAGGATCAGAGGAAGATCCTCAACAAGAAGAATTGACACATTGACTGGTACAATTTCCCTGGAGCAGTAAGGATGGAGAAGGATGATGCAGGATAATTCAAGGTTCAGGTCCATTGTTCATAGAATCACTGTGAGCCGTAGGTCACTTGATGACCCATAACAAGAACATACCTACAAATAAGCATATCAATTGTGCATTATCTTGTTAAATATACAAATACAAATAAATTGTTCCTTCTCTGCTATTCATGTCATAACATTTGCAACATAAATTCACTTATTTATGGTTTAGAATAAAACAAATTAAAAGCATGTGGCCCGTGTCTTACTTGCCTTAAGACCTAGTGCATGTTTGTCATGTGACTGATACTACCAAAAATTAAATTTATTAAAATGAAAATATAATTAAAGAATAATGACTAATATTTTTGAAAGATAACTTTCTGCAAATTGTGGCTTAATCTTTCTCAGACCCTCAATTAATTCTTAAAAATTGGTTTTAAACTGCAATATTTAGGGTGTTAAATTAGGATAACTCACTTTTTTTTTACTAATGCATGGATTTTAGTAGTATGTTTATGTGCTCAAGTAAAACTTTGGCCCTCTGAATGTAAATAAACCACAATGCAGCATGGTAGAGCAGTGAAAGAGATAATTTTCTCTCAGAAAATAATTACATTTTCAAGTTTTTCGGTGATGTCAGTTCTAATATATCTGTTTTCTTTGCCCACGACTTTCTCCATCTTCTTCTATAGTCTGCTGTTTTACAGTTTGCTCTTTTCCAAATATGAATATTTATTATTACAGACCTAAAGCTCTTCCCATTTTTGACCAATTTAAACAGCACTGCAGTATTTTATCATCCCATGAAAAATTTTAAAAAGTAAAAATTTATGGAGATGATTATAAGAGCCAATAATAATGAAAACTTGGAAATGTAAATTGTCTTCACAGTTTTGTCAATATTTTATCTTCTTCTGCTGAAGATTATCCAAAAACGACCAGAACAGCACATCAGCAGAGAACTGCCAGAAGTCCAGG
>NW_006399817.1:15161137-15162272 GCF_000299155.1 Elephantulus edwardii
CTCCTATCCTCCTTGGTCATTGTCCAACTCTCTGACGCATAACAAGTGATAGCAAAGATCATGGCCTATATCATATGCACCTTAGTCTCTAGAGAGACACCATTGCTCTTCAGTACTTTGAAGAGGTCCCTAACAGCAGACTTTCCCATCACAATATGTCTTTTAATATCCTGGCTACTGGTGCCAAGAGTTTTGACTGTGGAGCCAAGGAAACTAAAGCTGTGAACAATCTCAATCTCTTCACCATCCATCCTGATGCTGCCATTTGGTCCAGTGGAGAGTGCTTAACCTACTTAAAATATAACTTCTTGAAAGAAGAAATTATGTTAAAATTAAAAATTTAACTAATAAAATAAAAATGAGTCACAGCTGTAAAGAGAACCAGTAGTATGTCCCTTTCATAGCTATATCTTTATACACCACTATACATTGTTGTTATTGTTGTTGTTGTTGTATGTTCTATTGAGTCAGACTCAACTTCTAGCTGATCATGCAGTGTGTTCTCAGAGGTTGTAAATCACACAGAAGGAGACTGTCCATCTTTCTCCTATGGAGCTGATGATGAATCTGAACCACAAGTTTTTGGGTTGGCAACACAACTCCTTACCACTAAGCAACCATACCTGTATGGTTGTCATTATGTGTCATCAAGGTATCCATAGCATCTCTATGTACATCAGCTCTGAAGCCTGCCCTCTCCTGAGCCAGTCTGATTCCAGTGCACTAACCCCATTGCCCCTGTTCCTGGGTCAATCCATCTCATCTGGGGCCTTCCTCTCCTGTGCTGTCCCTCTGCCCTTCTGAGCATGATTGTCCTTCTGTAAGGATCAATCTCTCCTGGACACATGCCCAACATATGTGAGATGGTGCTTTAAAATCCTAGCCTCAAGGAGAAATATAGCTTCACCCTCTCCAAGACAGACTTATTTGTTTTCTTGGCAGTCAATTGTATGTTCAAGACCCTTCTCCAGCACCACAATTCTAAGGCATGAATTCTTCTTCTGTCATCCTTAGTCCAGCTCTCTGATGTATAGCAAGTAATGGTGAAGACCATGGCCTGGATTAGGTGCACCTTAGTCTCTAGACTGACATCGTTGCTTTCAGTACTCTGGAGAGGTCCCTGACAGCAGATTTT